>NC_092725.1:30751625-31051625 GCF_047496885.1 Scyliorhinus torazame | reverse complement strand
GGTGTGTGTGTGTGTTCGGGAGTGTGTGTCGGGGAGTGTGTGTGTGTCGGGGAGTGTGTGTGGGTCGGGGAGTGTGTGTGTGTCGGGGAGTGTGTGTGTGTTGGGGAGTGTGTGTGTGTTGGGGAGTATATGTCTGTTGGGGAGTGTGTGTGTGTTGGGGAGTATATGTCTGTTGGGGACTGTGTGTGTGTTGGGGAGTGTGTGTGTGTGTTGGGGAGTGTATGTGTGTTGGGGAGTGTGTGTGTGTTGGGGACTGTGTGTGTGTGTTAGGGACTGTGTGTGTGTTGGGGAGTGTGTGTGTGTGTTGGGGAGTGTATGTGTGTTGGGGAGTGTGTGTGTGTTGGGGACTGTGTGTGTGTGTTAGGGAGTGTGTGTGTGTTAGGGAGTGTGTGTGTGTTGGGGAGTGTGTGTGTGTTGAGTAGTGTTGTTGAGTCTGTTGGATAATCAATAGCTGATCTGTATTTCCCTGACTTATCAGAAAGCAGTGATGATGAGACTGATTATCCGAACACAAACACCAACTACATGTAAGTAGTGACCGCCAGACTGACCTGAGGGAGCTTTACTCTGTATCTAACCCCGAGCGGTACCCGTCCTGGGAGTGTTTGATGGGGACAGTGTAGAGGGAGCTTTACTCTGTATCTAACCCCGTGCTGTACCTGTCCTGGGAGTGATTGATGGGGACAGTGTAGAGGGAGCTTTACTCTGTATCTAACCCCGTGCGGTACCCGTCCTGGGAGTGTTTGATGGGGACAGTGTAGAGGAAGCTTTACTCTGTATCTAACCCCGTGCTGTACCTGTCCTGGGAGTGTTTGATGGGGGCAGTGTAGAGGGAGCTTTACTCTGTATCTAACCCCGTGCGGTACCCGTCCTGGGAGTGTTTGATGGGGACAGTGTAGAGGAAGCTTTACTCTGTATCTAACCCCGTGCTGTGCCTGTTCTGGGAGTGTTTGATGGGGACAGTGTAGAGGAAGCTTTACTCTGTATCTAACCCTGTGCTGTGCCTGTCCTGGGAGTGTTTGATGGGGACAGTGTAGAGGGAGCTTTACTCTGTATCTAATCCTGTGCTGTACTTGTCCTGGGACTGTTTGATGGGGACAGTGTAGAGGGAGCTTTACTCTGTATCTCACCCCGTGCTGTACTTGTCCTGGGACTGTTTGATGGGGACAGTGTAGAGGGAGCTTTACTCTGTATCTAACCCCGTGCTGTACCTGTCCTGGGAGTGTTTGAGGAGGACAGTGTAGAGGGAGCTTTACTCTGTATCTAACCCCGTGCTGTACCTGTCCTGGGAGTGTTTGATGGGGACAGTGTAGAGGGAACTTTACTCTGTACCAACCCCGTGTTGTACCTGTCCTGGGAGTGTTTGATGGGGACTGTGTAGAGGGAGCTTTACTCTGTATCTAACCTCAGGCTGTACCTGTCCTGGGAGTGTTTGATGGGGACAGTGTAGAGTGAGCTTTACTCTGTATTTAACCGCGTGCTGTACCTGTCCTGGGAGTATTTGATGGGGACTGTGTAGAGAGAGCTTTACTCTGTATCTAACCCCGTGCTGTACCTGTCCTGGGAGTGTTTGATGGGGACAGTGTAGAGGGAGCTTTACTCTGTATCTAACACGGTGCTGTACCTGTCCTGGGAGTGTTTGATGGGGACAGTGTAGAGGGAGCTTTACTCTGTATCTAACCCCGTGCTGTACCTGTCCTGGGAGTGTTTGATGGGGACAGTGTAGAGGGAGCTTTACTCTGTATCTAACCCCGTGCTGTACCTGTCCTGGGAGTGTTTGATGGGGACAGTGTAGAGGGAGCTTTACTCTGTATCTAACCCCATGCTGTACCTGTCCTGGGAGTGTTTGATGGGGACAGTGTAGAGGGAGCTTTACTCTGTATCTAACCCAGTGCTGTACCTGTCCTGGGAGTGTTTGATGGGGACAGTGTAGAGGGAGCTTTACTCTGTATCTAACCCCTGTGGTGTTGGGTGCTCTGATGCACAGATGAACCAACACAGTTGTATTTTATTTTTATCTTCTATATACAGTTCGTTCTGGATACTCTGCACGTGGTGTCTCCCTGTGTGTGTATTGTAACAGGTCTGTCCTTGTCCTGGTCTCCAGCTAATACTGACCACCAGGTGTCGTGTTTGTCCTTTTCTCCTGTCCCTGTCCTTGTCTGTGATTGGTTGTGGTGTTGTGTGTTCTGATTTGTCTGTTGGTGTGTCTATCATGATGTGTGTGTTTGAATATCATGACATCTGCCTTTTTACAAAGATATGTGGCTACCTGGTTATAAATATAATTGTGTTGTGTGTGCATCTAAGAGTGTGTGTATGTGTTATTTACAGCATGTGCATACAACGTAACTATATACATGGGGCGATGTCGGGTGCGTCATGCTAATGAGGTTGTACCGTAACAAAACATGAATGCAAAAAAACTTTGACTAGTGGTCCGGTCAAACAATATCTGGAACAATCAAACAAAAACAGGTTATAATACAGCAGTGTTTGACGTTTAAACGTATGAGCAGTGTTATAAATCCAGTCTAGTAGGTGGGCGACGAATTCGGATTGACCGCCTCAAGGGTGGGTCAAGAACCACCGGCTGATGTACAAGCCTGGTCAACTTCTGTTTGTTCACTTTCGGCATTACAAATATCCGTCCCATTTTCTGGTTCTGTATCCTCGCGAACATGTTTGTCGACTTCATTGAGGTGGCCTGATTCAGGCACCCGTGACACCTCAAGAATAGGCTGGTCCTCAAGTCGGTTCAGTTGTGGAGATTCGGGTTCACACTGGTTCACCTTGGACTGTTGGAGGCGATGCTGTTGCCGAAGTCTCTACTTTACCATTTGTTTTACTTCCTGCAGTGCTTGGTTTTCCATTCGTGCAAATATAACATTCAACATCTGTGTTAGTGTTGCCTTGGCTGTGGTTTGGTTTATTAAGCTTTTGCTGGCCAGGCAAATATTGTAGCGCGTTCTAACAGCCTGTAACACAGTTCCTTCGTGTATTTCTATGTGCTGAGATGTTACTGCAGTTAGTAAGGCCTTAATTATCTGCAACTGAACACCTTCGTCGGTTTGTGGTCCTAATTGTCTCTATGATTCGATCAATTAATTTCTTGCCAGGTGTTGTACTGTCTGGGGCATTACCAGTGAGATGCCCATAGGCAATTAATTTCTGTAAACAGTCAAGTGATGTGCTGACTATGCGGGGACATTTCGACTGGCATGCCAACTCAAAAGGGAGAAAATACTTGTCTGCTTCAATAAAGTTTGCCCTGGATTTGACAGGTGGCAAGGTCCCAGAAACAGCCTCAGCTTCTGCATGGGGAGGATTTTAGCTGCTGTGGCCTGGTCACGGGTGGCAATGGAAGGGGCATGATCCGTGGCATCTCCACGAAGTCATCCTTGGGAACCAGTGGAGGATCCGGCGTGTGCGCACGGTTCAGTTGCGAGCGTGGAAGGCGGCGCAAGGCTCGCCGATTGCGCCTACGCCCCAATCCATCCGCCATGCATACCAGGAACGAGGTGGAGTCTTTTTTCTTTTTATGTTTGTGGTGGACGGCATCTTGTAGCCGATGGGTCGTTGCCATTGAAGAAGCACCATCACTAATATCATGCAAGGCGATGACTGTGCCAGATGTGGAAGTTGGCCGAGACCGTGTACGCTGGTTCCGGCCACCTGCTGTGCCGGAAGGGCGACTCCGCAGAGAAACGTCGAAGCATGTCGCCTTGGAGAGAGAATTGTTGCTCGCATCAACGTCTGGCGATGGCGCGAGTTGGTGTGTCCATCTTGGACCGCCGGTGCTGGTCGCCACTGCCGACCCAGTGTGACTGCCACGCGATCCATTCCCTGTCGCCGTGGCATCCGCCGTCACCCTGAGCGTGCCATCACCGAGGCCGCGACACTGCCCGTCCGGAGCAAAGTCTGGCGTACGCGACTCAGAGTCGGCGTTTGGCTGCTCCCCATCTGGAGTCCGGTCTGCCTTCCGTCGATGCTCCCCGTCCGGAGTCCCAACAGGTTCACAGGAGGCAGCCGAGATTCCCTGAAGCTGCACTTCTGGAGTCGGAACATGCAGGAATGCACCAACCAGTGGAGAGGCTCGAGCCATCCAGGGTGGAAGCGGTGCGCCGCCACCGCAGTCGTCAGTGGTCCCACCGAGATCGTCGAGTGCCTCGGTACGCACTAGGCGAGGTCTGTCACCTTGCACCTTTTGCATGGGAAGTGGGATGCTGTCGTCACTCGTCTCACATCCCGTGGATAGATCCTCATTAGCAGGTTGGGTAAATTGTCAGAGTTTTCAGCTGGTGGTGCACACCATGTCGGTGGGCTGTCATTGTCTTGCCGTTGTTCTTCATTTGGGCTTTTCTTCTTTGGTATTTTAAATCTTCCCCCAGACATTGCAGAACCTTGTTTATTATCCTCAAATTCTCCCATATGTATGGTCTCGAATGTAGGATCCAATGTTTCTATCGACATTGTACTATTTTCCAAAGAACATTCCGTTTCACTTTTCTTCTCAGGTACCTCATATGTATCTTTGTCTAATGGACATGCCTTCATAGTCTCTGGGTCTGATTTTGCTGGGACTGGCATGGTCACAGTCTCTCTTTTACTGTTCTCAATTGCCCACATTATACTCCCCATACATAACTGCTTAATCACTGGGGTTAGTGTGGTACAATGGATAATCGGGTCGACCTTATCTGCATCTTCACCATTAGTGGAAAGCACACTTGGTTCACTTGAAACTGCTGGGGGGTTTAAATTTGTTATCTGGCTACTCGATGTCGGTGTCCTCAGGATTCTTGCTCCAATGTTCTGCTCATTTATCAGTGGAGTGTGTATAGATTCAATGCAGTTAATGTTCCCCTCAAGGTTTGAAGAGTCATTACTGACTAACTGCTGGTCTCCGAAGTTGGGACTTTGCGGCGTTGAGTTGAAGGGAGACATTTGTCCCTGCTGTAGATATGATTCAGGTTGTGTTATTTCCATTACCTGAGGATCAATGTCTTGTCCATTTTTTCGATCCGTACTAAAACACTGGCAATTCTCAGTCTGCTCCTTGCAAGTTAAACATACAATTAATTTCGTTAGCAAATCCTCAGCATCCTTCTGTGGCCGTGCAGCATTATTAATCTCTGTTCGGCTATAATGATCCTGAAGGTCAGCGCATAAACCTTTTTTCTTCGGGCTTGGAGGAGGCGATTCCTTTGGCTTGTCTTCAGTTGGGCTTGAACAGTCATCAGCGCTGTGCCCTTCATTGTAGCATGAGAGACCGTCATGGTCATGCTGCTGTGTAGTGGAGCATGGTAGGCTGTTATAGCCTTCTTGCTGTTCACGTGAGCATGGCAGACTTGCATCGTCTGCCGCTGGTTGGTCAGGAGAGGTTGCTAGACCCTCATGGTCTTGTTCCTGCAAGGACTGCGCATCGGAGTCAAGCGTTTTTTCTATCGTAGAGTCGGGAACGCTGAGCGGGACGTGGACCACGCTCTGTGTGGCAGCAGGGCGCTCTCCGTGTGCTTGCACCGCTCCCTGTCTGTTAATGTCAGGCTGCAGCATCATCCTGCACTGATAAGTTGGGACGTCATATCTGCTGGATTGAAGATCCTCAAATCCGAAAAATGAATCCGCATCTGCATCGGATTCGATGCGGGGGTCGCCAATGTGCAACACGAAAGGTTCGTCCCGGTCGTAGCCGTCTAAGACCATGGAGCTGTCATTGGGCTCGCGAGGTCCAGAAAAAATGTAAAGATCGTTATCGAAGTATTCGAGGTCGGAATCATCGGCTTGTGCGTAGGTAACTGCTTGTTGCAGGGTTCTTTGGAGGTCAAATTCATCTCCTGGGTCAATTTGAGGCATTGTGCTGTCATTCCAGGTGAGGGAAGGTTGTTTTACAGCTTTAACAGATTTTTGTTTTTTTGATTTGGGACGTTTCCCCTTTAAATTGGATTTGGGACATTTCCCCTTTAAATTGGTGCGGTCTGGGGCCTCTGACATCCTGACGCTCGGTATGTAGCACGTAGTAAGCGACTGCGCATGCGCAGATCGCTGTTCCTTCACCGATGGCCGTTTTCTTGACTGCGCATGCGCAGCGTCTCGCGCATGCGCAAACGAAACTTCCGGTTCTGCGCACTGCTCGCGCAACTGTGCTAGCGTGATACCTTTAGCAAGATGGCCGCCGACCTCGACCCAGCCCTCTCTCAGGCCCGGGATTTCGGCCTCTGGGAATTCGGGCTCTGGGATCCCGGCCACGAGGTGAGTACTGCCGCTTTTCTTACCTTTACTTGCCGATTGGAGTGCGTTTTCCTCACAGTACTTGGCGAATATGTTCAGGACTGCCTGGTAATCGTACCTTTGTTGCCTCCTGAAGAACCTGAACCTTGTGAATATTTCTCTTGCCCTTGCACCGGCGATGGTGAGGAGAAATTCAATTTTTTCGCTATCATCCAGGTCTTGGAGTTCAGCTGCCACCAGGAACAATTCAAACGCTCGCCGGAATCGCCGCCAGTTTTCGCAGAGATCGCCTCGAGCACTGGAGCGGCTGCGGAACCGGGAGCTCTATCATTTTGCCTGGGCACTGCTGGTTGTCTCTGTACACTGAGGTATGCCGGCAGGTATCGATCCACTCCTGTACCATGTGGTGTTGGGTGCTCTGATGCACAGATGAACCAACACAGTTGTATTTGGTACAACTCTATTTTATTTTTATCTTCTATATACAGTTCGTTCTGGATACTCTGCACGTGGTGTCTCCCTGAGTGTGTCATGTAGCAGGTCGGTCCTTGTCCTCCTCTCCAGCTAATACTGACCACCAGGTGTCGTGTTTGTTCTTTTATCCTGTCCCTGTCCTTGTCTGTGATTGGTTGTGGTGTTGTGTGTTCTGATTTGTCTGTTGGTGTGTCTATCATGATGTGTGTGTTTGAATATCATGACAACCCCGTGCTGTACCTGTCCTGGGAGTGTTTGATGGGGACAGTGTCGAGGGAGCTTTACTCTGTATCTAAACCCGTGCTGTATCTGTCCTGGGAGTGTTTGATGGGGACAGTGTCGAGGGAGCTTTACTCTGTATCTAACCCCGTGCTGTACCTGTCCTGGGAGTGTTTGATGGGGACAGGGTAGAGGGAGCTTTACTCTGTATCTAACCCCGTGCTGTACCTGTCCTGGGAGTGTTTGATGGGGACAGTGTAGAGGGAGCTTTACTCTGTATCTAACTCTGTGCTGTACCTGTCCTGGGAGTGTTTGATGGGGACACTGTAGAGGGAGCTTTACTCTGTATCTAACTCCGTGCTGTATCTGTACTGGGAGTGTTTGATGGGGACAGTGTAGAGGGAGCTTTACTCTGTATCTAACCCCGTGCTGTACCTGTCCCGGAAGTGTTTGATGGGGACAGTGTAGAGGGAGCTTTACTCTGTATCTATCCCCGTGCTGTACCTGTCCTGGGAGTGTTTGATGGGGACAGTGTAGAGGGAGCTTTACTCTGTATCTAACCCCGTGCTGTACCTGTCCCGGAAGTGTTTGATGAGGACAGTGTAGAGGGAGCTTTACTCTGTATCTATCCCCGTGCTGTTCCTGTTCTGGGAGTGTTTGATGGGGACAGTGTAGAGGGAGCTTTACTCTGTATCTAACTCCGTGCTGTACCTGTCCTCGGAGTGTTTGATGGGGTCAGTGTAGATGGAGCTTTACTCTGTATCTAACCCAGTGCTGTACCTGTCCTGGGAGTGTTTGATGGGGGCAGTGTAGAGGGAGCTTTACTCTGTATCTAACCCTGTGCTGTACCTGTCCGGGGAGTGTTTGATGGGGACGGGTCGAGGGAGCTTTACTCTGTATCTAACCCCGTGCTGTACCTGTCCCGGGAGTGTTTGATGGGGACAGTGCAGAGGGAGCTTTACTCTGTATCTAACCCCGTGCTCTACCTGTCCTGGGAGTGTTTGATGGGGACAGTGTAGAGGGAGCTTTACTCTGTATCTAACCCCGTGCTGTACCTGTCCCGGAAGTGTTTGATGGGGACAGTGTAGAGGGAGCTTTACTCTGTATCTATCCCCGTGCTGTACCTGTCCTGGGAGTGTTTGATGGGGACAGTGTAGAGGGAGCTTTACTCTGTATCTAACCCCGTGCTGTACCTGTCCCGGAAGTGTTTGATGGGGACAGTGTAGAGGGAGCTTTACTCTGTATCTATCCCCGTGCTGTTCCTGTTCTGGGAGTGTTTGATGGGGACAGTGTAGAGGGAGCTTTACTCTGTATCTAACCCTGTGCTGTACCTGTCTTGGGAGTGTTTGATGGGGACAGTGTTAAGGGAGCTTTACTCTGTATATAACCCCGTGCTGTACCTGTCCTGGGAGTGTTTGATGTGGACAGTGTGGAGGGAGCCTTAATCTGTATCTAACCCCGTGCTGTACCTGTCCTGGGAGTGTTTGATGGGGACAGTGTAGAGGGAGCTTTACTCTGTATCTACCCCCGTGCTGTACCTGTCCTGGGAGTGTTTGATCGGGACAGTGTAGAGGGAGCTTTACTCTGTATCTAACCCCGTGCTGTACCTGTCCCGGAAGTGTTTGATGGGGACAGTGTAGAGGGAGCTTTACTCTGTATCTAACCCCGTGCTGTACCTGTCCTGGGAGTGCTTGATGGGGACAGTGTAGAGGTAGCTTTACTCTGTATCTAACCCCGTGCTGTACCTGTCCTGGGAGTGTTTGATGGGGACAGTGTAGAGGAAGCTTTACTCTGTATCTAACCCCGTGCTGTACCTGTCCTGGGAGTGTTTGATGGGGACAGTGTAGATGGAGCTTTACTCTGTATCTAACCCGGTGCTGTACCTGTCCTGGGAGTGTTTGATGGGGACAGCGTAGAGGGAGCTTTACTCTGTATCTAACTCCGTGCTGCACCTGTCCTGGGAGTGTTTGATGGGGACAGTGTAGATGGAGCTTTACTCTGTATCTAACTCCGTGCTGTACCTGTCCTGGGAGTGTTTGATGGGGACAGTGTAGAGGGAGCTTTACTCTGTATCTAAACCCGTGCTGTACCTGTCCTGGGAGTGTTTGATGGGGACAGTGTAGAGGGAGTTTTACTCTGTATCTAAGCCCGTGCTGTACCTGTCCTGGGAGTGTTTGATGGGGACAGTGTAGAGGGAGTGTTACTCTGTATCTAACCCCGTCCTGTACCTGTCCTGGGAGTGTTTGATGAGGGCAGTGTACTGGGAGCTTTACTCTGTATCTAACCCCGTGCTGTACCTGTCCTGGGAGTGTTTGATGGGGACAGTGTAGAGGGAGCTTTACCCTGTATCTTACCCCGTGCTGTACCTGTCCTGGGAGTGTTAGATGGGGACAGTGTAGAGGGAGTTTTACTCTGTATCTAACCCCGTGCTGTACCTGTCCTGGGAGTGTTTGATGGGGACAGTGTACAGGGAGCTTTACTCTGTATCTAACCCCGTGCTGTACCTGTCCTGGGAGTGTTTGATGGGGACAGTGTAGAGGGAGCTTTACTCTGTATCTAACCCCGTGCTGTACCTGTCCTGGGAGTGTTTGATGGGGACAGTGTAGAGGGAGCTTTACTCTGTATCTAACCCCGTGCTGTACCTGTCCTGGGAGTGTTTGATGGGGACAGTGTAGAGGGAGCTTTACTCTGTATCTAACCCAGTGCTGTACCTGTCCTGGGTCTGTTTGATGGGGACAGTGTAGAGGGAGCTTTACTCTGTATCTAACCCCGTGCTGTACCTGTCCTGGGAGTGTTTGTTGGGGACAGTGTAGAGGGAGCTTTACTCTGCATCTAACTCTCGTTTCTTGCGAGTAACCTGGTCTATTTTAATTGATAGTGTGGTGATACCAGATAACGCTGCAACTGTCACATCACCCCAGACAACCTCCCGGACATCCCATGTCAATAGGATCAGTAGTGGTGAGTATTTCATCTGCCACTTCGTCACTCTTTTCGTGAAGTGTGAAGAGCAGAGAAGGAGTCCATTCTGCCCATTGATTTCATGCTGGTTCTCTTACAACTAGCCCACTGTGCCCCCCCCACCTCTCTCTCTCTCCCTGGAGACCATCAAGTTCAGTCCCCTCGCGTACCCGTCCAATTGACATCATTGAGCATCACCGCTGCCACCATGTTGTGTCAGCAGCAAGTTCCAGGTCCTTAGCTCTCGCTTTGCAATGAAAGTTCCGCTCCCCCCAATACCTTCCGCTAAATCTTAATTCTCTCTCCCTCTCCCACCTCTTTCCCCAGACCTTGTATCGTCCACCAATTGGGAACAGCTTTTCGTTCCCCCCCACCCTCCCCCATCCAATCCTATCACCAGCTTGTTCACCTCGATCTGATCCCCCCTCCACCTTCCATCGCTGCAACTCCAGCTTTCCAAACCTAACCTTGTCGACAAAACCTCTCCCTCACCCCAGGAACAGTTATGGTAACCACCTCCCCTCCGCCTCCACCCTGATTCGCACCCTCCCGAGGACACTCACACCCGCCCTGCAGTGTGGTGATGGGACACAATACTCTAGTTGGAGGCGAAACATGAGAGTGTGAAGGTTGAGCTTTACTCCCTTGCTTTTGTACGCGATGGAGCCCAAGATCCCGTACGTTTTTGTCAACTGCACGCTCAAAGATCACTGTCCATGTATCTCTCCGCCCCCCTCCCCCCCGAGTTCCTCTGTCCCTGCACCCTCTTTCAAACTACGCCATTGAGTCGAAACTGCCTCTGTCCTCATCAAACCTCGCACCTCACACTTCTCCATATCGAACTCCATCTGCCTCTTCTCTGCCCGTCCTGCCAGCCTCTCGACTGCACTCTCTGCCACCCCTCCACAGATGTGCTTTGTCATTTTACTCCGTAGCCCCAGATACAAACAAAGTGGAAATAGTGATCCTAACACTGATCCTTGAGAACACTGCAGTCTAGCGTACTTTAGTCTATCAGGCAACCATCTACCACAACATCTGCCCTTGCTCCATATTTCTTCTCCAATTGGGCACTGACTCTCCTGTTCCAATATTGTTAACCAGCCTTTCATGTGGCATTTCCAAAAACCCATATAAACCGCATCCACTGCATCACTGTTCACCATTACATGATCAAATAATTCAATTAGATTAATCAATCGTGAACTGCCTTCAGAAATTTGTGCAGACTCCCCATTATTAACTCAAACCTCCCCAAGTTCCTGATCAGTGTTTCCCTGATTATTACACTAACCCTTTGAGAGTGCAGCGCTCCCTCAGTACTGACCCTTCGACAGTGTGGCGCTCCCTCAGTACTGACCCTCCGACAGTGCAGCGCTCCCTCAGTACTGACCCTCCAATAGTGCGGCGCTCCCTCAGCACTGACCCTCCGACAGGGCGGCACTCCCTCAGTACTGACCCTCCGAAGGTGAGGGGCTCCCTCAGCACTGACCCTCTGACAGTGCGGCGCTCCCTCAGTACTGACCCTCCGACAGTGCGGCGCTCCCTCAGCACTGACCCTCCGACAGGGCGGCACTCCCTCAGTACTGACCCTCCGAAGGTGCGGCGCTCCCTCAGCACTGACCCTCCGACAGTGCGGCGCTCCCTCAGTACTGACCCTCCGACAGTGCTGTGCTCCCTCAGTACTGACCCTCCGACAGTGCGGTGCTCCCTCAGTACTGACCCTCCGACAGTGCGGCGCTCCCTCAGTACTGACCCTCCGACAGTGCGCTGCTCCCTCAGTACTGACCCTCTGACAGTGCGGCGCTCCCTCAGTACTGACCCTCTGACAGTGCGGCGCTCCCTCAGTACTGACCCTCCGACAATGCGCTGCTCCGTCAGTACTGACCCTCTGACAGTGTGGCGCTCCCTCAGTACTGACCCTCCGACAGTGGGCCGCTCCCTCAGTACTGACCCTCCGACAGTGCGGCGCTCCCTCAGTACTGACCCTCTGACAGTGCGGCGCTCCCTCAGTGTTGACCCTCCGACTGTGCGGCGCTCCCTCAGTACTGACCCTCCGACAGTGCGGCGCTCCCTCAGTACTGACCCTCCGACAATGCGGCGCTCCCTCAGTACTGACCCTCTGACAGTGCGGCGCTCCCTCAGTACTGACCCTCTGACAGGGCGGTGCTCCCTCAGTACTGACCATCTGACCGTGCGGCGCTCCCTCAGCACTGCCCCCCTTCTATTTTGCTGTTTTGTCTTGAACGAGAAGCGTGCCGGCTATCGTTCGTGCCAACCAGTCAGGCACCTCTCCTGCTGCAGACTGAAATTCCCACTCCCTCTGAAATTTGGCATTCTTGGTGCCTGACCTGATGCATCCATGTCAGGAAGTTTTGACAGGCTGTGTCTCTTTTTTGTTTCTTCAATGATAAGATTGAACTCGTTTTTGTAATGTCTTTTTGGATATTTCTTCCTCAGGAACCCTCACGGAAGATTATGAAAACCTGAAGGAGGATATCATTGATGGGGCACAAGGTACAGATCGTCATGGAGATGGTGGGGTGCGGGGCCCTGGGGGGATACTCGGTGTGACTTTCGGATTAGGAGGGGGGGAGGATTTGATAAGGTGCCACACAAAAGGCTACTTAATATAAGAGCCCATGGTGTTGGGGGCAAGATATTAACATGGATAGAGGACTGGCTAGCTGATGGAAGACAGGGAGTTGGAATAAGAGGGGCATTTTCAGGATGGGGACCTGTAACCAGTTGTAGAGGGTGCCATCTCCGCTACTCCACTACTGGGCCGATATCTGGGGTTTGGATGTCTGTGTGTGTCTCTCTCCAGCTGGCACTGAAACTTCAGAGGCCAGGGGATGTCGCACTGGGACACTTCCACTGAAGAGAGCACTGATTCAAGCCTGCCGTTTATTCCTAACCGACAGCCTGAGACTTATATCACACAGATCTCCAGACCCCTACCAATACCCAGGTGATTCTCTCTCTTGCCGGTGGGGCAACACCCACCCGGTTCCTACTCCACTAGAGTAGCTTTCCCAAGAGAGAGAATAGGACACTGCTGTTTATTTCCTAACCAGCAGTCTGTCCTGAGTGAATCGCTCAAGATGACCCTCGATTCTTGAACCCGGAATTAAGGTGAGGAGTATTTTAACAATGACTTGGTCAGAGATCGCTGGTGAAGGATTGAAGAATTTAAACGACTCCAATTATCATCAAATCAAGGTTTATTGTAAAACCCAGGTCAAAATCATCAACAGAAGAAACACAATAAAATCTTATGCTCTAATACAACTAAGTCTATTCAAAAGTAATATAGCGGACACAACGAAAATTCTTATGATTACACAGGTTTTAGCAATATCACAAGGCACAAAACAAGTTCCCTTCCCCAAAGCCTCAACCACTATTAAAGTCAAGGGAGTTTCGCAAGCTGCTGCAGGGTACTTACGGTCACAGGCTGCAGAGGTCAAGTCAGGGGTGCAGAGGTCGAGCCAAGAACGAAGAGACCCCCAATCGAAAACACAGCCCCTTTTATATTGCTTTACCTGGCTTTGTTCTGTGATCGGCCAGCCCCTTTTGCATTGAAAAAGGTAAGTTTAAAGTTCCCGCTGGTCCCGCCCCCTTTGAGCCGGTCAGAGCTGTATGTTTCCGGGTATTCCTTGCAGGTCCGCTTCTTCCAGCTAGGCAGACCTGCGCGATTTGAATTTGGCGCTGGCTCCGCCCCCTTCTTTCAGTGAGTTTCTGCCGGCAGCTTCTGTCAAGCTTGGAGTACCTCCCCCAGGTCCGCCTCCAACTTGGTTTTTCTGCCGGCAGCTTCTGTCAAGCTTGGAGTACCTCCCCCAGGTCCGCCTCCAACTTGGTTTTTTTCAGACCTGCGCGATTTGAATTTGGCGCTGGCTCCGCCCCCCTCCTCCCAGTGAGTTTCTGCCGGTAGCTCCTGTCAAGATTGGAGTACCTCCCCCAGGTCCGCCTCCAACTTGGTTTTTCTCTACCGCTGATTTTCTAGGGGCTTTTCCAGCGCAATATGCTGGACTCAGACAGTCTGATTTCTAGTTTAACGAGGTTAGGCTCTTCTGTGGAGAATTTCAGTGTCTTCCAGCTGCTCCGGAGATGGCTGCTATTCTCACCTCGCTATGTTGATGGGGTGTTAATTGGATTCTGCTCTGGTGGAGGCCAGGTCATTTACATTTGCATGGGGCTATGACCATCCCATTGTCCTGCTTGCATGCAAGCCTCCTGTGTATTCCCGTGCCCCTTTGTCTGTGTCTTGATGTTATCTTGTTGTCTGGCTCCTTCTTCCTTGTAGCTCCTAGGGGGGTGTTTGTAAATATTTATGTACTTATGTCCCTACTCAGCTCAGCGGGCCAAGCCTGCTGGGAAAACTGGTCCTGTTATCTTGGCTGAAAAGTCAGTTTACAGTCTCTGAGTTTTTCCAAAAGGGCCGAATTGCCCGAAACCTTACAGATGCCCCTTCGATACGTCCCTACATGCTTGGACCGTATCGACACAGGTGAAGGGCAATTATTTCCTTTTGTGTGGACCGTAGGCCCCCCCTCAACAACATGCGAAACTACAAGTCCCAAGACAGTTCCCTTAATCTAGGCTACCCCTGATTTCAATAAAAGGGAAAGACAAGACCATACTTAATTCAAGCAGACAGTAACATATACACATTTCACCGGAACCCCAAACGTAAGGGTCCCTGTACATATATCACAATCAAGTACACATTTCACGCGAATCCATACAACTATTTACAATTGCATCTGTTTATTTCACCAAGGATCCTCCTTTCTTGGCTGCACTTCGCTTCTTCCCGTTGAGGGCTCTTCATTTATCCTCCATCGTCGATACCTGCAGCTGAGAGGTTTAGTCCAACTGAGGCGACAGCATAATGTACCCCCTGTACAACATTTCCTTTGTGGGGGCAAACACTAAACCATTCTCAGGCCCCCCCCTGGTGGTGATCGGACAGTTGTGAGGGTCGATCGGTTGGGCTGTGGGCAGGGGTCGCTTTACCTGAACCAGCAGTTCGGTAGCTTCTACAGTCATCCCTTCCCTGGGCGTTACACATCCCTCCCCACTGCGGTCAATTTATCCCGTTCCCTGGGTTCTGCCACCACCTTACAAAAGTGATTAATGCCCCTTGTGGACATGCCTTGGTAGATCCCCATGAACACAAAAAAAAATGCCCTGGTCAGAAGCCCACCCCTTATCCCCGCAAACGGTGATCCTACCCGGTGACCCCGTGATGGTCCGGTAGGTGTTGTCCAGTCCGTTCCCAGTCCGAGGACCGATCCCTCATGTCCAGCCTCAGCTTCCTGGGCCACCACCGTCTCCCCAAAGGAAGGTCCCCCTCACAGGTTGAACACACCCGCCTGCCCTCAGTCACCCTAACCCGGTCAGTCGAAGGACTCTTCTGTCTCGCCTCTGCGGAGTTCTCCCGGTCCCACCATCGCCAGGATCAGCAAACTCCACATCGTCGGGTGCCCCATCTGTAAGACAAACAAAACACATCCTTGCCTCCACAGCCCTACCTACCTTAAGGTGCATGGGTGCTATCCGGTGGCGGCAGCAGCTCCTGCTTTGAAGTTGCCGCAGCCTGTCTGTGATTCTGTGTTTACAGCCCGGCTCCCCAGGGTCCTAGTGCCTGCCGCTATCCGGTGGCAGCAGCAGCTCCCGCTTTGAAGTTGCCGCAGCCTGTCTGTGATTCTGTGTTTACAGCCCGGCTGCACCAGGGTCCTAGTGCCTGGTGCTTCATCATTTTACCCTTGCACCAGGCGCTTCTGTGTCCCCACGATCCTAAATACCTCACACACAACTACACACTAATTAGAACTAGCAGGGGGAAAGAAAAAGGAATATGATATATACAATGCCACCCGTCTCCGGGTGGCCAAATTAAAACTGTGCCCCGCTAAACTGGGGCAGTCCGCCTGTTTGGTCGAATAGCTCGGGCCAGACCGTCCCCTCCCGGGGGTTCGGGCTGCCTCTTGCCTCTCCTTCCCCAACAGGGTTCGGGGATCCCTCAGCGCTCCCTCCTACTCGGGCCCCCTTACTGCGGGACCGGGTTCTAGGGAGTTGTGAGGGTGACCATCTTAGAGGGGGCTTGGAGACCCGATTGCTCCTTCGCCCCCTGACTGGTTCCCAAGCCCAAGGTGATAGTTCCCCTTCCTCCGCCTCCTTAGCCTCTATACTAAGGCAGGCCACCTGACCCACAGGTAAGGGCTTGGGAATCATCACTGTCCCTGGGCTGTGTGCTTGCAGCACTGTCGGTCTCTTTGGGACTGCCCCTTGGGGACAGTACCTTGCCACCGGTTGTGTGGTCGTGGAGTCAGGGACCTCCCCCACCGTCGTTAATTCTACGGGGGGTTTCTCCACTACCACCCCCCGTCTTCCCCCCACCTTGCTCTTTCTTGTCCTTATGGGGTGGAACAATTTAAATTGGCTGATGTGGCGTTCGCATGGGTCCCACCTTAAGGGATTTAAACTGCAAATAGCCGCTGAGGCAGCCTCCAGAATGGGACCCTGCACCTGGACCGGACCAGGGTCTGGGGCTAGAACTACCCCTGCGCTCCCTTTTTCCTGAGGCTGCTCCCTGGGTAGTCATACGGGTTCTTGTGGTGTGGGTGCGGGCAGGCCCTGGCCCGTTGCCATTGCCACCTGTCCCGACCCAGCTGCTAGGCTCTGCAAAAAGGCTAAAAGTTTCTTTACCTCGAAGGTTTCCGGGGCAGCTGCTCCTGCCGCCGGGGTCTGACTCTCTACTGCGGGAGCCCTCTCCTGCTTGCTAGGGTTTTTACATTCCCTCTTGAAATGCCCGGCCTTCCCACACCCGTAGCATACCGGTTTCTCGTCGGAGGTCCGGGTGCCCTCATGCTTCCACTCTCTCTTAGGGGCTGCTGGCGCGATTTCATGCACCCTACCCTTAAGGGGCTTGTCCTCACCCCTCTCCCCATTACGATATGCGAGGGTAAGTTTCCTAAGGACCTCTTCCTCGTTAAGGGCCGGGGTCTGCGGGTCGAACCAGTGTTCGGCTTTTGCCCTAACGTTAGGGAGACAATTGGCAACTAGGGTCTTCAGCCAGTGGGCGGTTCTTTCCCCTAAATTCCGTCTATCCGCTTGAATCCCGCATGCCTCCATATAGACAGTCCACAGTCTGTCTGCGAACATGGTGGGAGATTCCCCTGGTTGCTGCTTGGTTTCCCCCACCCTCATGAAAGGGCTCCCCAGATTCAAGCCCATTGCCTCCAGAACAGCAGTCTGTGCTGCCGCCCAGGTGTCAGGTCTTCCCCCATTCCCAGAGGTCACTGTCCTGCATAGCTGGGCATCTAGGGTTATCAGGAGCATCTTTATTTGCTCCCCTTCGTCGCAGTCATTGATGTTGGCAGCCTGTTCCACCTCCATAAAATGCAGCGACGGATCCCCCTTTGGAGTTAGTCTGGGAACGTGGGCCACCATCCCCCTGAGCGCGGATGCCCCATGAGGAACGATAATGTCGCCCTCAACCGGTCCCCTGTTTGCCATCCCCGCCGGGGGACCATACCTTCTTTGCCTGACAGGGCACATCTGCCCTACCTGGGGTTCCTGCTCCTCCTCCCCACTGTCCAGCTCTCCTGCCTCGTTGGGTAGCCCCCCTGTCCCCGGGCTAGCTACCCATATAGGAGACGCCGCTATCTGGGGATACACTGCCGACCCCCCTTGGACTTGCCCCTGAACGTGCAGCCCGATCCCCCCCTGCCGACCCGGACACGATCCCGGTGCCTCAGGAGGCGGTCTATTCCCCTTGGCCTTTGGGGAATCATCCGCTGCGAGGAGCACCTTGCCCCTTGGGACCCCCCCTGGACCTGCCAGGTGTATCTGTCCCCTGAACTTGGACAAGGTCTCCTCCAACTCCGTTATTCGTGCCTGGCACGGCCCATGGGCACAGTCCCCTACTTCCTCGCGAGCCACCCGGTATGCTGCCTGGATGTCCCGGAACTTCCCCTCCAGCTTCCTACACTGCTCTGTACTCCGAGCATATAGTTCCTGGAGCCTCCGTTCCTTTTCTTTACCCTCCACTATCTGGCAGTGGAGATAGTCCTTCTCACACCGGTTAGACTCGCTTTCCTGTTTCATTTCTGTCATTTCTTCCCGCAGTCGTTCCGCTGCGCTAGCGCTGTCCCCTGCGCTGGCCCTCACTTCTCTCAACTCCTGCTCTAACTCTTCGACCCTATCCTCTGTCTTGACTACCTGCTCGGACAGGCAAACCAGCCAAACTGCCTTCTCCAAGTGCCTTTTGTGCGCCTTGCTTTCTGTCCATGCAGCCGCTGCCATTACCGGTTGCTCCGCATTGATTAATTCTGAAACCCAAGGTTTGGTGAGGTTGACCTTTTGCCACAAATACGAGGATATTCTCTCCTCCATTTTGCTTCGTTCCCTCACCCCCTCTGCCAAGTCACATACTCCAAACCACCGGGCTCCTGCCTGACTCGCCATTGTAGAGGGTGCCATCTCCGCTACTCCACTACTGGGCCGATATCTGGGGTTTGGATGTCTGTGTGTGTCTCTCTCCAGCTGGCACTGAAACTTCAGAGGCCAGGGGATGTCGCACTGGGACACTTCCACTGAAGAGAGCACTGATTCAAGCCTGCCGTTTATTCCTAACCGACAGCCTGAGACTTATATCACACAGATCTCCAGACCCCTACCAATACCCAGGTGATTCTCTCTCTTGCCGGTGGGGCAACACCCACCCGGTTCCTACTCCACTAGAGTAGCTTTCCCAAGAGAGAGAATAGGACACTGCTGTTTATTTCCTAACCAGCAGTCTGTCCTGAGTGAATCGCTCAAGATGACCCTCGATTCTTGAACCCGGAATTAAGGTGAGGAGTATTTTAACAATGACTTGGTCAGAGATCGCTGGTGAAGGATTGAAGAATTTAAACGACTCCAATTATCATCAAATCAAGGTTTATTGTAAAACCCAGGTCAAAATCATCAACAGAAGAAACACAATAAAATCTTATGCTCTAATACAACTAAGTCTATTCAAAAGTAATATAGCGGACACAACGAAAATTCTTATGATTACACAGGTTTTAGCAATATCACAAGGCACAAAACAAGTTCCCTTCCCCAAAGCCTCAACCACTATTAAAGTCAAGGGAGTTTCGCAAGCTGCTGCAGAGTACTTACGGTCACAGGCTGCAGAGGTCAAGTCAGGGGTGCAGAGGTCGAGCCAAGAACGAAGAGACCCCCAATTGAAAACACAGCCCCTTTTATATTGCTTTACCTGGCTTTGTTCTGTGATCGGCCAGCCCCTTTTGCATTGAAAAAGGTAAGTTTTAAAGTTCCCGCTGGTCCCGCCCCCTTTGAGCCGGTCAGAGCTGTATGTTTCCGGGTATTCCTTGCAGGTCCGCTTCTTCCAGCTAGGCAGACCTGCGCGATTTGAATTTGGCGCTGGCTCCGCCCCCTTCTTTCAGTGAGTTTCTGCCGGCAGCTTCTGTCAAGCTTGGAGTACCTCCCCCAGGTCCGCCTCCAACTTGGTTTTTCTGCCGGCAGCTTCTGTCAAGCTTGGAGTACCTCCCCCAGGTCCGCCTCCAACTTGGTTTTTTTCAGACCTGCGCGATTTGAATTTGGCGCTGGCTCCGCCCCCCTCCTCCCAGTGAGTTTCTGCCGGTAGCTCCTGTCAAGATTGGAGTACCTCCCCCAGGTCCGCCTCCAACTTGGTTTTTCTCTACCGCTGATTTTCTAGGGGCTTTTCCAGCGCAATATGCTGGACTCAGACAGTCTGATTTCTAGTTTAACGAGGTTAGGCTCTTCTGTGGAGAATTTCAGTGTCTTCCAGCTGCTCCGGAGATGGCTGCTATTCTCACCTCGCTATGTTGATGGGGTGTTAATTGGATTCTGCTCTGGTGGAGGCCAGGTCATTTACATTTGCATGGGGCTATGACCATCCCATTGTCCTGCTTGCATGCAAGCCTCCTGTGTATTCCCGTGCCCCTTTGTCTGTGTCTTGATGTTATCTTGTTGTCTGGCTCCTTCTTCCTTGTAGCTCCTAGGGGGGTGTTTGTAAATATTTATGTACTTATGTCCCTACTCAGCTCAGCGGGCCAAGCCTGCTGGGAAAACTGGTTCTGTTCCCTTGGCTGGAAAGTCGGTTTACAGTCTCTGAGTTTTTCCAAAAGGGCCGAATTGCCCGAAACCTTACACAGTGGAGTGCCACAGGAATGCGTGCTGGGGCCACAGTGATTCACAAATTATATTAATCACCAGGGAAGTGAAGGCGCAATTGGCGAGTTTGCGGATGACACAAAAATAGGTAGGAAGGCAAGGTGAGCGTGACAGAACGGGCGTGATTCAGCAACCGTGTTGCGCCCGGCGTGGATCGGGGCTCAAATGGGTGAATCAGGCTCCGATCTGGTTACTGGGCCGATTGGAAGCCAGCCGATTAGCTCCGCCCGGCGAGACCTGGATCTCGCCCTCGCTGGGCCCGATCCACATCTGCATATTTAAATGACCCAAGTCGCATCTGGGAAACCTCGCCAAGGTGCCAATTAGCATTGGTTTCACATACGCGGACCACGCGTAACGGCAGCTTGTGGGGGGGGGGGTCTCCCAGGTTGTTGGGGACCCCCGCCTGGTCGGGGAGAAGGCAGCGTGGTCACCTGAAACTTCCCCCGGCAGCTGGGCACCCTGGCACTGCAGGCCTGCCATCCTGGAGGTGCCCTCCTGGGCACCCTGGCACTGCCAGGGGTCAGACCCGGGTTGGGAGGGGGGGGTCTTTCCCATTTGAAGGGGGGGATTCCCAGGGGCCTCAACAAGGTTGGGGGGAGGGGGGGTGAAAGCTTGGTCCTGAAAGCTGGGGGTGTGGATGATGCCCCGATCTGCGCGGAGCCATTCGTGCCGGCGAGATCAGGTGGGCAGTGCCCTCGCTGTGGGGAGAAAAACCCTGAGGTCCCCTCCCCCTCAAAAAAAAGCCCAGCAGAGTGACGGCGGACAGCGGGTGATTCTTGTCGCTGGAGCCACCGGGCACCACATCGGCAAACGGGTCCGTAAGAGGATGTTAACGTTTGTCCGCCGAATCGCACCCAACGAGCTGACAGCGGGATACGGAGAGGCGGGGTGAGTGGGCGAAAACTGGCCGATCATGTGGATTGTTGGTTTTGGAAGAAAGAATGGGAGGGCGGGTTGTTATTGAAGTGGAGAGAGGCTGCAGAAAGCCGTACCACAGAGGGAACTACAATGTTCACGAAACCCAGAAAGCTAGTATAAAGGGGCAGAAGGGCATCAGGAAGGCAATGGAGTACAGGCTTTTATTTCAAGGGGGCTGGAATATAAAAGTAAAGAGATTTTGCTGCAACGTTCCAAGGTGTTAGACACACAACATTTAGAACACCGTGTCACCAGGTACAGTTCTGGTCCCCTTTATTTAAGGAAAGATCTATTATCATTGGAGGCAGTCCAGAGGAGTTTACTGGGATGATCCCGGCTATGGAGGGACTGCTCTACGAGATTAAACAGGTCGGGTTAGTACACCCTGGAGTTCAGAAGAATGAGGAGGTGATATGATTGAAACCTAAAGGAATCTTCGGGGGGGTTAGACAGGGTCAATGTTTCCACTCTTGCGAGAGTGTCGGACCAGAATAGTCTCAGAATAAGGGGGAGCTCATTTGAGACGGATTTGAGGCAGAATCTTTTCTCTCAAAGAATCTTTCGAATTCTTCACCTCAGGGAGCTGTGGGGGCCGAGTCCGTGAACATTTACAACGCCGAGATTGATAGGTTATTAATCAGTTAGGGATTGACGATTGCAGAGAGAAGGCAGGAGAGCGGATTTAGTAAGTGTTAGAAGAGACAAAGACCAGGGGCGAAATTCTCCCCCAACGGCGGGATGTCCGCCGACTGGCGCCAAAGACGGCGCCAATCAGACGGGCATCGCGCCGGCCCAAAGGTGCGGAATGCTCCGCATCTTTGGGGGACGGGCCCCAACATTGAGGGGCTAGGCCGACGCCGGAGGGATTTCCGCCCCGCCAGCTGGCGGAAATGGCGTTTGTTGCCCCGCCAGCTGGCGCGGAAATGCGGCGCATGCGCGGGAGCGTCAGCAGCCGCTGTCAGTTTCCCGGCGCATGCGCGGGAGCGTCAGCAGCCGCTGTCAGTTTCCCGCGCATGCGCAGTGGAGGGAGTCTCTTCCGCCTCCGCCATGGTGGAGGCCGTAGCGGAGGCGGAAGGGAAAGAGTGCCCCCACGGCACAGGCCCGCCCGCGGATCGGTGGGCCCCGATCGCGGGCCAGGCCACCGTGGGGGCACCCCCCGGGGTCAGATCACCCCATGCCCCCCCCAGGACCCTGGAGCCCGCCCACGCCGCCTGGTCCCGCCGGTAAATACCAGGTTTGATTTACGCCGGCGGGACAGGCAATTTCTGGGCGGGACTTCGGCCCATCCGGGCCGGAGAATCCAGCGGGGGGTCCCGCCAACCGGCGATGCCAGATATCCGCCCCCGCCCAATCTCCGGAGACTTCGGCGGGGGCAGGGGGCGGGTTTCACGGCGGCCAGCGGTCATTCTCCGACCCGGCGGGGGGTCGGAGAATGACGCCCCAGAATCCCTACTGTACAGAAAGAGGCCATTCGGCCCATCAAGCCTGCACCGACCCACTGAAAGAGCGCCCTACTTAGGCCCAATCCTCCTCCCTATCCCCGTATCCCCACTTAACCTGCACATCTTTGGACTGTGGGAGGAAACCGGAGCACCCGGAGGAAACCCACGCACACACGGGGAGGACGTGCAGACTCCGCACAGACAGTGACCCAAGTCCGAATCAAAACCGGGTCCCTGGCGCTGTGAGGCAGCAGTGCTAACCCATGTCCTTAGCGCTCAGAGGCAGCAGTGCTAACCCATGTTCTTAGTGCTCAGAGGCAGCAGTGCTGACCTGGGTCCCTGGTGCTGTGAGGCAGCAGTGCTAACCCGGATCCCTGGTGCTGTGAGGCAGCAGTGCTAACCCGGGTCCCTGGTGTTGTGAGGCAGCAGTGCTAACCCGGGTCCCTGCTGCTGTGAGGCAGCAGTGCTAACCCGGGTCCCTGCTGCTGTGAGGCAGCAGTGCTAACCCGGGTCCCTGCTGCTGTGAGGCAGCAGTGCTAACCCGGGTCCCTGTCGCTGTGAGGCAGCAGTGCTAACCCATGTCCTTAGCGCTCAGAGGCAGCAGTGCTAACCCGTGTCCCTGGCGCTGTGAGACAGCAGTGCTAACCCATGTCCTTAGCGCTCAGAGGCAGCAGTGCTAACCCGGGTCCCTGGTGCTGTGAGGCAGCAGTGCTAACCCATGTCCTTAGCGCTCAGAGGCAGCAGTGCTAACCCGGGTCCCTGGCGCTGTGAGGCAGCAGTGCTAACCCGGGTCCCTGCTGCTGTGAGACAGCAGTGCTAACCCGGGTCCCTGGCTCTGTGAGCCAGCAGTGCTAACCCGGGTCCCTGGCACTGTGAGACAGCAGTGCTAACCCGGGTCCCTGGCACTGTGAGGCAGCAGTGCTAACCCAGGTCCCTGGCGCCATGAGACAGCAGTGCTAACCCGGGTCCCTGGCACTGTGAGGCAGCAGTGCTAACCCGGGTCCCTGGCGCTGTGAGGCAGCAGTGCTAACCCGGGTCCCTGGCGCTGTGAGACAGCAGTGCTAACCCGGGTCCCTGGCACTGTGAGGCAGCATTGCTAACCCGTGTCCCTGGCTCTGTGAGACAGCAGTGCTAACCCGGGTCCCTGGTGCTGTGAGACAGCAGTGCTAACCCGGGTCCCTGGCACTGTGAGGCAGCATTGCTAACCCGTGTCCCTGGCTCTGTGAGACAGCAGTGCTAACCCGGGTCCCTGGTGCTGTGAGACAGCAGTGCTAACCCGGGTCCCTGGCTCTGTGAGACAGCAGTGCTAACCCGGGTCCCTGGCGCTGTGAGACAGCAGTGCTAACCCGGGTCCCTGGCTCTGTGAGACAGCAGTGCTAACCCGGGTCCCTGGCTCTGTGAGACAGCAGTGCTAACCCGGGTCCCTGGCTCTGTGAGACAGCAGTGCTAACCTGTGTCCCTGACGCTGTGAGGCAGCAGTGCTAACCCGGGTCCCTGGCGCTGAGAGACAGCAGTGCTAACCCGGGTCCCTGGCTCTGTGAGGCCGCAGTGCTAACCCGGGTCCCTGGCACTGTGAGGCAGCAGTGCTAACCCGGGTCCCTGGCGCTGTGAGGCAGCAGTGCTAACCCGGGTCCCTGGCTCTGTGAGACAGCAGCGCTAACACGGGTCTCTGGCGCTGTGAGGCAGCAGTGCTAACCCGGGTCCCTGGCGCTGTGAGACAGCAGTGCTAACCCGGGTCCCTGGCTCTGTGAGGCAGCAGTGCTACCCCGGGTCCCTGGCGCTGTGAGACAGCAGTGCTAACCCGGGTCCCTGGCGCTGTGAGACAGCAGTGCTAACCCGGGTCCCTGGCTCTGTGAGACAGCAGTGCTAACCCGGGTCCCTGGCACTGTAAGACAGCAGTGCTATTCTTCATTTGTAAAACTGAGGAAAGGGTACTTCACACCAGGAGTGATGACTCTGACCAATCGGTATCTTTTATGTTGAAACAAATTTTAATTTAAACACAGAATTTACCACATTAATGTCAAATATAAAAGCTTTGCAATTATCAGTGAAACAATTCTTAAAGGAAAAACTCATTATAATCTATACCTACCGCTAACCCCAGTTAAGCAGGCCAGGACACTCCCTATGCCACTTACATCAAAGTTAAAAAGACAGATGACTTGCTTAGTTGTGTAGAGGCTTGTGGAGAGAGAGAGAGACAGAGACAGAGAGAGAGAGATAGAGATAGAGAGACAGAGAGAGAGAGAGACGGAGAGACAGATAGCGAGAGAGACAGAGAGAGAGAGAAAGAGAAAGAGACAGAGAGAGAGAGAGACAGAGAGAGAGAGACAGAGAGACAGGGACACAGAGGGAGAGACAGGCAGACGTCTGCTTAACCGCAGCACTTGGCAGAACTGCTGTTCAACTTAAAACCCTTCTGTCGTGTCAGACTCCAATCCAATGGGAAACCGCAAAACTACAGACAGACCTGGCCCCTCCCATGAATTCCACCATCTGCATCCCACTCAGATGTCACATGACCTTCTTAGCTCGGACCAAATACTCATCCATAAATAATTTACTCTCCGGGGAATCTCCAGCAACGATAACAGTCTTGCATTCACCCTCTATATGTAAACAAGTAAAAGGTTAGAATCAATCATGACCTCACCTTTTACAACTCCTGAATTACACATTTAGCAGGCACACAATCTGGACACCTTAACCGCGGTTCTTTGATGCTATTACTGCAACAAGTATAAAATATAACATATACCAATTACTTTCATTTATTACAACCCAGCGACAGTGAAAGAACGGCTATATATGGTTAGCACTGCTGCCTCACAGCACCAGGGTCCCAGGTTCAATTCCGGCCTCGGGTCACTGTCTGTGTGGAGTTTGCACTTTCTCCCCGTGTCTGCGTGGGTTTCCCCCCGGGTGCTCCGGTTTCCTCCCACAGTCCAAAGACGTGCAGGTTAGGTGGATTGGCCGTGATAAATTGCTCCTTTGTGTCTGAAAAGGTTAGGTGGGGTTACTGGGTTACGTGGATAGGGTCGGGGCTCGGGCCTCGGTAGGGTATTCTTTCCAAGGGTCGGTGCAGCCCTGATTAATAAGGGGATCAGGCATTATTGGGAGGAGGCAGGAGAATGGGGATGAGAAAATATCCGCCATGATTGAATGGCGGAGCGGACGCGATGGGCCGAGTGGCCTAATTCTGCTCCTCTGTCTCATGGTCTAACGATGGGCCGAATGGCCTCATTCTGCGCGAGATTCTATATTTCCAAGTCGGTGGGGCTTGGAGGGGCACCCGGCTGGGTAAGGTTCTGGCGGGCAGTCGGGGTCGGGCGTGCGGCCGATCGAGGAGGGGGGGGGGGGGGGGGTCTATTTTTAGTGTCCAGCTCCGCGGTCCGAGACCACCATGGGGCACGGCGCGGCCGCTGGAGGCCGCCGGCCTGCGCATGCGCGGCCTCTGACCTGGAAGTGCAAGGGGGCCGTACCTGCAGCCAAAGCTGCGAGCTGTACGCCGGGTCCCTGCCAGCCCCCTGCAGGGCTGCGAATATCTGGCCCTGTCACACCAGTTTTTCTGGCGTAAAAGGCCACAGTTTTCACAACGGCGTGGGGACACAGTCCCTGAAACGGAGAATCCAGCCCCTTGTCCACAGATCCTTGAAGGCCGCAGGACAGGTGAATAGGGTGATTAAGAAGGCATCTCGGACAGTTGCCTGTGTCAGATTGGAAGAGCAGGGAGGTTATGCTATACAGGATTTTGGTTGGCCCACAGTTAGAGGACTGTGTTCAGTTCTGCTCACCACACTATAGGAAGGAAGTGATTGTACGAGAGAGGATGCAGAGGAGATTCACCAGGATGTTGTCTGGGCGGAGTGTTTGAGCTACGAGGCGGGGCTGGATAAGCTCGGGGTGTTTTCTTTGGCTGTTCCCCTCAGTTGAAGGGTCAATAACAAGGGGGGGGGGGGGCAATTTTGGGGTGAGGGGCGGGAGGTTTAGCGGGGATTTGAGGAAACAAATTTCGCCCCGAGCGAGGCGGGAATCTGGAACGGCCTGCCCGGGAGGGTGGTAGAGGGTCTGGAACGCGCTGCCCGGGAGGGTGGTAGAGGGTCTGGAACGCGCTGCCCGGGAGGGTGGTAGAGGGTCTGGAACGCGCTGCCCGGGAGGGTGGTAGAGGGTCTGGAACGCGCTGCCTGGGAGGGTGGTAGAGGGTCTGGAACGCGCTGCCCGGGAGGGTGGTAGAGGGTCTGGAACGCGCTGCCCGGGAGGGTGGTAGAGGGTCTGGAACGCGCTGCCCGGGAGGGTGGTAGAGGGTCTGGAACGCGCTGCCCGGGAGGGTGGTAGAGGTGGGAAACATCACAATCTTTAAAAAAGTACGCGGATGAGCATTTGAAATGTCGAAACGTTCAAGGCCACGTGCTGGAAAGTCCCGAAAGACACGCTGTCAGGCGAATTGGACATTCTGAATTCTCCCTCTGTGTACCCAAACAGGCGCCGGAGTGTGGCGACTAGGGGCTGTTCACAAGAAGGTTTACATTAACACTGTAATGAAGTTACTGTGAACAGTCCCCAGTCACCACATTCTGGCGCCTGGTCGCAGTAACTTCATTGCAGTGTTAATGTAAGTCTTCACGCAACAATAAAAATTATTATTAATTATGACTAAAGTGTGATTAGTGTGGATTGAGAGTCATATTTCGGTGCAGATCCGATGGAGCTCTTTCTCACTGAGTCACTCTATGGCTTTATGCTGCCGCTGTGTGTCTGTGGTGGAGGGAGTGAATGTCTGTGGATGGGGTGTCGATCGAGCGGGGCTGCTTTGTCCTGGATGGCGTTGGAGGGAGTGAATGTCTGTGGATGGGGTGTCGATCGAGCGGGGCTGCTTTGTCCTGGATGGTGTCGGGCTTCTCGAGTGTTGTTGGAGCTGCACTCATCCAGGCAAGTGGAGAGGGTCCCATCACACTCCTGGCTTGTGTCCTTGGAAATGGACAAGCTTTGGGGGGAATTACTCTCCGCAGGATTCCCAGCCTCTGACCTGCTCTGGTAGCCACAGTATTAATAATGCTGGGGCCAGTTCAGTTTCTGATGTTCAGGATGTTGATTGTGGAGGATTCAGCGATGGTAATGCCAAGGGGCGGATGGTTAGATCCTCTCTTGTCGGAGATGGTCATTACCTGGCATGAATGTAACTTGCCGCTTGCCAGCCCAAGGATGTTGTCCGGGTCTTGCTGCATTTCGACACGGGCTGCTTCATTATCTGAGGAGTTGTGAATGGTGCTGAGTTTTGTGAAGAATTGAGCAAAATAAAACTCTTAATAAAATCCTGGTGAGGCCCCAGTTTGAGTTTTATCTCCAATTCTGGGCCCCCGCACTAGGATATCCGGAGCCTCGGAGAGGGCGCGGAGGTCGACATCCCGGAACGCGTCCCGGGGATGAGGGGGCTACAGTTGTTGCGGAGAGAGTGGAGGAGCTGGGATGGTTCTCCTGGGAGCAGGGAAGGTTCAGGGGGGGATTGAATCGAGGCGTTTGGGAATCAGGAAGGGTCTCTGAGGGAGTCAATGAGGAGAAACTGTTCACAGTGACAGGATCGTCGGGGAAACCAGAGGGACACAGATTGAAGGAGATTGGGGGGAGGGGGGGGAGGAAATGGGGGGGGGAGGAAACGGGAGGGGGGGGGGGAAGGTGTGGAAGGATGAGTTTGGACACAGCGAGTTGTTGTGATCTGGAAAGTGCTGCCTGAAAGGGCGGTGGAAGCAGATTCAATAAAAACGCTCAAAATGGAGAGTTGGACAAATACTCGGAGGGGGAAAATTCACAGGACGATGGGGGTGGGAGAGTTTGATCAATTGGACAGCTCCACCAGAGAGACAGCACAGGGGGAGAGGGACAGAATAGCCTCTTTGTGTGCTGAATAATTCGGGATCCTCAATGCATTTTCTTTCCTCAACAGGGGGCAGTTCCAACTATGTAAATATTGACGAAATGGATAAAGGTAAATGGATGTGTGAGTGAAAGGTTCCTGTGCCTGTGTGAGAACGTGGGAGGGAGCCTGAGGTGTGTCTGTGAATGTCTGTGAGTGTGTACCAGTGAATGGGTGTCAGTGAATGTGTGTCGGTGCGAGTGTGTGTCTGCGAGTGTGTGTTTCTTAGTGTGTTTCGGAGTTTGTGTGTCTGTGAGTGCGTGTGTGAGTGAGTATGTGTGTCTGTGAATGCTTTTCTGTGAGTGCTTGTGTGTATTCGTGTGTGTGTGTATCCATGTCTGAGCGTGTGTGAGTGAGTGTGTGTCTGTGAGTGTGTGTGAGTACAGGTTTGCATTTTTGTGAGTGCGTGTCTGAGTATGTGTCTGAATGTGTGAGTGTGTGTATATCTGTGTGTGTGTGTCTGAGTGTGTGTATATCTGTGTGTGTGTCTGTGTGTGTGAGTGTGTGTATATCTGTGTGTGTGTGTGTCTGTGTGAGTGTGTGTATATCTGTGTGTGTGTGTGTCTGTGTGAGTGTGTGTATATCTGTGTGTGTGTGAGTCTGTGTGAGTGTGTGTATATCTGTGTGTGTGTGTGTCTGTGTGAGTGTGTGTATATCTGTGTTTGTGTGTGTCTGTGTGAGTGTGTGTATATCTGTGTGTGTGTGTGTCTGTGTGAGTGTGTGTATATCCGTGTGTGTGTGTGTCTGTGTGAGTGTGTGTATATCTGTGTGTGAGTGTGTGTATATCTGTGTGTGTGTCTGTGTGAGTGTGTGAGCATCTGTGTGTGAATGCGTGTCTGTGAGCTTGTCTGTGAGTGCGCAAGTGTGTGTGAGTGTGAGTGTGTGTGTGCCTGTGTGTGAGTGTGGGTGTGTGTGTGAGTGCATGTCTGTGAGTGTGCGCGTGCTTGTGTGTGCATGTGTGTTTGTGAGTGTGCATCTGTGAGTGTGCATCTGTGAGTGTGCATCTGTGATTGTGTGTCTGTGAGTGTGTGTGTGAGTGTTTGCCTGTGCACATGTGTGTAAAAGTGTGTGAAACACAGAAATTAGGAGCAGGAGGCGGCCTTTTGGCCCTTCGAGCCTGCTCCGCCATTCATCACGATCATGGCTGATCATCCAACTCAATAGCCTAATCCCGCTTTCCCCATATACTTTGATCCCCTTCGCTCCAAGTGCTGTATCTAACTGCTTCGTGAAAACATGCAATGTTTTGGCCTCAACTACTTCCTGTGGTAATGAATTCCACAGATCGCCCACTCTCTGGGTGAAGAAATGTCTCCTCGTCCCTGTCCGAAATGTTTTACCCTGAATCCGCAGACTGTGAGCCCTGGTTCTGGGCCCACCTGATGCTCTATCAATTACTACAAGGACGAGCGTAGTGAATAATCGAGGCTTTATTGAGCAAAGATGTTGTGCCTCCTGTAGCTGGAACCAGAATGGCTGCAGCCCCGGCGAGCACACACTTTTATACTCCGCCTACTGGGCGGAGCCAGTAGAGAGGGATTTAGACGTAGGCGTTCTGCGGGTTCGCGTTGGACTCTTTCGACCAACGGGTCCAACTTATGGGTCCGCATGTGTTTGCGAAGGAGGACGGGTACAGGAGCTGCCAGCCACGTTGGGAGTGAGACCTCGGAGGTGGACATCCTGGGGAAGGCAAGAAGACGTTCATGGGGGGGTTTTGTCAGTCGCGGTGCAGAGGAGCGATCGGATGGAGTGGAGCGTGTCGGGGAGGACATCCTGCCAGCGGGAGACCGGGAGATTCTTAGACCGCAGGGCCAGCAGGACGGCCTTCCAGACCGTCCCGTTCCCCCTCTCCACCTGCCCGTTTCCCCGGGGTTTGTAGCTGGTCGTCCTGCTCGAGGCAATGCCCTCGCTGAGCAGGAACTGATGCAGCTCTTCGCTCATAAAGGAGGATCCCTGGTCGCTGTGGACATAAGCGGGGAAACCGAACAGAGTGAAGATGCTGTGCAGGGCTTTGATGACCGTGGCAGAAGTCATATCGGGGCATGGGATGGCGAAAGGGAACCGGGAGTACTCATCGACCATGTTCAGAAAGTACGTGTTTCGGTCGGTGGAGGGGAGGGGCCCTTTGAAGTCCATGCTGAGGCGTTCAAAGGGGCGAGAGGCCTTCACCAGGTGTGTCGATCTGGCCGGTAGACGTGCGGCTTGCACTCCGCGCAGACTTGGCAGTCTCTGGTGACGGTCCTGACCTCCGCAATGGAGTAGAGCAGGTTGCGGGCCTTGATGAAGTGGAAGAACCGGGTGACCCCCGGGTGACAGAGGCCATCGTGTAGAGCCTGGAGTCGGTCCACTTGTGCGGTGGCACATGTACCGCGGGATAGGGCATTGGGGGGCTCACTGAGCTTCCCGGGACGATACAAAATCTCGTAATTATAGGTGGAGAGCTCGATCCTCCACCTCAAGATCTTGTCATTTTTGATCTTGCCCCGCTGTGTATTATTGAACATGAAGACAACCGACCGTTGGTCAGTGAGGAGAGTGAATCTCCTGCCGGCCAGGTAATGCCTCCAATGCCGCACAGCTTCCACAATGGCTTGGGCCTCCTTTTCGACAGAGGAGTGCCGAATTTCGGAGGCATGGAGGGTGCGGGAAAAGAAGGCCACGGGCCTGCCTGCCTGGTTGAGGGTGGCAGCCAGAGCGACGTCTGATGCATCGCTGAAATGAAAATCGCTTATTGTCACAAGTAGGCTTCAAATGAAGTTACTGTGAAAAGCCCCTAGTCGCCACATTCCAGCGCCTGTTCGGGGAGGCTGGTATGGGAATTGAACCGTGCTGCTGGCCTGCCTTGGTCTGCTTTCAAAGCCAGCGATTTAGCCCTGTGCTAAACTCGACCTGAAAAGGGAGGGACTCGTCAACCGCATGCATCGTGGCCTTGGCGATATCGGCCTTGATGTGGTTGAAGGCCCGGCGGGCCTCAGCCGTCAGGGGAAAGACTGTGGACTGAATGAGTGGGGAATGAGTGTGTGAGTGACTAACTATGTCTTGTCCGCATAGTTAGGGACACACTGGGCATAATAGGAGAAGAACCCCAGGCATCGTTTCAGGGCCTTGGGGCAGTGGGGGAGGGGGAGTTCCATGAGGGGACGCATGTGGTCGGGGTTGGGCCCTAGAACTCCATTTTCCACGACATAGCCAAGGATGGCTAAGCGGTTGGTGCGGGACACGCATTTCTCCTTACTGTACGTGAGATTAAGGAGTCTGGCAGTGTGGAGAAATTTGAGAAGGTTAGCGTCGTGGTCCTGCTGGTCGTGGCCGCAGATGGTGACGGATAGTACGGGAAGGTGGCCCGCAGTCCGTACCGGTCAACCATTTGGTCCATCTCTCGCTGGAAGACCGAGACCCTAAGGGAACCCTAAGGAAGCGATAGAGGCGGCCATCTGCTTCGAACGCAGTGTATTGGCGGTCCTCTGGGCGGATGGGGAGCTGGTGGTAGGCGGATTTCAGGTCCACTGTCGAGAAGACCCGGTCCTGTGCAATCTGATTGACCATATCAGATATGCGTGGGAGGGGGTACGCGTCGAGCTGCGTGTACCTATTGATGGTCTGGCTGTAGTCCACGACCATCCTGTGTTTCTCCCCAGTTTTAACTACTGCCACTTGGGCTCTCCAGGGGCTGTTGCTGGCCTCGATGATGCCTTCCCGAAGTAGCCGCTGGACCTCAGACCTGATGAAGGTCCTGTCCTGGGCGCTGCACCGTCTGCTCCTGGTGGCGACGGGTTTGCAATCCGGGGTGAGGTTTGCAAACAGGGAGGGCGGGTCGACCTTAAGGGTCGTGAGGCCGCATACGGTGAGGGGGGGTAGGGGTCCGCCGAATTTTTAAGTTAAGCTTTGGAGGTGGCACTGGAAGTCCAGGCTGAGTAACAGGGCAGCGCAGAGGTGGGGGAGGACGTAGAGCCGGAAGTTGCTAAACTCTATGCCCTGGATGGTGAGGGTGGCGATGCAGTACCCCCGGATTTCCATGGAATGGGATCCAGAGGCCAGGGAGATTTTCTGGGTAATGGGGAGTACCGCGAGGGAGCAGCGCCTTACTGTAGTGGGGTGGATGAAGCTCTCCGTGCTCCCAGAGTCAAAAAGGCAGGAGGTCTTGTGCCCATCGATTTTCACCGTTGACGTTGCGGTTGCGAGGTTGTGGGGCCGGGACTGGTCGAGGGTTGATCGAGGCGAGCTGCGGCTGATGCTGGGAGGCCCCGGGCTGGTCAGCGGTAGTGGCAGGCGATGAGCGGCCAGACGAGTTTCCCGACAGGAAGGGGTCCTGAGGCGCCGTCCAAAATGGTGCCGAAGATGGCGACGCCCACCGGGCGCACATGGCGGGCGGCATTAAAGATGGCGGCACCCACGGACCGCATGTGGCCTGCGGAGAAGAAGATGGCAGCATCCACGGACCGCACGTGGCCTGCGGAGAAGAAGATGGCGGCGCCCACGGGCCGCACGTGGGGGGTGTAGGATCGCTGGGCCTAGAAACAGCGGCGACCGACTGGGCCTGGCACACAGCAGCAAAGTGTCAATTCTTTCCGCAGCCATTGCAGGTTGGGGAAGCGCTGCCGGGGGTGTTTGTTCTGCCCGCAGAAGTAGCATTTGGGCCCCCCCGGGGTTGGCTGGCTGCCGCGCGGCGCAGGCTTGCGGTGAACTGGGGTCAGTAGCTGGTGGGGTCCACGATGCCCACAAGGGTGCCGTGCGGACGGGGGCGTGCGACTGAACATTACGGGAGGCCACTGTCAGTGAGTTCGCGAGCTGCCTGGTTCCGGCAAGATCCAGCGTACCCCCCTCCAATAGGCGCTGGCGGACGTACGCAGACCCCATGCCCGTAACGAAAGCATCTCTAATTAATAGTTCTGTATGCTCGACTGCCTAAACTGCCCGGCAGCCACTCACAATTCCTCGCCAGGATGTGCAGGGCATGCCAGGAATCGTCTAGGGACTCACCGGGGAGTTGCTGTCTCGTGGACAGGAGGTGCCTGGCTTATAGTTTGTTGACCGCCCGAACGTAATATCCTTTCAGGAGCTCCATTGCTTAGGAGTAGGTGGGCGCATCCCGGATGAGAGGACAAATGTCAGGGCTCACCCGTGAATAAAGGACTTGGTGCTTTTGCGAGTCCGAGGGTTCCTCAGCGGATGTTCGGAGGTAGCTTTCGAAGCAGGATAGCCAGTGGTCAAAGGCGGATGTAGCGTTGGCTGCTCGAGGGCTCAGCTGCAGGCGATCAGGTTGATGTGGAGCGCCATCGTTTTAAAATCTTTGCACAATAAATTGATGCACTATCAATTACTACAAAGACGAGCGTAGTGAATAATCGAGGCTTTATTGAGCAAAGATGTTGTGCCTCCTGTAGCTGGAACCAGAATGGCTGCAGCACCGGCGAGCACACACTTTTATACTCCGCCTACTGGGCGGAGCCAGCAGGCAGGGATTTACCCATGTACCTCTAGTACTACATCTAATATACATCTAATACAGTTAGTGGTGACTACCACAACACCCACCATCGGAAACATCCTTCCTGCATTTACCCTGGCAAGTCCTGTCCAAATTTTATAGATTTCTATGAGATGCCCCCTCATTCTCCTGAACTCCAGTGAATACAATCCTAACCGATTCAATCTCTCCTCGTACGTCAGTCCCGCCATCCCTGGAATCAGCCTGGTGAACCTTCGCTGCGCTCCCTCGAGAGCAAGAACATCCTTCCCCAGAGAAGGAGACCAAACCTGCCCACAATATTCCAAGTGTGGCCTCACCAAGGCCCTGTACAATTGCCCCAACAAAACCCTGCTTCTGTACTCGAATCCTTTCGCAATGAAAGCCAACATACCATCAGCCTTCTTTACCGCCTGCTGCACCTGCATGCTTACCTTCAGCGAATGGTGCACAAGGACACCCAGCTCTCATTGTACATTCCCCTCTCTCAATCTGTAGCCATTCAGATAATAATCTGCCTTCTTGTTTTTGCTACCGAAGCGGATAACCTCACATTTACCCACATTATACTGCATCTGCCATGCATTTGCCTTCTCACTCAACTTTGTGTCAGAGTTTGTGAGCGTGTGTAAGTGTGCTGGTGTCTGTGTGTGTGTCTGAGCGTGTTTGTGTCTGAGCATGTGTTTGTCTGCGAGTGTGTGTCTGAGAGTGAGTGTGTGTGAGAGTGAGTGTGTGTGGGAGTGAGTGTGTGTGGGAGTGAGTGTGTGTGGGAGTGAGTGTGTGTCTGAGTGAGTGTGTGTGGGAGTGAGTTTGTGTGAGAGTGCGTGTGTGTGAGAGTGAGTGTGTGTGAGAGTGAGTGTGTGTGGGAGTGAGTGTGTGTGGGAGTGAGTGAGTATGTGAGTTTGTGTGAGAGTGCGTGTGTGTGAGAGTGAGTGTGTGTGGGAGTGAGTGTGTGTGGGAGTGAGTGTGTGTCTGAGTGAGTGAGTATGTGAGTTTGTGTGAGAGTGCGTGTGTGTGAGAGAGTGTGTGTGGGAGTGAGTGTGTGTGGGAGTGAGTGAGTGAGTGTGTGTGGGAGTGAGTGTGTGTGGGAGTGAGTGAGTGAGTGTGTGTGGGAGTGAGTGAGTGTGTGTGGGAGTGAGTGAGTGCGTGTGAGAGTGAGGTAATGCGTGTGAGAGTGAGTGAGTGCGTGTAAGAGTGAGTTAGTGTGTGTGTGTGTGTGTGCATGAGTGTGTGTTTGTGAGTGAGTGAGTGTGTGTGTGTGAGTGAGAGTGAGTGCGTGTGATAGTGAGTGTTGTGTCTGAGTGAGTGTTGTGTCTGAGTGAGTGTGTGTATGTATGTGTCTGTGTGTGTCTATGTCTGACTATCTGTGTCGAGTTAGCCAATCACACTCACCCCGATCGGGGAAGGCCAGAGGCTCCAAACCCGGCCTAGTGCCGAGTTGTCCCATCTCATCCTGATCGGGGAAGGCCTATTGGTTCCAAACCCGGCCTAGTGCCGAGTTAACCCATCTCATCCTGATCGGGGAATGCCTATAGGTTCCAAACCTGGCCTAGTGCCGAGTTAGCCCATCTCACCCTGATCAGGGAAGGCCTATAGGCGCCAAACCTGGCCTAGTGCCGAGTTAGCCATTCTCACCCTTACGGGGAAGGTCTATAGGCTCCAAACCCGGCCTAGTTCCGAGTTAGCCATTCTCACCCTGATCGGGGAAGGCCTATAGGCTCCAAACCTGGCCTAGTTCTGAGTTAGCCATTCTCACCCTTACGGGGAAGGTCTATAGGCTCCAAACCCGGCCTAGTTCCGAGTTAGCCATTCTCACCCTGATCGGGGAAGGCCTATAGGCTCCAAACCCGGCCTAGTTCCGAGTTAGCCCATCTCACCCTGATCAGGGTAAGATCAGGAACCCCTCCCAGTGTTGAACATCTGGCCGACACTCCCAGGAGAAGGTGGGCCACTTGCAGGTGACGGGTGTTGGGAGGAATAAACAGAAACCCTCGCAGGAACCCCTGTGTAGGACCGTGATCTTTCACCCCAACAGAAGAGGCAATGGCTGAAGTAACCCATTTCGTTTATGATGTCTTTTGCCCTTTCCTTAGAGATTGGGAAGAACAGCGAAGAAGATGATGATGAAGAGGCTTCTGATTATGTGAACTCGTCAAAGTGTGTGGTGCGACATTAACCTCTATGGTAGGCACCTCAACATGGGGCATGGAGGTGGGAGGGGTGAGGGGGGAGAGATACATAGAAGATAGGAGCAGGAGGAGACCTTTTGGCCCTTTGAGCCTGCTCCGCCATTCATCATGATCATGGCTGATCATCCAACTCAATAGCCTAATCCTGCTTTCTCCCATAGCCTTTGATCCCATTCTCCCCAAGTGCTACATCCAGCCGCCTCTTGAATATATTCAAAGTTTTAGCATCAACTACTTCCTGGGGTAATGAATTCCACAGGCTCACCACTCTTTGTGTGAAGAAATGTCTCCTTATCTCTGTCCAAAATGGTTCACCCTGAATCCTGAGGCTGTGACCCCTGGTTCTGGACACACCCATCATTGGTAACATCTTCCCTGCATCTACCCTGTCTAGTCCTGTTAGAATGTAATAAGTCTCTATGAGATCCCCCCCATTCTTCTGAACTCCAGCGAGAACAATCCCAACCTAGTCAATCTCTCCTCATATGACAGTCCCGCCATCCCTGGAATCAGTCTGGTGAACCTTCGCTGCACTCCCTCGAGAGCAAGAACATCCTTCCCCAGAGAAGGAGACCAAAACTGCACACAATATTCCAAGTGTGGCCTCACCAAGGCCCTGTACAATTGCAGCAACACATCCCTGTTTCTGTACTCGAAACCTCTCGCAATGAAGGCCAACATACCATCAACCTTCTTTACCGCCTGCTGCACCTGCATGCTTACCTTCAGAGACTGGTGCACAAGGACACCCAGGTCCCGCTGCACACTCCCCTCTCCCAATTTACAACCATTCAGGTAGTAATCTGCCTTCCTGTTTCTGCTTCCAAAATGAAAAACCTCACACTTATCCAAATTATACTGCATCTGCCATTGGTTTGCCCACTCGCCCAACCTGTCCAGACCTTGCTGTAGGATCCCTGCATCCTCGTCACAATTCACCCTCCCACCTAATTTGGTAGCATCTGCAAACTTTGAGATGTTACATTTTGTTCCCCCACCCAAATCATTAATATATATTGTGAATAGCTGGGATCCCAGCACCGAACCCTGTGGTACCCCACTGGTTACTGCCTGCCAATTTGAAAAGGACCCATTAATCCCTACTCTTTGTTTCCTCTCTGCCAACCAGTTTTCCATCCACCCCAGTACATTTCCCCCAATCCTATGCGCTTTAATTTTGCACAATAATCGCTTATGCGGGGCTTTGTCAAACACCTTCTAAAAGTCCAAATATACCACATCGACTGGCTCCCCCTTGTCGACTGTACTGGTTACCTCTTCAAAGAATTCCAACAGATTTGTCAAGCATGATTTTCCCTTTGTAAATCCATGCTGACTCTGACTGATCCTGCCACTGCTCTCTAAATGTTCCGCTATAAAGTCCTTGATAATGGATTCAAGCATTTTCCCCACTACCGATGTTAGGCTTACTGGTCTATAATTCCCTGCTTTCTCTCTACCTCGCTTTTTGAATATCGGAGTGACGTGAGCTACCCTCCAATCTGCAGGGGCAGTTCCAGAGTCTACAGAATCCCGGAAGATGACCACCAATGCATCCACTATTTCCAGAGCCATCTCCTTAAGCACACTGGGATGCAGATTCTCAGGCCCTGGGGATTTATCCGCCTTCAATCCCATCAGTTTCCCCAGCACCATTTCTCTACTAATGTTGATCTCCCGGAGTTCTTCCCTCGAACTAAACCTTTCATTCTCCAACATTTCTGGGATCTGATTTGGGTCCTCATTTGTGAAGACAGAACCAAAGTATATATTTAATTGCTCAGCCATTTCTTTGTCCCTTATTAAGCATTCCCCTGTTTCTGTCTGCAGTGGGCCTACATTTCTCTTTACCAATCTCATTCTCTTCACATATCTGTAGAAACTCTTAGTGTCAGTCGTGATGTTCCCTGCAAGCTTCCTGTCATACTGTACTTTCTCCTTCTTAATCAATCCCTTCGTCCTCCTTTGCTGAATGCTAAACTGCTCCCAATCCTCAGACCTATTATTTTTCTTGGCCAATCTGTATGCTTCTTCCTTGGATCGGATACTATTTCTAATTTCCTTTGTAAGCCATGTATTGGCCCTCTTACCCCCTTTGCTTTTGTGCCAGACAGGAATGAACAGTTGCTGTAGTTCCTCCATACGTTCCTTGAATGTTTGCCATTGTCTCTCCACTGTCATCCCTTTAAGTAACTCTCCCCAATCTATCAAGGCCAACTCACGCCTCATATCCCCATAGTTCCCTTTATTAAGATTCAGCACCCTAGTCTCCGAATCAACTACTTCACTCTCCATCTTGATGAAAAATTCTCACATGTTATGGTCGCTCATCCCCAAGGGGTCTCGTACAGCCAGATTGGCAATAATTCCCTTCTCATTACACAGTACCTAGTCTAAGATGGCCTGCTCTCTCGTTGGTTCCTCCACATATTGGTCAAGAAAGCCATCTCGTATACACTCCAGGAATGCCTCCTCTATGGCATTGCGGCTGATTGAATTTGCCCAATCTGTGTGAAGATTAAAATCACCCATGATCACCGACATTCCCTTATTACATGCATCTCTAATTTCTTGTTTAATGCCATTCCCACCATCACCAGTGCAGTTTGGGGGTCTATATATGACACCCACTAATGTTTTTTGTCCCTTGGTATTCCTCAACTCTACCCATTCAGATTCCACATTGTCAGAGCTAATATCCTTTCTCACTATCGTGTGAAATTTCTCTTTAACCAGCAGTGCCACTCCAGCACCTTTTCTTTTATGCCTGTCCTGAGAACGCTGGGACATTCAGTTCCCATCCCTGTGCACCCTGCAGCCATGTCTCCGTAATCCCAGTTATATCATACCCATTTATATCTATCTGCGCGATTAGTTCACCCACTTTATTGCAACTGCTCCGTGCATTAAGGCACAGAGCCTTTAAGTTTGTCTTTTTCACAATGCTTGTCTTGCTCACAATATTTTTCTCTCCTGCCCTGTTTGAATTTTGCCCTTGGTTTCTACACCGATCACTTTTCTTATTCACTTTTCTACCTTTCGCTTTTGTCCTTGCTCCCTCTTTGACTCCTTGCGTAGGTTCCCATCCCCCTGGCATTTTAGCTTAAACCCTCCCCAACCGCTCCAGCAAGTAGCCCCCCTAGGACATCAGTTCCCGTCCTGCCCAGGTTTAACCCGTCCAGTTTGTACAGGTCCCACCTCCCCCAGAACCGGTCCCAATTCCCCAGGAATCTGAAACTCTCCCCCTGACACCATCTCTTCAGCCACGTATTCACCCTATATACCCTGTCATTTCTACTCTGACTTGCACGTGGCACAGGCAGTAATCCTGAGATCACGACCTTTGAGGTCCGATTTCTTAACTTCCTTCCTAGCTCCCTGTATTCTGCTTTTAGGACCTCATCCTTTTTTTACCTATGTCGTTTGTACCGATGTGTACCACGACCACTGGCAATTCACCCTCGCCCTCCAGAATGTCCTGTACCCGGATAGTCATGTGATTAACCAGGTGACACCTCCAAAGACCCAAAAGGTCTCCTGCGCGGTATCGCTCTGTAACGCCTGACCCTTTCATTAAGATCGCTCTTTCTCGATAGGTTTTACAGACGGCCATGTTGGTAAAGGAAGAGGGCATTATTCGAATGGAAAACCCCATGCTCTCCGATCAAGACCCGGCGGAAGATCCGGAGACCACTCGATGGCAAATGTTGAAGACCTGGGGTCGCCCGAGGGTTGGGGGAGGAGGGTGATGGGCTCCAAGATGGCCGACACATTGGACCGCGTGCTGTTCCCCATCACGGCCTCGAAATTCTCATTTTCATTCCTTTATAACCCCTCTTCATATTCAGCAGCTTGTGGCATCAGGGACTTCCGTGACCCCCACCCCCCCCCCCTTCACCCCGCAGTGGCCTCTTTCCAACACCCTGCCCTCCCTTAGTCACCTTCCTCTCTATCCCCTCAGCTCCCTATCTCCTGGGAAGATGTGGAATTCTGTAGAGGGGCCTATTCTCTATCTCTCGCGGCGCCGACTGTCTCCTCCAGGCCGATTCCAGGGCACTGGGGGCCATTATAGCTCCAATCAGACTGGCCATTGTTAGGGAGACCGTATAGGACGAGGGAAAAGAAGGTGTGAATCTTACCCTGCAATTCCCCATAAGGATCTTCCACCTCGTTCCACCACTCGTGCCACCTCATTCCACCACTCCAGATGACCCTTCAAGAAAAAGACTTCTCAATGCCCCCGCGAATGACTATTTTGCTGCTGGGGAGGGTCTTTGAATATTTTGTGAGGTGGAGCTGTAAGACAGTAAACCTGCTCACCCCTCCCCCCCCCCCTCCAAACCTGCTCACCCCCCCCCTCCCCCTCCTCCAGCCCCTACAACCCTCCTTATCTCTGTAACCTCCTCCAGCCCCTACAACCCTCCCTATCCCTGTAACCTACTCCAGCCCCTACAACCCTCCCTATCTCTGTAACCTCCTCCAGCGCCGACAACGCTCCCTATCTCTGTAACCTCCTCCAACCCCTACAACCCTCCCTATCTCTGTAACCTCCTCCAGCCCCTGCAACCCTCCCTATCTCTGTAACCTCCTCCACTCCTGCAACCCTCCCTATCTCTGTAACCTCCTCCAGCCCCTACAATCCTCCCTATCTCTGTAACCTCCCCCAGCCCCTACACCCTCCCTATCTCTGTAACCTCCTCCAGCCCCTACAATCCTCCCCATCTCTGTAACCTCCTCCAGCCCCTACAATCCTCCCTATCTCTGTAATCTCCTCCAGCCCCTACAACCCTCCCTGTCTCTGTAACCTCCTCCAGCCCCTACAACCCTCCTGTCTCTGTAACCTCCTCCAGACCCTACAAACCTCCCTATCTCTGTAATCTCCTCCAGCCCCTACAACCCTCCCTATCTCTGTAACCATCTCCAGCCCCTATAACCCTCCCTATCTCTGTAACCATCTCCAGCCCCTATAACCCTCCCTATCTCTGTAACCTCCTCCAGCCCCTACAACCCTCCCTATCTCTGTAACCTCCTCCAGCCCCTACAACCCTCCCTATCTCTGTAACCTCCTCCAGTCCCTACAACCCTCTCTATCTCTGTAACCTCCTCCAGCCCCTACAACCCTTCCTATCTCTAACCATCTCCAGCCTCTTTCACCCTCCCTATCTCTGTAACCTCCTCCAGCCCCTACACCCCTCCCTATCTCTGTAACCTCCTCCAGCCCCGACAATCCTCCCTATCTCTGCAACCTCCTCCAGCCCCGACAACCCTCCCTGTCTCTGTGACCTCCTCCAGTCCCTACAACTCTCCCTATCCCTGTAACCTCCTCCAGCCCCTACAATCCTCCCTATCTCTGTAACCATCTCCAGCCCCTATAACCCTCCCTATCTCTGTAACCTCCTCCAGCCCCTACAACCCTCCCTATCTCTGTAACCTCCTCCAGTCCCTACAACCCTCTCTATCTCTGTAACCTCCTCCAGCCCCTACAACCCTCCCTATCTCTGTAACCTCCTCCAGCCCCTACAGCCCTCCCTATCTCTGTAACCATCTCCAGCCCCTATAACCCTCCCTATCTCTGTAACCTCCTCCAGCCCCTACAATCCTCCCGATCTCTGTAACCATCTCCAGCCCCTATAACCCTCCCTATCTCTGTAACCTCCTCCAGCCTCTACAACCTCCCTATCTCTGTAACCTCCTCCAGTCCCTACAACCCTCTCTATCTCTGTAACCTCCTCCAGCCCCTACAACCCTCCCTATCTCTGTAACCTCCTCCAGCCCCTACAACCCTCCCTATCTCTGTAATCATCTCCAGCCCCTATAACCCTCCCTATCTCTGTAACCTCCTCCAGTCCTTACAACTCTCCCTATCTCTGTAACCTCCTCCAGCCCCTACAACCCTTCCTATCTCTGTAACCTCCTCCAGCCCCTACAACTCTCCCTATCTCTGTAACCTCCTCCAGCCCCTACAACTCTCCCTATCTCTGTAACCTCCTCCAGCCCCTACAACTTTCCCTATCCCTGTAACCTCCTCCAGCCCCTACAATCCTCCCTATCTCTGTAACCTCCTCCAGCCCCTACAACCTATCTCTGTAACCTCCTCCAGTCCCTACAACCCTCTCTATCTCTGTAACCTCCTCCAGCCCCTACAACCCTCCCTATCTCTGTAACCTCCTCCAGCCCCTACAATCCTCCAGCCCCTACACGTATTAGTGAGAGGCAGCACGGTTTTGTGAAGGGGAGGTCGTGTCTCACTAACTTGATAGAGTTTTTCGAGGAGGTCACTAAGATGATTGATGCAGGTAGGGCAGTAGATGTTGTCTATATGGACTTCAGTAAGGCCTTTGACAAGGTCCCTCATGGTAGACTAGTACAAAAGGTGAAGTCACACGGGATCAGGGGTGAACTGGCAAGGTGGATACAGAACTGGCTAGGCCATAGAAGGCAGAGGGTAGCAATGGAGGGATGCTTTTCTAATTGGAGGGCTGTGACCAGTGGTGTTCCACAGGGATCAGTGCTGGGACCTTTGCTCTTTGTAGTATATATAAATGATTTGGAGGAAAATGTAACTGGTCTGATTAGTAAGTTTGCAGACGACACAAAGGTTGGTGGAATTGCGGATAGCGATGAGGACTGTCTGAGGATACAGAAGGATTTAGATTGTCTGGAGACTTGGGCGGAGAGATGGCAGATGGAGTTTAATCTGGAAAATGTGAGGTAATGCATTTTGGAAGGTCTAATGCAGGTAGGGAATATACAGTGAATGGTAGAACCCTCAAGAGTATTGAAAGTCAAAGAGATCTAGGAGTACAGGTCCACAGGTCATTGAAAGGGGCAACACAGGTGGAGAAGGTAGTCAAGAAGGCATACGGCATGCTTGCCTTCATTGGCCGGGGCATTGAGTATAAGAATTGGCAAGTCATGTTGCAGCTGTATAGAACCTTAGTTAGGCCACACTTGGAGTATAGTGTTCAATTCTGGTCGCCACACTACCAGAAGGATGTGGAGGCTTTAGAGAGGGTGCAGAAGAGATTTACCAGAATGTTGCCTGGTATGGAGGGCATAAGCTATGAGGAGCGATTGAATAAACTCGGTTTGTTCTCACTGGAACGAAGGAGGTTGAGGGGAGACCTGATAGAGGTCTACAAAATTATGAGGGGCATAGACGGAGTGGATAGTCAGAGGCTTTTCCCCAGGGTAGAGGGGTCAATTACTAGGGGGCATAGGTTTAAGGTGAGAGGGGCAAGGTTTAGAGTAGATGTACGAGGCAAGTTTTTTACGCAGAGGGTAGTGGGTACCTGGAACTCGCTACCGGAGGAGGTAGTGGAAGCAGGGACGATAGGGACATTTAAGGGGCATCTTGACAAATATATGAATAGGATGGGAATAGAAGGATACGGACCCAGGAAGTGTAGAAGATTGTAGTTTAGTCGGGCAGTATGGTCGGCGCGGCCTTGGAGGGCCGAAGGGCCTGTTCCTGTGCTGTACATTTCTTTGTTCTTTGTTCTTTGTACAACCCTCCCTATCTCTGTACCCTCCTCCAGCCCCCACAACCTTCCCTAGCTCTGTAACCTCCTCCAGCCCCTACAACCCTCCCTATCACTGTAACCTCCTCCAGTCCCTGCAACCCTCCCTATCTCTGTAACCTCCTCCAGCCCCTACAACTCTCCCTATCTCTGTACCCTCCTCCAGCCCCTACATAGAACATAGAATATACAGTGCAGAAGGAGGCCATTCGACCCATTGAGTCTGCACCGACCCACTTCTGCCCTATCCCCATAACCCAATAACCCCTCCTAACCTTTTTTGGTCACTAAGGGCAATTTATCAAGGCCAATCCACCTAACCTGCACATCTTTGGACTGTGGGAGGAAACCGGAGCACCCGGAGGAAACCCACGCACACACGGGGAGAACGTGCAGACTCCACACAGACAGTGACCCACCAGGGAATCGAAGCTGGGACCCTGGCGCTGTAAAGCCACAGTGCTAGCCACTTGTGCTACTGTGCTGCCCAAAACCCCTCCCTCTCCTACAACCCTCCCTATCTCTGGAGCCTCCTCCAGCCACTACAACCCTCCCTATCTCTGTAACCTCCTCCAGCCCCTATAACCCTCCCTATCTCAGTAACCTCCTCCAGCCCCTACAACCCTCCCTATCTCTGCAACCTCCTCCAGAATCTACAACCCTCCCTACCTCAGTAACCTCCTCCAGCCCCTACAACCCTCCCTATCTCTGTAACCTCCTCCAGCCCCTACAACCCTCCCTATCTCTGTAACCATCTCCAGCCCCTACAACCCTCCCTAACTCTGCAACCTCCTCCAGCCCCTACAACCCTCACTATCTCTGTAACCTCCTCCAGCCCCTATAACCCTCCCTATCTCTGCAACCTCCTCCAGCCCCTACAACCCTCCCTATCTCTGTAACCTCCTCCAGCCCCTACAACCCTCCCTATCTCTGTAACCTCCTCCAGCCCCTACAACCCTCCCTATCTCTGTAACCTCCTCCAGTCCCTACAACCCTCTCTATCTCTATAACCTCCTCCAGCCCCTACAACCCTCCCTATCTCTGTAACCTCCTCCAGCCCCGACAATCCTCCCTATCTCTGCAACCTCCTCCAGCCCCTACAACCCTTCGGGGCAGCACGGTAGCCTTGTGGATAGCACAATTGCTTCACAGCTCCAGGGTCCCAGGTTCGATTCCGGCTTGGGTCACTGTCTGTGCGGAGGCTGCACATCCTCCCCGTGTGTGCGTGGGTTTCCTCCGGGTGCTCCGGTTTCCTCCCACAGTCCAAAGATGTGCAGGTTAGGTGGATTGGCCATGATAAATTGCCCTTAGTGTCCAAAATTGCCCTTAGTGTTGGGTGGGGTTACTGGGTTATGGGGCTAGGGTGGTGGTGTTGACCTTGGGTAGGGTGCTCTTTCCAAGAGCCGGTGCAGACTCGATGGGCCGAATGGCCTCCTTCTGCACTGTAAATTCTATGAAATCTATCTCTGTAACCTCCTCCAGCCCCTACAACTCTCCCTATCTCTGTAACCTCCTCCAGCCCCTACAACTCTCCCTATCCCTGTAACCTCCTCCAGCCCCTACAATCCTCCCTATCTCTGTAACCATCTCCAGCCCCTATAACCCTCCCTATCTCTGTAACCTCCTCCAGCCCCTACAACCCTCCCTATCTCTGTAACCTCCTCCAGCCCCCACAACCCTCCCTATCACTGTAACCTCCTCCAGTCCCTGCAACCCTCCCTATCTCTGTATCCTCCTCCAGCCCCTACAACTCTCCCTATCTCTGTACCCTCCTCCAGCCCCTACATAGAACATAGAATATACAGTGCAGAAGGAGGGCATTCGACCCATTGAGTCTGCACCGACCCACTTCTGCCCTATCCCCATAACCCAATAACCCCTCCTAACCTTTTTTGGTCACTAAGGGCAATTTATCAAGGCCAATCCACCTAACCTGCACATCTTTGGACTGTGGGAGGAAACCGGAGCACCCGGAGGAAACCCACGCACACACGGGGAGAACGTGCAGACTCCACACAGACAGTGACCCACCAGGGAATCGAACCTGGGACCCTGGCGCTGTAAAGCCACAGTGCTAGCCACTTGTGCTACTGTGCTGCCCAAAACCCCTCCCTCTCCTACAACCCTCCCTATCCCTGGAGCCTCCTCCAGCCACTACAACCCTCCCTATCTCTGTAACCTCCTCCAGCCCCTACAACCCTCCCTATCTCTGCAACCTCCTCCAGCCCCTACAACCCTCTCTATCTCTGTAACCTCCTCCAGCCCCTACAACCCTTCCTATCTCTAACCATCTCCAGCCTCTTTCACCCTCCCTATCTCTGTAACCTCCTCCAGCCCCTACAACCCTCCCTATCTCTGTAACCTCCTCCAGCCCGTACAACCCTCCCTATCTCTGTAACCTCCTCCAGCCCCTACAACCCTCCCTATCTCTGCAACCTCCTCCAGCCCCTACAACCCTCCCTATCTCTGTAACCTCTTCCAGCCCCTACAACCCTCCCTATCTCTGTAACCATCTCCAGCCCCTACAACCCTCCCTATCTCTGCAACCTCCTCCAGCCCCTACAACCCTCCCTATCTCTGTAACCATCTCCAGCCCCGACAACCCTCCCTATCTCTGCAACCTCCTCCAGCCCCTACAACCCTCCCTATCTCTGTAACCTCCTCCAGCCCCTACAACACTCCCTATCTCTGTAACCTCCTCCAGCCCCTACAACCCTCCCTATCTCTGTAACCTCCTCCAGCCCCTACAACCCTCCCTTATCTCTGTAACCTCCTCCAGCCCCTATTCACCTCCCTCTATCCAGCCTCCACAACCTTCCCTATCTAAGTGCAGAAGATTGTAGTTTAGTCGGGCAGCATGGTCGGCGCAGGCTTGGAGGGCCGAAGGGCCCGTTCCTGTGCTGTACTTTGCTTTGTTCTTTGTTCTACCTCTGTAACCTCCTCCAACACCTAAAACCCTCCCTATCTATCTACCCTCCGATGACCCACCCCGATCTCTGCGCTCCACCAATTCTGGCCTCTTGAGCATCCCCTGATTCCCATCGCTCCGGCACTGGCGGCCGCGCCCATAGCAACTTGGGGGGTGATCCTAAGCTCTGGAATTCCCTCCCAAACCTCTCCGCCCCTCTCTCTCCTTTACCTTGCTCCTTAAGATGACATCTTTTACCGAGCTTTTTGATACCTGCACCTAAAGTGCCTGGGGGTCGGCCTTCTGTCCGATTTCGTCATTTTCTGAGTTGCGACGGTGATGTTTCGCTAATTTTAAGGTGTTGTGAAAATGAAATGTCTTGTTTGTAATGGGGAACAAGGTTACCCTGGCTGACATTTACCTGAGATATATATTTTTGAACTGTTTATGGTGATGTTTTATTTTATTTTCCCTCTCCGCCCACACTCCCCCCCCCACCCCCCGGTGACTCCCAGGGGTCAGGGGTCACAGGGCACTGAGCAAATGTTGGCCAGCATGATGGACTGGTTACCATGGGAATGTGTGCTGTCGATATGGGATGGCGGAGGATGTGCTTGACAAGTGCTCTGGTACCTCCGCTGAGCCTTCACAAACCGCAACCATTCAGCCCCTTCTCGAGCCTGTTGCACAGGAACAGGAGGAGGCCCATTCAGCCCCTTCTCGAGCCTGTTACACAGGAACAGGAGGAGGCCCATTCAGCCCCTTCTCGAGCCTGTTGCACAGGAACAGGAGGAGGCCCATTCAGCCCCTTCTCGAGCCTGTTGCACAGGAACAGGAGGAGGCCCATTCAGCCCCTTCTCGAGCCTGTTGCACAGGAACAGGGGAAGGCCATTCAGCCCCTCTTGAGCCTCCATTATAAAATTCTCAACCTTGTTTTGAATCCCTCCATGGCCCTCAATCCCTCCCTATTTCTGTAACTTTCTCCAGCCCCCGACAAAACTCCCTATCACTGTAATCTTCTCAAACCCCCTTCAATCCTTGATGCACTAAGCGTCAAGAACCACAAAGACATGTGAGACTTTAACTAAGGCTTTAATATACTACATGGGAGGCTTACCCGACACAGACGACCCCAGAGAGAATGGGGCCGGTCCCAGAAGAGGGTTCTTATACGTAACTCCCGGGGGAGTGGCTAAGGCGGAGCTCTCCGTGGCCAGGTCGGGTTACCTACCAGTGACCGAACCTCTGCAGAGTTACAGTACAATACACAGTATTACAGGGCCACGTTACGCACAACTATTATATACTATGTACAATGGTAGGGAAGTACAGTGGTGTATCACCACAATCCTCTCTATTTCTGTAACCTGTTCAAGCCCCTACATCCTTACCTATATTTGTAACCTTCTATCACCCTCCGAGATCTCTGCGCCCTCTAATTCCAGCCTCTTGAGTATCCTCCGATTCCCATCACTCCGCCATTGGTGGCTGTGCCATCAGCTGCCTAGGGAGGGGCCTCAGCTCAGGATTTCCCTCCCTAAACCTCTCTGCCTCTTCACGCCCTCTCCATCCCTCCCTCGCTACCCCTCCCCATCCACCCATCCCTCTTCACCCCTCCCTCTTCACCCCTCCCTCTTCACCCTCCCTCTTCACCCCTCCCTCTTCACCCCTCCCTCTTCACCCCTCCCTCTTCACTCCTCCCTCTTCACTCCTCCCTCTTCACCCCTCCATCTCTGTCCCTCCATCTCCGTCCTTCTATCTCCTTCACTCTCTTCCGTCCTTCTCGCTCCCTCCCTCGCTCTCTGCCTCTTTCACTCTCTCTCCATCCCTGCCTCTCTACCCCTCCCCATCCACTCCTCCCTCTTCACCCCTCCCTCTCCGTCCTTCCATCTCCTTCCCTCTCCGTCCCTCTCGCTCCGTACCTTGCTATCTGTCCCTCCCTCTGCCTCTTTCTCTCTATCTCCTTGCCTCTGTCTCTCTCTCTCTCTCTCTCATGTCTCTCTCTGTCTCTTAGTCTCTCGCTCTGTCTCTCTTTATCTGTCTCTTTCTGTCTTTCTCTCTCGTTCTCTGTCTCTCTCTTTCTTTCCTTCTCTCTCTTTCTGTCTCGCTCTGTCTCGCTCTCTGTCTCTCCTTCTGTCTCTCTTTCACTTTCTCTCTCGGTCTCTCTACTTCTGTCTCTCTCTCTCCTACTTTATTATGCTCTTTATGAACTGATCTCTTTGATCGAGCTTTTGGTCACCAGTACCTAATGTCTCCTCGTGTGCCTCGGGGTCAAATCGGCATTGCCTGCACCCCCAACCCTACTCTTCTGATGTGTCACCCAGAATGTTTGGGCTGAGGTATGCGAGGGAGAATCTTATCCCCGCTCCCCAATAACAACACCCCTCCGCCCCCTGCCCCTGCCAAATTACCAGCCAAGGCCCTGTGGGCAAGGCCGGGCGAGAGTAGGCCGAGGCCAGTGTGAAAGTCAACACTTGTGAAAGCGAGAGGCCCCTCTCCAATGACACACACAACATAAATCTCTTTGATGTGTCTAAAAGTAGGTCAAACCTCAGGTCGTAAGCGTTTTGAGCACTTGACATTTCCCACCCACCCCCCACCACCAAATACTGCCTTCTTAAATCGAATCAGGCCTCGAAACAGGCTTGACCAAAAACTAGGCCCAACTCCGGCCTCCCTGGTAGACTAAGCAGGCCAAAATTGTGGCCAATCTTGCTCAGTGACTATTTCCGATACTGATATGCGAAGAGGTGAAATTTCATGGCTCTACCCCACAACGTGTTGAAGCATAGTGCGGCTATCATCGACGGCTGAGGAGGAGAGCGGGAGGGGGAAAAGCAAAACCATCCACTGAGTGTGAGAATTAATTGTAAATAAAGATATGTAGTTCGTGACTTGGATCCCCCACAACCCCCATGTTCCCCCGGTCAGTTTGTTGCTCCGCTTTGGACTGCTGATTGTCCCAGGCTCATCATCTGCAGCTCGTTGATTATCAGTCTCCCACTGCGAAAGGAAGGCCTAATCCCCTCACCGACCCACCCAAATCCTGGACAATCTCCTGTCTTCTGGTCCCCAGGGGCTTTGGCGTTAAAAGACGGCAGTCTCCGTACTATAGGCCGCAAATGAAGCCTGAGACTTTCCTGCCTGTGGGGGTCTTTCAAACCCACAGCGGGCGTGAGATTGATCAACAGTTCTACTTAATTTGGTAGCATTTATTTTTCATATGTTGATTTTGGGGTAAATATTGCGTAAGTGAGGCAAGGGTGAACTAATCCCTGGAATTCTTCATATTCTGGGATTCTGCATTGACATAATAGGTTTAAGGGGCTTAATTTCCCAAGTAAAAGTCTGACCCTCTCACAGTGCGGCGCTCTCTCAGTTCTGACCCTCTCACAGTGCGGCGCTCCCTCAGCACTGACCCTCCAACAGTGCGGCGCTCCCTCAGAACTGACCCTCCGACAGTGCGGCGCTCCCTCAGTCCTGACTCTCCGACAGTGCGCCACTCCCTCAGTACTGACCCTCTGACAGTGCGGCGTTCCCTCAGCACTGACCCTCTGACAGCGCGGCTCTCCCTCAATACTGACCCTTTGACAGTGCGACACTGCCTCAGTACTGACCTTCCGTCAGTGCAGCACGCCCTCAGCCCTGACCCTCCGACAGTGCTGTGCTCCTTCAGTACGGACCCTCCCTAGGGCAGTACTCCCTCAGTACTGACCCTCCGACAGTGCGGCGCTCTCTCAGATGTGACCCTCCGACAGTGCGACGCTCACTCAGTACTGACCCTCCGACAGTGCGGCGCTCTCTCAGAACTGTCCCTCCGACAGTGCAGCACTCCCTCAGTACTGACCCTCCGACAGTACGGCGCTCCCTCAGCACTGACCCTCCGACAGTGCAGCGCTCCCTCAGTACTGACCCTCCGACAGTACGGCGCTCCCTCAGCACTGACCCTACGACAGTGCGGCTCTCCCTCAGCACTGACCCTCCGACAGTGCGCCGCTCTCTCAGAACTGACCCTCCGACAGTGCGCAGCTCCCTCAGCACTGACTCTTTGACAGTGCGGCGCTCCCTCAGTACTGACTCTCCGACAGTGTGGCGCTCCCTCAGTACTGACCCTCTGACAGTGCGGCGATCTCTCAGTACTGACCCTCTGACAGTGCGCCGCTCTCTCAGAACTGACCCTCCGACAGTGCGGCGCTCCCTCAGTACTGACTCTCCGACAGTGCGGCACTCCCTCCGTACTGACCCTCCGACAGTGCGACACTCCCTCAGTACTGACCCGCTTACAGTGCGGCGCTCCCTCAGTACTGACCCTCCGACAGTGCGGCACTCCCTCAGTACTGACCCTCCGACAGTGCGGAGCTCCCTCAGCACTGACCCTCTGACAGCGCGGCTCTCCCTCAATACTGACCCTTTGACAGTGCGACACTGCCTCAGTACTGACCTTCCGTCAGTGCAGCACGCCCACAGCCCTGACCCTCCGACAGTGCTGTGCTCCTTCAGTACTGACCCTCCCTAGAGCAGTACTCCCTCAGTACTGACCCTCCGACAGTGCGACATTCACTCAGTACTGACCCTCCGACAGTGCGACGTTCACTCAGTACTGACCCTCCGACAGTGCGGCGCTCTCTCAGAACTGTCCCTCCGACAGTGCAGCACTCCTTCAGTACTGACCCTCCGACAGTACGGCGCTCTCTCAGAACTGACCCTCCGACAGTGCGGCGCTCCCTCAGCACTGACTCTTTGACAGTGCGGCGCTCCGTCAGTACTGACTCTCCGACAGTGCGGCACTCCCTCAGTACTGACTCTCCGACAGTGTGGCGCTCCCTCAGTACTGACCCTCTGACAGTGCGGCGATCTCTCAGTACTGACCCTCTGACAGTGCGCAGCTCCCTCAGCACTGACTCTTTGACAGTGCGGCACTCCCTCAGTACTGACCCACCGACAGTGCGGCGCTCCCGCAGTACTGATCCTCCGACAGTGCGGCGCTCCCTCAGTACTGACTCTCCGACAGTGCGGCACTCCCTCAGTACTGACCCTCTGACAGTGCGGCGCTCCCTCAGTACTGACCCTCCGACAGTGCGGCGCTCCCTCAGCACTGACCCTCCCACAGTGCGGAGCGCCCTCAGCACTGACCCTCCGACAGTGCGGCGCTCCCTCAGTACTGACCCTCCGACAGTGCGGCGCTCCCTCAGTACTAACCCTCCGACAGTGCGGCACTCCCTCAGTACTGACCCTCCGACAGTGCGGCACTCCCTCAGTACTGACCCTCCGACAGTGCTGAGCTCCCTCAGCACTGACCCTCCGACAGTGCGCCGCTCTCTCAGAACTGACCCTCCGACAGTGCGCAGCTCCCTCAGCACTGACTCTTTGACAGTGCGGCGCTCCCTCAGTACTGACTCTCCGACAGTGTGGCGCTCCCTCAGTACTGACCCTCTGACAGTGCGGCGATCTCTCAGTACTGACCCTCTGACAGTGCGCCGCTCTCTCAGAACTGACCCTCCGACAGTGCGGCGCTCCCTCAGTACTGACTCTCCGACAGTGCGGCACTCCCTCCGTACTGACCCTCCGACAGTGCGACACTCCCTCAGTACTGACCCGCTTACAGTGCGGCGCTCCCTCAGTACTGACCCTCCGACAGTGCGGCACTCCCTCAGTACTGACCCTCCGACAGTGCGGAGCTCCCTCAGCACTGACCCTCTGACAGCGCGGCTCTCCCTCAATACTGACCCTTTGACAGTGCGACACTGCCTCAGTACTGACCTTCCGTCAGTGCAGCACGCCCACAGCCCTGACCCTCCGACAGTGCTGTGCTCCTTCAGTACTGACCCTCCCTAGAGCAGTACTCCCTCAGTACTGACCCTCCGACAGTGCGACATTCACTCAGTACTGACCCTCCGACAGTGCGACGTTCACTCAGTACTGACCCTCCGACAGTGCGGCGCTCTCTCAGAACTGTCCCTCCGACAGTGCAGCACTCCTTCAGTGCTGACCCTCCGACAGTACGGCGCTCCCTCAGCACTGACCCTCCGACAGTGTGCCGCTCTCTCAGAACTGACCCTCCGACAGTGCGGCGCTCCCTCAGCACTGACTCTTTGACAGTGCGGCGCTCCGTCAGTACTGACTCTCCGACAGTGCGGCACTCCCTCAGTACTGACTCTCCGACAGTGTGGCGCTCCCTCAGTACTGACCCTCTGACAGTGCGGCGATCTCTCAGTACTGACCCTCTGACAGTGCGCAGCTCCCTCAGCACTGACTCTTTGACAGTGCGGCACTCCCTCAGTACTGACCCACCGACAGTGCGGCGCTCCCTCAGTACTGATCCTCCGACAGTGCGGCGCTCCCTCAGTACTGACTCTCCGACAGTGCGGCACTCCCTCAGTACTGACCCTCTGACAGTGCGGCGCTCCCTCAGTACTGACCCTCCGACAGTGCGGCGCTCCCTCAGCACTGACCCTCCCACAGTGCGGAGCGCCCTCAGCACTGACCCTCCGACAGTGCGGCGCTCCCTCAGTACTGACCCTCCGACAGTGCGGCGCTCCCTCAGTACTAACCCTCCGACAGTGCTGAGCTCCCTCAGTACTGACCCTCTGACAGTGCGCCGCTTCCTCACAACTGGCTCTGCGACAGTGCGGTGCTCCCTCAGTACTGACCCTCCGACAGTGCAGCGCTCCCTCAGTACTGACTCTCCGACAGTGCGGTGCTCCCTCAGTACTGACCCTCCGACAGTGCGGTGCTCCCTCAGTACTGACCGTTTGACAGTGCGGCACTCCCTCAGTACTGACCCTCCGACAGTGCTGAGCTCCCTCAGTACTGACCCTCCGACAGTGCGGCACTCCCTCAGTACTGACCCTCCGACAGTGCTGTGCTCCCTCAGTACTGACCCTCTGACAGTGCGCCGCTCCCTCAGTACTGACCCTCCGACAGTGCGCCGCTCCCTCAGTACTGACCCTCTGACAGCACGGCTCTCCCTCAATACTGACCGTTTGACAGTGCGACACTGCCTCAGCACTGACCCTCCGACAGTGCGGCACTCCCTCAGTACTGACCCTCCGACAGTGCGGCGCTCTTTCAGAAGTGACCCTCCGACAGTGCGACGCTCACTCAGTACTGACCCTCCGACAGCGCGGTGCTCTCTCAGAACTGTCCCTCCGACAGTGCAGCACTCCCTCAGTACTGACCCTCCGACAGTACGGCGCTCCCTCAGCACTGACCCTCCGACAGTGCGGCGCTCCCTCATTACTGACCCTCCGACAGTACGGCGCTCCCTCAGCACTGACCCTCCGACAGTGCGCCGTTCTCTCAGAACTGACCCTCCGACAGTGTGCAGCTCCCTCAGTACTGACTCTCCGACAGTGCGGCACTCCCTCGGTACTGACTCTCCGACAGTGTGGCGCTCCCTCAGTACTGACCCTCTGACAGTGCGGCGATCTCTCAGTACTGACCCTCTGACAGTGCGCAGGTCCCTCAGCACTGACTCTTTGACAGTGCGGCACTCCCTCAGTACTGACTCTCCGACAGTGCGGCACTCCCTCAGTACTGACCCTCCCACAGTGCGGAGCGCCCTCAGCACTGACTCTTTGACAGTGCGGCGCTCCCTCAGTACTGACCCTCCGACAATGCGGCACACCCTCAGTACTGACCCTCCGACAGTGCGGCACTCCCTCAGTACTGACCCTCCGACATGTGTGGAGCTCCCTCAGCACTGACCCTCTGACAGCGCGGCTCTCCCTCAGTACTGACCATCTGACAGCGCGGCTCTCCCTCAATACTGACCCTTTGACAGTGCGACACTGCCTCAGTACTGACCTTCCGTCAGTGCAGCACGCCCACAGCCCTGACCCTCCGACAGTGCGACGCTCACTCAGTACTGACCCTCTGACAGCACGTTTCTCCCTCAGTACTGACCCTCCGACAGTGCGGCGCTCCCTCAGTACTGACCCTCCGACAGTGCGGTGCTCCCTCAGTACTGACCCTCCGACAGTGTGGTGCTCCCTCAGCACTGACCCGATGACAGTGCAGTGCTGCGTCAGTACTGACCCTCCGACAGTGTGGTGCTCCCTCAGCACTGACCCGACGACAGTGCAGTGCTGCGTCAGTACTGACCCTCCGACAGTGTGGTGCTCCCTCAGCACTGACCCGACGACAGTGGGCCTTCAGTCCTAGGCTTTTTGCTATTATCCTGAAGTGGGAAAGTGAGCCAGTCCAATGTGCCCTCCTCACTCTCCTCCCCGGGCACGCTGACCTGAGTCTTCACAGTTGTCGAGCGAGCTGAGATTGTTCCACTGCTTTATGGCGAGGCTCGAAACCTGTCGGCCTTGTGGCAACCACATCCTGCCAAGGTTGGTCAGTAAGAATGGAACAATTTACGTAACTCCATCGCGCTGTCACACATACACAAACATAGACGCACGGCAAATGCTTCACACCCACTCTAATTGTTGCCCTTTGAAGACATCTCGCCCGTCTTGTGAACGTGTCCGTAAGCTGCGGAACGAGGCCTCCAGGCCTACATCGCCCGGCAGCAAGGCCCCAGTGCTCGCCCTCTCCGTCTGGAGGAAGATAGTCTTGCTGGGTCCGCTGCAGCAGACCCCCAGACCCCAGGACGTCACAGCGATGCGGCCATCATATTGGGAGGCTAAGTGAATGAGCCAGGCTGTCAGCCTGACCTGTTGACCCCTGGCCCCACTAACTGCCTGAGGTAAGTGGGCTCCCCTCTGCCCTTGTCCCTGTTGGAGGCTGGCGTGGGCAGGGGGGTAATTCTCAATGTCTAGGTTTGAAACAACAGGCAGCGCATTATACCCCAGTATAGAGAGTTGTAAACTATCTCTGTGTGTGTCTATCTCTCTGCCGCTCTCACACTGTGTCTGCCTCTCAGTCTCTCTCTATCTGTCTCTCTCTCTCTGTCTGTGTTTCTTTCTGTCTCCCGCTCGCTATCTCTGTCTTTCTTTATGTCTCTTTCTCTTTGCCTCTCCCTCTCTCTCTCTGTTGCATCCTTTCTCTGTCTCTCTCTCTCTCTGTCTCTCTCTCTCTTTCTCTCTGTCTCACTCTGCCTATCGTTCTCTCTGACTCGATCTCTGCTTCTCTCTCTCTCTGTCTCTATCCCTCTCTATCATTCGCTGTCTCTCTCTCTCTATCGCTCTCTCCCTCTATCGCTCTCTCTCTCTCGCTCCCTATTTCTCTGTCGCTCTCTCTGTCTCTCTCTCATTGTCTGGCTCCGTTTCTCTGTCTCTCTCACTGTGTCTCTCTCTCTGTCTGTATTTCTCTCTGTATCTCTTCCTCTCTCTAGCTCCCTCTACCTCTCTTTCCTTCTCTCTTTCTCTCTGTCTCGCTCTTTCTCCATTTTACTCTGTCTCTCTCGCTCTGTTGATCCCTTTCTGTCTCTCTCTCTCTTTCTGTCTCTCTCTCTAATGTTCCCTTTCTCTGTCTGTCTCTCTCCTCTCTCTGTCTGTCTCTCTCCCTCTCTCTGTCTCCCCCTTTTTCTGTCTCTCCCTCTGTCTCTCTCGCTCCCTCGATGTGTCTCTCTCCCTTTCTCTGCCTGTCTCTCTCTCTGTCTCTCTGGCTCCCTCTCACTCTGTTTCTCTCTCTGTGTCTCTTTCTAGCTCTCTCTCTCTGTCTCTCTCTGTTGCATCCTTTCTCTGTCTCTCTCTCTCTGTCTCTCTCTGTCTCACTCTGCCTATTGTTCTCTCTGACTCTCTCTCTGCTTCTCTCTCTCTCTCTGTCTCTATCCCTCTCTACCATTTGCTGTCTCTCTCTCTATCGCTCTCTCTCTCTTGCTCCCTATTTCTCTGTCGCTCTCTCTGTCTCTCTCATTGTCTGGCTCCGTTTCTCTGTCTCTCTCACTGTGTCTCTCTCTGTCTGTCTTTCTCTCTGTCTCTCTTCCTCTCTCTATCTCCCTCTACCTCTCTTTCTTTCTTCCTCTCTGTCTCTCTCTCTCCATTTTACTCTGTCTCTCTCGCTCTGTTGATCCCTTTCTGTCTCTCGCTCTCTCTTTCTGTCTCTCTCTCTAACGTTCCCTTTCTCTGTCTGTCTCTCTCTCTCCTCTCTCTCCCTCTCTGTCTGTCTCTCTCCCTCTCCCTCTCTCTGTCTCCCCCTTTCTCTGTCTCTCCCTCTCTCTGTCTCTCTCGCTCCCTCGATGTGTCTCTCTCCCTTTCTCTGTCTGTCTCTGTCTGTCTCTCTCTCTCTCTCTGGCTCCCTCTCGCTCTGTTTCTCTCTCTCTGTCTCTTTCTAGCTCTCTCTCTCTCTGTCTCTCTCTCTCTCTCTCTATCTCTCTGTCTCACTCTGCCTATCGTTCTCTCTGACTCTCTCTCTGCTTCTCTCTCTCTCTCTGTCTCTATCCCTCTCTATCATTCGCTGTCTCTCTCTCTCTATCGCTCTCTCTCTCTCGCTCCCTATTTCTCTGTAGCTCTCCCTGTCTCTCTCATTGTCTGGCTCCATTTCTCTGTCTCTCTCACTGTGTCTCACTCTCTGTCTGTCTTTCTCTCTGTCTCTCTTCCTCTATCTCCCTCTACCTCTCTTTCTTTCTTTCTCTCTCTCTGTCTCTCTCCATTTTACTCTGTCTCTCTCGCTCTGTTGATCCCTTTCTGTCTCTCTCTCTTTCTGTCTCTCTCCCTAACGTTCCCTTTCTCTGTCTGTCTCTCTCTCTCCTCTCTCCCTCTCTGTCTGTCTCTCTCCCTCTCCCGCTCTCTGTCTCCCCCTTTTTCTGTCTCCCCATCTCTCTGTCTCTCTCGCTCCCTCGATGTGTCTCTCTCCCTTTCTCTGTCTGTCTCTCTCACTGTCTCTCTGGCTCCCTCTCACTCTGTTTCTCTCTCTCTGTCTCTTTCTAGCTCTCTCTCGCTCTGTCTCGTCCAGGCCCGCGATCTGGAGGGGTCCGACTACCTTCCGCGCGGGCCCGCTATAGGTCTCTGCCATGTTGCGCGGTGCCGGCACGGAGACACTGCGTGGGGCACTCCGGCGTCATGCTAGCCCCCTGGGGCCCGCTGAATCGATGGGCCTCAACTAGTAAATAAAGAAACTATTGCAGAGATAACTAATTAAATTATACAATACAATGCTTTGATAACAAATAACATCTTCTATCTCTAGCTTTCCTATGTCTGTCTCTCTTCACTCCTGATGCACACTCTCATCAGAGAGAGCGGGAAAACCATTAATATAGGTTCTGATAGTAAGACCCCTAGTGTTGAATTGCCTGTACTAGCATTACATATATTGATCATGTATATTGATATACAGAGATCACTACATCCCCCTTTTTTCTAACAGTTTCTTGCAAATATTAAAAGGAAATTTTACATGTGAAATGCAATGGTTACATAGCACAGCAATTACTCGAATTATATAAAAGTTCACAAAATTAATCGATTTAGTCTTCTTCTTGTCCTTGTTGATCTTCTTAATTTCAAAGGCGATGAAGAAGTTTTAATGTTTTTGTTACTTGTCAGATTAGAATTCAGTTGACTTTGAATTTGTGCGATTGTTATGGGTCAGGGTTAAGAAAGCCCCAAAGTGTATCATGGAGTTCACCTGACCCACAACTTTTAATAGATTGTGGTTATGGACAGCACACGGGCCGACCTTACAGCTGTGGTTCAACAGAGTGTACTTTTAAATTAAAAAAACAATGTTTATTTATGAAACCAGTTAACACTTTATAAACCCACAGTAAACGTCTTAACAACTATCAACACCAATCCTCCCCACAGATACAATATTCTATAAGTAAACCTTAATCTTTCCCTGCAACATCCATAAGACAAAGGACCCTTTTTAACACAGAGATCAGGTTTAAATTCTCTACTGAGAACAGTCAGCACTCTGAAATCACCCAATTGATCTGGACAGTCTTTAGTTTGCAGAGAGAGATCCTTATACAGCTCCTTGCTTTGCCTGAAGCTATCCGGCTCTCAAAACAAAACTAAACACACCCTGTGGCTGCGAGCCCAAAGCGAAAGTAAAAGCTGACAGACAGCCCAGCTCCACCCACACTCTGACATCACTGAAGTAATAAACACCCATTTCTTAAAGGTACTCCCACTACAGCTATTTTATAAAAAACACCCATTTCTTAAAGGAACTCTCACGTGACAGTGACGTAAGTCAAGATGAGGAAAAATCTGTGTTTGATCTTTGACTTGAAGTAGATCACGCCGATTTCTTCTATAGATGTTGCCACCTGAAATTTTAATCAGATATGATCTTGGAGAGAATTGCCTCATGACATTAGCAATGTCAGACCAACCTCCTTCAGGAAGTCTGCATCGAACAATATCATTTTCTGTTAGAATTGACAAATCTTTTGTACGTAAATCAAAATACTGGTTCTGTTTCAGTCTCTGTTGCTGAAGTTTCTTCACAGTCCGATGTGTTTGACATGTTGAACATGATGAGATCATGTCAGATATATCTTTGTTTATACCTGGCCAATATATTGATTGTCTGGCTCAGCGTTTACCAAGCTTGGATGACCCTCATGAAGTCGAGTAAGCATTTCTGACTTCATGCTGTCTGGTATGACAATTCAATCCTGTCTCAGCAAAATAGAACATACAGTGCAGAAGGAGGCCATTCAGCCCATCGAGTCTGCACCAAACCGCTTTAAGCCCTCACTTCCACCCGGCCCCCGAAACCCAATAACCCCTCCTAACCTCTTTGGACACAAAGGGACAATTTAGCATGTCCACTCCACCTAATCTGCACGTCTTTGGACTGTGGGAGGTGTTGCTAACTTTTGGTTGGCTCTTAAATCGTAATTTGCTCTGTTTGTTGAACCTTTGCTCTCGAGTCGCCAGGTATCTTTATGATACCGCCACGAGGTTCAAGTTCAAGTAATGATCAATAACTCAACACACCAATTAGTAAGATTCAAATCAAAACACATTTATTATACACAGTAAATCACTACTCATGCATAAACTCTACTTTCTAGGCTATTCCTATCACTAAAAGGCCTATACTTAGCTTCGGAATTGGCCCACCAAGCAACAAAAACTCTCTGAAATGTTTCAGGTGAGAATCAATGCCATTGATTGATTCCCCATGAAGAATATTAGTGTTGATTGATCTGGATAGAGTGTCAGCTATGACTAAATCTTTACCTGGAGTATAGATAAGATTAAAATCATATCTGCGTAACTTCATCATTAATCTTTGTAGACGTGGTGTCATTCCATTTAACTTCATTTCAATGATGTGTACTAGTGGACGATGGTCTGTCTCTACTGTAAACCTTGGAAAACCAGAAACATACTCGTGGAACTTGGAAATTCCAGTCAAAAGTCCGAAACACTCTTTTTCAATCTGGGCGTACCTACTGTCAGTCACAGTCATGGATCTGGATGTGGGAACCCATTCATTTCAATGGTCATGTTGTAGCGGAACAGCACCTGTGCCAGTTTTGCGAGCATCAGTTGGAATTTTGGTGGGCCTGGTTGGGCCGAAGAAGGATAAACTTGGATCAGCTGTTGTTTCAGATCTGTCCATTCTTTAGTATGAGTCCAGTTGAAATCAGTATGCTTCCTGATCAGCTGACATAATGCAGTTGTTCTACTGGAAAGAGTCTTGACAAACTTCCCCAGAAAGTTAACAAATCCTAGAAAGCGTAAGACTGCGTCCTTGCCTTGCGGTATTTGCATTGATTTGATGGCTTGGACTTTGTCTTCGTCCCGCTTGATACCATCCAGCTGTAATGTCACCTAAGGATTTCAGAGAAAAGGGGCTGGTTTAGCACACTGGGCTAAATGGCTGGCTTTGAAAGCAGACCAAGGCAGGCCAGCAGCACGGTTCGATTCCCGTACCAGCCTCCCCCGAACAGGCGCCGGAATGTGGCGACTGGGGGCTTTTCACAGTAACTTCATTTGAAGCCTACTGGTGACAATAAGCGATTTTCATTTCATTTCATTTGAAGAGGCGGCAAACCTACATTTAGCTTGGTCCAGCTTCAAGCCGTAGCTGCGCATTGTTTCAAACACTTTTCTAAGATGTTTTATGTGTTCTCCTGGCATTGTGGACCAGATGATTGTGTCATCTATGTAAACACAAACACTTTCCAGATTTTCCGTCATTTGTTCCATTGTACGATGAAAAATCTCCGAAGCAGATCTGATTCCAAAGGGCATTCTGTTAAAACAATGCCTTCCGAAAGGAGTGTTGAAGGTACAAAGGAGTTTGCTGGAGTCATCTAATTTGCATCTGCCAAAAAACCTTGCAGAGCATCAAGTTGGTAAAAATTCTGGCATTGGCCATTTCAGATGTGATGTCCTCACGATTTGGTGTTGGGTAGTGTTCTCTTCTAATGTTACGATCGAGATCTTTTGGTTCCATACCGATTCTAACGTCACCCATTGGTTTTTTGACAACGACGAGGACGTTAACCCAATCAGTCGGTTGCATTATCTTTGAGACTATGTCTTGTGCTTGTAATCGTGTTAGTTCAGCCTTCAATCTGTCTTTAAGAGGAGCAGGGCCACATCTGGGTGGATGTATCACAAGCTTGGCATCCTTTTTCAGAAGTATTTTGTACTTATATGGTAATGTACCCATGCCTTGAAATGCATCAGGGTATTCCTGTAGCAGTTGTTGGATGTCTTCGGTAAGTGTGGCTGATTCACACGTATTGAGGAAAATTCTTTGAATGAGTTGCAAATCCTTACAAGCCTGAGCACCCAATAGTGAAGAACGACTGTCATCCACTATCTCGAATCTGATTTGTTTGTGAATGTCCCGATTGGTAGCACTTGATGCTCGATCAATAACTCCAGAAGCGAGATTGGAGACAATTGAAGGTGGACTGAATAGTTGACCGGTACGGTTTGCGGGCCACATTCCCGTACCTCGATAACGTTACCATCTGCAGCCACGACGAGCAGGACCACGACACCAACCTCCGAAAATTCCTCCATCCAGCAAAAATCCTTAATCTCACATATAACAAGGATAAATGTTCAGCACCGACCGCCTAGCCATCCTCGGCTACGTAGTGCGAAATGGAGTTATAGGCCCAGACCCTGAACGCATGCGCCCCCTCATGGATTTCCCCCTCCCCCATTATACTCCGCCATACTGGGCGGAACCAGCAGGCAGGCTTAACCAATGAAAACAGTACCTCCTACACCAATGGTCTTACAGCATTACACCTCTAATACCGACTACCACATTCACCCCCTGTTAAAAAAAGAGTCCGGCGGGGGTGGTGGCCTCGCATTACACAGTGGTAGAGGTTAAGGTTATGGAGGTACCCGGCATACATCAGTACAGTGGTTTTGCCTCGTGACATCGCAACGATTTACAAAATTTATTTACAGTTCAGAATGAAGCAATTAGTCAATCGGGGGCCTTGGTCGTCCTCTGCGATTGTCGTAGCTTCGGCGGTGATGCAGGCGCCGGCTCGGGCATCTGTTGCTCCGGGAGCGTGGCTTCGGCTTATTCGGCAGCTTCATCACCCCCAGACCGGACCAGTGGGAGGGCCGATCCACCTGGGAAGGGGGCGGCTGTGGGGTGCGCCATTGGGAGGGAGGGTGGGATTGGTGGTGGGGGTGTGTGTGGGGATCCAGCGGGCACCAGGTCCCGTAGGGAGACCGTATCCTGTCGGCCGTCGGGGCACGCCACGTAGGCGTACTGAGGGTTAGAGTGGAGGAGATGGACCTTCTCGACCAATGGGTCCGACTTGTGCGCCCGCACGTGTTTTCAGAGCAGGATGGGTCCAGGAGCTGCCAGCCAGGTCGGGAGCGAGGCCCCGGAGGAGGACTTCCTGGGGAAGACAAGGAGACGTTCATGAGGTGTTTGGTTGGTCGTGGTACACAGCAGTGATCGGATGGAGTGGAGGGCATCCGGGAGGACCTCCTGCCAGCAGGAGACTGGGAGATTCCTGGACCGTAGGGCCAGTAGGACGGTTGTCCAGACTGCTCCGTTCTCCCTCACTACCTGTCCGTTTCCTCGGGGGTTGTAACTGGTCATCCTGCTCGAGGCAATGCCCTTGCTGAGCAGGAATTGACGCAGTTCGTCGCTCATAAAGGAGGACCCCCTATCACTGTGTATGTAAGCGGGGAACCCGAACAGTGTAAAGATACCCTGGAGGGCTTTTATGACGGTGGTTGCGGTCATGTCGGAGCAGGGGATGGCGAATGGGAACCGGGAGTACTCGACAATCACATTCAGGAAGTACGTGTTGCGGTCGGTGGAGGGGAGGGGGCCTTTGAAATCCATGCTGAGACGTTCAAAGGGACGGGAAGCCTTTATCAGGTGCGCTTTCTCTGGCCTGTAGAAGTGCGGTTTGCACTCCGCGCAGATTTGGCAGTCCCTGGTGACTGTCCTGATCTCCTCGATGGAGTAGGGCAGGTTGCGGGCCTTGACAAAGTGGAAAAAGCGAGTGACCCCCGGGTGGCAGAGGTCCTCGTGGAGGGCTCGGAGGCGGTCCACTTGTGCGTTGGCACATGCCGCGGGACAGGGCATCAGGAGGCTCGTTTAGCTTCCCGGGACGATACAAGATTTCATTGTTGTAGGTGGGGAGTTCGATCCTCCACCGTAAGATCTTGTCGTTCTTTACCTTGCCCCGCTGTGCATTATCGAACATGAAGGCCACCGACCGTTGGTCCGTGAGGAGAGTGAATCTCTTTCCGGCCAGGTAATGCCTCCAATGTCGCACAGCTTCCACTATGGCTTGGGCTTCCTTTTCCACTGAGGAGTGGCGGATTTCTGAGGCGTGGAGGGTCCGGGAGAAAAAGGCCACGGGTCTGCCCGTTTGGTTGAGGGTGGCCGCCAGAGCTACATCCGATGCGTCGCTCTCGACCTGGAAGGGGAGGGACTCGTCGATGGCGCGCATCGTGGCCTTTGCGATGTCTGCTTTGATGCGGCTGAAGGCCTGGCGGGCCTCTGTCGACAGGGGAAAAAACGTGGATTGGATTAGCGGGCCGGCCTTGTCCGCATAGTTGGGGACTCGCTGGGCATAATAAGAGAAAAATCCAAGGCAGCGTTTCAGGGCCTTGGAGCAGTGGGGGAGGGGAAACCCCATGAGGGGGCGCATGCATTCAGGGTCGGGGCCTATAACTCCATCATGCACTACTTAGCCGAGGATGGCTAGACGGTCGGTGCTGAACACGCATTTATCCTTGTTATATGTGAGATTAAGGATTTTTGCGGTATGGAGGAATTTTCGGAGGTTGGTGGTCGTGGTCCTGCTGGTCATGGCCGCAGGTGGTGACATTATTGAGGTACGGGAATGTGGCCCGTAAACTGTACCGGCCAACCATTCGGTCCCTCTCGCGCTGGAAGACCGAGACCCCGTTGGTGACACCGAAGGGAACCCTTAAGAAGTGGTAGAGCCGCCCATCTGCCTCGAAGGCAGTGTATTTGCGGTCACTAGTGCGGATGGGGAGCTGGTGGTAGGCGGACCTGAGATCCACCGTGGAAAAGAACTTGTATTGCGCAATCCTATTTACCAGGTCGATTATGCGGGGGAGAGGGTACGCGTTCAGCTGTGTATACCTGTTGATGGTCTTGCTATAATCGATGACTATCCTATGCTTCTCCCCGGTCTTTACAACCACTACCTGAGCTCTCCAGGGACTGTTGCTGGCCTCAATGACACCTTCCCTCAGTAATCGCTGGACCTCCGACCTAATGAAGGTCCGGTCCTGGGCACTGTACCATCTGCTCCTGGTGGCTACGGGTTTGCAATCCGGGGTGAGGTTCACAAACAGGGACGGCAGATCGACCTTGAGGGTCGCGAGGCTGCAGACAGTGAGGGGGGTATAGGGCCACCAAATTTAAAGGTTAAGCTTTGAAGGTTGCATTGAAAATCTAACCCTAGGAATGTGGCAGCGCAGAGGTGGGGAAGGACGTAGAGCAGGTAATTTTTAAACTCCCTTCCCTGGACCGTGAGGTTCGCTATGCAGAACCCCTTGATCTCCACTGAATGAGACCCGGAGGCCAGGGAAATGTTTTGGTTAACTGGGTGAACGGAGAGAGAACAGCGCCTTACCGTGTTGGGGTGTATGAAGCGCTCTGTGCTCCCAGAGTCGATCAGACAGGATGTTTCATGCCCATTGATGAGCACGGTCGTCATTGCAGTTGAGAGTGTTCAGGGCCGAGCCTGGTCCAGGGTCACCGAGACTAGTCGTGGCGGAATCTGGATGTTCTCCTCGGGCGGTGTGTGGTCATCCGAGTCGGGGTCCTGATAGCCCAGCTAAAATGGCGGCGCCCACTGGTCGCACATGGCTGGGTGTGCACAAGATGGCGGCGCCCATCCATCACACGTGGTGTCCGAGAGGCAAGGTGGCAGCTCCCGGAGGCCACACGTGGCCCTGAAGGAGGAAGATGGCGGCGCCCGCTGGCCACACCTGGCCCGTGGAGAGGGTTGTGGTGGCGGTCCCGATTCACCTCTGGAGACCGCAGCGACCGCCCGGGCCTGGCATACCGCCACGAAGTGGCCCTTTTTGCTGCATCCTTTGCAGGTGGATGAACGGGCTGGACAGCGCTGGAGGGGGTGCTTGGCTTGCCCGCAAAAATAGCAGCGGGGCCCCCGGGGCTGCCTGGCAGTCTCGCAGCACAAGGTTGTGGGGGGGATGGGGGATGCATCGGAGCCGGTCACGGGGGGGGGGGTTCCACGCTGCCCAAGGGGCTGCCGCGCGGTCGGGGACGTAAGCGTGGGCGTTTCGAGAGGCCACATCCAGGGAGCTAGCAAGGGCCCGTGCCTCCTTGAGGCCTAGTGTCTCTTTCTCCAGCAATCGTTGGCGGATTTGGGAGGACAGCATACCTGCAACAAATGCGTCCCAGATCAAAAGTTCTGTGTGGTCGCTGGCTGAAACCTGCGGGCAGTTACAGTTCCTCCCCAGCACCAGGAGCGCACGGTAGAACGCTTCCAGCGATTCCCCAGGGATTTGTCGCCTCATCGCTAGTAGATGTTGGGCATAGACCTGGTTTACAGGGCGAATACAGTGTCCTTTCAGCAGATTCATTGCGGCCTGAAATTGTCCGCGTCCTTGATGAGAGTGTAGATCTCTGGGCTCACCCTCGAGTGCAGAACTTGCATTTTCTGGTCCTCCGTGGGTGTAATTGTGGCCATCCTGAGATATCCATCGAAACACACCAGCCAGTGCTTGAAGATTGCCGCTGAGTTTGCCACGTGGGGGCTGAGTTGCAGACACTCCGGCTTGATTTGGAGCTCCATTCTTTAAAGTCTAGTGTAATAAATTGATGCTCGATCAATAACTCCAGAAGCGAGATTGGAGACAATTGAAGGCTTTATTACGCTAGATGTTTCCCCCAGCAGCGCGTGTACAGAAGGCAGCTGCTGGGGAGACACAGGCTCTTATACTCCGCCTTACTGGGCGGAACCAGCAGGCAGGCTTAACCAATGAAAACAGTACCTCCTACACCAATGGTCTTACAGCATTACAGGGTACCATAATACCTCTAACACCGATTACCACAGCACTCAAATAACATGATCCATGTTGGAAAATTGGATTGCCATTGTAATCTTTAATTAAGATCTGGACGAAGGTATAGGTGGTCTGATTAGCAACTTTGCAGATGATACGAAGATTGGTGAGTTGCACATCGCGAGGGGGACTATCAGAGAATACAGCAAAATATAGGTAGATTGGAGAGTTGGGCAGAGAAATGGCAGATGGAGTTCTATCCAGGCAAATGCGAGGTGATGCATTTCTGAAGATCCAATTCAAGAGCGGACTATACGGTCAATGGAAGAGTCCTGGGGAAAATTGATGTACAGAGAGATCTGGGAGTTCAGGTCCATTGTACCCTGAAGGTGGCAACGCAGGTCGATAGAGTGGTCAAGAAGGCATACAGCATGCTTGTCTTCATCGGACGGGGTATTGAGTACAAGAGTCGGCAGGTCATGTTACAGGTGTATAAGGCTTTGGTTAGGCCACATTTGGAATACCGCGTGCAGTTCTGGTCGCCATATTACCAGAAGGATGCGGATGCTTTCGGGAGGGTGCAGAGGAGGTTCACCAGGATGTTGCCTGGTATGGAGGGTGTTAGCTTTGAAGAAAGGTTGAGTAGATTAGGATTGTTTTCATTGGAAAGACGGAGGTTGAGGGGGGACCTGATTGAGGTCTACAAAATTATGAGAGGTATGGACAGGGTGGATAGCAGCAAGCTTTTTCCAAGAGTGGGGGTGTCAATTACAAGGGGTCACAATTTCAGGGTGAGAGGGGGAAACTTTTTTTACACAGAGGGTAGTGGGTGCCTGGAACTCGCTGCCGGAGGAGGTGGTGGAAGCAGGGACGATAGGGACATTTAAGGGGCATCTTGACAAATACATGAATAGGATGGGAATAGAGGGATACGGACCCAGGAAGAGTAGAAGATTGTAGTTTAGTCGGGCAGCATGGTCGGCACGGGCTTGGAGGGCCGAAGGGCCTGTTCCTGTGCTGTACATTTCTTTGTTCTTTGACACGCTGGAGGAATTATTTCATGGTGCCTTATAATGGTAGACAAATCTTTGGAATGAAGAAGATTCGCTGAAACACCAGTGTCTAATTTGATTGCGATTGGAACATTATTAATACGGAGAGTCGTCATCCATTCGTTGCTGATGACGTTGACTCTTTGATTTTTTGTTGCTTGAAGATCCTTTTCATTTTCATGCAGAGCTCCTGGTGTTGCATGGAGCTTCTTTGTGCTTGCGTGCAGATCCGTGTGCGTAGGTGTCTCAACCATTCCAACGGGGAAAGTGTTTCCGAACGAGAAAATATCATCACCTTGCGTGAAATCTTGTTGAGTGTTGATTTGTTCAGTCTTGTCAGCAGCTCTCACATTGTACTTTCTTTTTATGTGCGGGAGGAGGATAACTTGCGGATGATTGACATGGTCAATGGAATTTCACGATAATTCGATCAAACTTGGATTTATCCTCAGGAGCAGCGAAATTAAACGAGTTATAAATTTAAATCGCTTGCGGTCCACCTTAGGGACAGACGCAACGTGATCTGGCTTGCTTCCGATGCAGCGTTTAAATCACTGGCTTCCAGATAGAGTTGAAATTATTGTTTAAACACCTTCCAGGTTAAATTCAGATTACCAGTGGTCTTTAGGTGTCCTGGAGCTTGAGGTTGCTCCATCGATATTCTGTTTTTGACGAAGATTCCGATTTTGCGATGCCTTCCGTAGTCGAATAGTTGGTTCCGATTTTTCCTCTTTTTGTTCCAATTTCTTTCCTAGTCTTTCTTAAAAGCCTAATTCATCCTGGTACCATGTTATATTACCTTACGTAATATATATATTACTCTCTTGAACCAGCCGAGTTGTTGAAATGAGTAATAGTCTACTTTTAAATATAAACTAATTTATTGAGTAATATAAGTAAATATTGTGAGTTCTTTAACTGAATACTCAACTAGTAAATTAAAGAAACACTTGCAGAGATAACTAATTAAATTATACAATACAATGCTTTGATAACAAATAGCTTCTCTCTCTAGCTTTCCTATGTCTGTTCTCTCTTCACTCCTGATACACACTCTCATCAGAAAGAGCGGGGAAATCGTTAATATAGGTTCTGATAGTGAGACCTCTAGTGTTCAATTGCCTGTACTACCATTACATATATTGATCATGTATATTGATATACATACATCACTACACCTCTCTCTCTCTCTGTCTCTCTCTCTCTCCCTCCTCATTTTCACTCTCTCTCCCTCCCCAGTCTCTCTCTCCCTCTCCCTCCCCAAACTCTCTCTCCCCAGTCTCTCTCTCCCTCTCCCTCCCCAAACTCTCTCTCCCCAGTCTCTCTCTCTCCCCCTCCCTAGTCTCTCGCTCTCTGCCTCTCTCTCTCCCTCCCCAGTCTCTCTCTCTCTCCCTCCCTCCCCACTCTCTCTCTCTCCCCCCTCAACCTCCCTCCCCAGTGTCTCTTTCTCTCTCTCCCTCTCACCCCCAGTCTCTCTCTCTCCCTCTCACCCGCAGTCTCTCTCTCTCTCTCCCTCCCCACTCTCTCCCTCCGCAGTCTCTCTCTCTCTTCCTCCCCAGTCCCTCTCTCTCCCTCCCCAGTCTCTCCCTCTCTCCCTCCCCAGTCTCTCTCTCTCCCTCCCCACTCTCTCTCCCTCCCCAGGCTCTCCCTCTCTCCCTCCCCAGTCTCTCTCTCTCTCCCTCCCCAGCCTCTCTCTCTCTCCCTCCCCAGTCTCTCACTCTCCCTCCCCAGTCTCTCTCACTCCCTCCCCAGTCGCTCTCTCTCTCCCCTCAGCCTCTCTCCCCCTCCCCAGTCTCTCTCTCTCTCTCCCTCCCCAGTCTCTCTCTCTCCCCCTCCTCAGTCTCTCTCTCTCACCCTCCCCAGTCTCTCACTCTCCCTCTCCCTCCCCGATTTCTCTCTTTCTCTCTCCAGTCTCTTTCTCTCTCTCCCTCCCCAGTCCCTCTTCTCCCTCCGCACTCTCTCTCTCTCTCCCTCCCTCCCCAGTCTCGCTCTCTCACCCTCCCCAGTCTCTCTCTCTATCCCTCCCCAGTCTCTCTCTCTCTCCCCCCCAGTCTCTCTCTCTCCCTCCTCAGTCTCTCTCTCCCTCCCTCCCCAGTCTATCTCACTCTCTCTCCCCAGTCTCTCACTCTCCCTCTCCCTCCCCGATATCTCTCTTTCTCTCTCCAGTCTCTTTCTCTCTCTCCCTCCCCAGTCCCTCTTCTCCCTCCGCACTCTCGCTCTCTCCCTCCCTCCCCAGTCTCTCTCTCTCTTCCTCCCCAGTCTCTCTCTCTCCCTCCCCAGTCTCTCTCCCTCCCCAGTCTCTCTCCCCTCAGTCTCTCTCCCCTCAGTCTCTCTCCCCTCCCCAGTCTCTCTCTCTCCCCCTCCTCAGTCTCTCTCTCTCTCCCTCCCCAGTCTCTCTCTCTCTCCCTCCCCAGTCCCTCTTCTCCCTCCCCACTCTCTCTCTTTCCCTCCACACTCTCTCTCTCTCCCTCCCTCCCCAGTCTCACTCTCTCTCCCTCCCCAGTCTCTCTCTCTCGCTCCCTCCCCAGTCTCTCTCTCTCTCCCTCCCCAGTCTCTCTCTCCCTCCCTCCCCAGTCTCTCTCTCGCTCCCTCCCCAGTCTCTCTCTCCCCAGTCTCTCTATCTTTCCCTCCCAGTCTCTCTCTCTCCCTCCCCAGTCTCTCTCTCGCTCCCTCCCCAGTCTCTCACTCTCCCTCTCCCTCCCCGATTCCTCTCTCTCTCTCCAGTATCTTTCTCTCTCTCCCTCCCCAGTCTCTCTCTCCCCAGCCTCCCTCTCTCTCCCCAGTGTCTCTCTCCCCAGTATCCCTCTCTCTTCCCAGTCTCTCTTTCTCCCCAGTCACTATCTCTATCCCCAGTCTCCCTTTCTCCCCTCAGTCTTTCTCTCTGTTCTCCAGACTCTCTTCCCAGTCTATCTTTCTCCCCAGTCTCACTCTCCCATCTCAATCTCTCTATCTCCCCCAGACTCTCTACCCCGTCTCCTCCTCTCCCATTGGTCTCTCTCCCCCTCTTCCCCAGTCTCTCTCACATCAGTCACTTTCTCTGTCTCCCCCAGTCTCTCTCTCCCCCAGTCCCACTCCCTCTCCCCTGTTGTGATGATATGCATAAGCAATCTTGTGTATAATAATGTACACGACCTCCCCCAGCAGGTGGTAGTGCAAACCTACCACATGACTCTGTGCCTGGGGGAGTCGGGAGTAAGTCGTGTTGGTGGATAGATGTATTTTGCATTTGCTCTAAAATAGTTATTTAGTGTTAGTAGTTTGTATGATATTTATTCCAGTTATATTTACCATGCATAATAAATTATTTTAACTAGTCAAGAACTAGATATTCTGTAGTTCCTACTGGCCAGTATACAGAATGTGACATGGTACCAGGACTGAAGATCGATTAAGAACAAGAAGATTCTGTAAAGATAATTCCGAATAAGAAGAAGGTACAATAAGAAAACAATTTTTTTCTACTAACCTCAGAAGATACTGCCAACTAGTACTCAATGCACTGTGCGAATCCAAAGCTCAGGATGGAGGGTCTGAAGGCAGCTCAACAGCTTTGGATTACCGGTAATGTAGACAAGAACTAGCGGGTGTTTAAGCAGCAACTCTATGCTGCAACCCTTGGTCTGCAGACACACCCTGACGAGAGGCGTATTGCGTTGCTGTTCACTGTGGCAGGTCCCCAAGCAATTGAAATTCTCAACAGGTTTGTCTTCGATAGCAAGATCTTCGACGAAGTTCTCAAGCACTTTGATCGGCATTGCTCTCCTAAAAAAAAAAAGAACCCTTCGAGCGCTATATATTTTGCACGCGCACCCATAAATCGGGCGAGGCATTTGATACTTTTCTAACTGACTTGGGGTTGAAGGCGCAGTCGTATAATTTTAGTAGCCTTCAGTCGTCAATGATCCGCGATCAGATCGTGTTCGGGATTTCTAACGAGCTTCAGCTTGATGATGCAATCCCAAATATGTCACGCTGGCGAGCTCGCAGCAAAATAGATCAGCTCATTGAATCTCTAGCATTTCAGCGAAGGTAGAAGAGGCGGCCGACACCGATTAGAGTAGTGACGCACTCAAGTAAAAAACATGGTCCCAGCACCGGCGGCCATTTTAAGCCCCCAACCAGATCCTCCACTTCATGCCAGCGGTGCGGCAATCGGCATTTTCCACGACAATGTCCAGCGTTTGGAAAGATTTGCTCCAAATGCAAAGCAGAAATCATTTTGCAACGCAATGCCTTTCCAGGAGAAAAGCAGAACAAACAGGAGCCATCAACACGGTTGATGAAGTGTGCCTCGAAGGCACATTCCTCGTTGACATGGTTTCTAGCGAGGACAAGGATAGTCAAGTCATGCCATACAGCGCTTTCTTGACAATTTGCAGCAATAGTGAATTCAATGCAAATACTCCGCAAGACAAATGGACAGTTCCATCGATGATCAATGACATGTGAATAACCTTCAAACTCGACACAGGAGCGCGGGCCAACCTCATCAGCGTGTCAAATTTAAGAGAGCTGGGAATTAAACCGCAAGTATTAAACTAAGCAGTACTACTGTGAGACTCCAACGGAAATTAAATTACGACTTTAGGAGCACGGGAGCTTGATGTAAATGTAAAAAACAGAGTTTCCAAAACAAAATTTTCCATTGTAGAGGCGGAACGTGAATCTCTGCTAGGAGTAGAAGTGGGTGAGGAACTTCAGCTAGTTAAGCGGGTTTACAGTGCAGGCAGCACTTAAACCGGACAATTACATTCCATACTGGAGGAATTTCAAGGCTTTGGCACATTATCTTACACATATAAAAACTATTGAAGGAGATTGCAAAGCCATTGATTCACGCACCGAGACACGTACCAGCTCCATTGAGAGACAAATTGAAGGCTGAGCAACTTTAGGTGTAATCAAACGCATAGAAAAACCGACAGACTGGGTAAACTCTATGGCGTGTGACAAAAAGAGAAATGGTGACTTAAGAATCACGGGAAGAACATGACAAAAGGCTTCTTCGAGTCTTAAAGAGCATTAAAAAGAGTGGCTTCAAATTGAAGAAGACTAAATGTCAAATTGGTGTTGATAGCATCACCTTCTTGGGAGCCTCTGCAAAAGGCGTTCAGCTGGATCAAGATAAAATAAAGGCGATCGCGCGGATGAAATGAAAATCGCTTATTGTCACAAGTAGGCTTCAAATGAAGTTACTGTGAAAAGCCCCGAGTCGCCACATTCCGGCGCCTGTTCGGGGAGGCTGGTACGGGAATTGAACCGTGCTGCTGGCCTGCCTTGGTCTGCTTTCAAAACCAGCGATTTAGCCCAGTGCTAAACCAGCCACGTCCCAATGTTAAAAAAGGTATTTTAAGAATGTTAGGGATTAAAATTCATTCCCAATCTTGCAGCTAAAATTGTACACCTCAGAGAAACACTCAAGAAAGACACACTACTCCAATGGTCCACTAGACATGAACAGGAATGGTAAGCGTTGCAAGTTTCATTGACAACAGCGCCAAGACTGACGTTTTTCGACCCAGCGAAAAACGCGAAGGTTTTGACGGCCGCATCAAATGACGGACTGGGAGCAGTTTTATTACAACAAGATATGGAAGATAACTGGCTTCCAATAACATATGCATCCAGATTAATGTCAGATACGGAACGCAGATATGTGTAAATTGGAACGGAATACATGGGTTTAATTAATGGTCTTAAGTTCCTTGACTATGTTTCTGGTCTTCCAACGTTTGTAGTGGAAATTGACTACAGACCACTGGTCGCAATAATTAAGAAAAATCTTAACGAGATGTACCCTAGGATCCAGGGCATGATGATGAAGCTACAATGCTATGTCTTTGAGCTGACCTACACACCAGGCAAGCATCTCATTGTTGCTGATACATTGTCTCGAGCCACAAGCATAGGGGAAACACACCAGTTGGATGAGGACTGTCATAATATACACCAGTATATCATGGTGCAGACACACACACTGATGGACACACAGCGGGACCAATCAACACACACAACACCGCAGCCAATCACCAGTTAGAGCACACTCACTATATAGACAGGGGGCATCAGAGTTCCCGCTCATTCGGGATGCAGCCTCCTACAAGGACAGAGCTTACAGCTTACAGCACAGATCCTCACCATGTGCTGAGTGCATAGACTGGTTCGGACAGGCATAGGTCTTTAGTTTAATCTAACATCGTGTTAACCCACAGTGAAAGTGTGTTCAACAGTTTCTAACTTAATAAAATAGTGTTGTTCTATTTTACGTGTTGGTGGCCGGTATGTGTTCCCCGGATCCAGAGCACCCAACACATCAAGGACGTTGAAGTCCATGTCAATCTTGTCACTGGGTCTCTGCCGCTGTCTGATGACAAGTCCAGACTCGTAAAGGAAGAAACGCCCAAAGACACAGTCTTACAAAAGGTGATAACGTATCTCCACGAGGGATGGCCTAAAGGTTCCCTCAAGTTTTTATAACGTAAGGGCAGAGTTAAGTGAGGCAAATGGATTTTTGCTTCGACAACAAAGGATTGTAATTCCACAATCATTAAGGTCAAGGACCCTAAAGAAATTCCATGAAGGACACTTGGGAATAGAAAAGTGGAAGTGGAGAGCCAGGGATGCCGTTTATTGGCCAGGATGTACCCCGACATTGAAACGATGGTGGATAACTGCGAAACCTGTCAAACGTTTCAACGTGAACAAAGCAAAGAGCCGATGCAGATGGGCGAGATCGTCCCAACTGCGTGGCAGAGGGTTGGCATGGATCTCTTTGATCTGAATGGAAATGAATTCCTTCTGGTCATTGACTACGTTCCCAATTATCCAGTAATAGCACAGCTGGCGAATTCCATGGCCAGATGTGTCATTAAGAATGTTAATGAGATTTATGCGCGCCACGGGATACCAAATATAGTCATGAGTGACAATGGTCCCTGTTTCGATAGCTATGAATGGACAAAGTTTGGCCGGCAGTGCGATTTCAAACACGTCACCTCGAGTCCCCTGTACCCTCAGTCAAACGGCAAGGCTGAAAAGGGCGTTCATATCGTTAAACAGCTCCTGTAAAAGGCCATAGATAGCCGAGATGAGACCGATCCTGCGCTCCGAAGTTATCGTTCTGCACCACTAATCAATGTTCTTTCGCCAGCTCAGTCGCTGATGAATAAGCAACTGTGAACGACCTCGCCCAATATTCCTCAACAGCCAGGGACCCACACGTCAGAGGCAACTGATCTCTCAAAACAAGGCGGCAAAAGGAACTTTACGATAAATCTGCGAGATGACTCTCCAACCATTTCAGCCAGGTGACATGGTCCGGCTGGAAGATTCCAAAGGGAATGGGTAGTCTAAGTATGCGAAGGTACTGCGCAGGCAGGTCCAAACTCGTATCTCATCATCACGGATCAAGGTGTCTTAAGAAGGAACAGAGGAGCTCTACTGAAAGCTCAGCAACCTTTTGCAATGCAGTCGCCAGAAGAAGTGGTCGCAGTCCGAAGACAGCTGAAGAAGATACAGTACAATATACGGAGCCACAACAGCAAGATACAGACACAACAATACAATAGGAGCAACAAGCAGCATCCATTATTATTGTGTATAATAATGTACACAACCTCCGACCAGCAGGTGGCAGTGTGAACCTACCACTTGACAGTGCCTGGGGGAGTCGAGACTAAGTCGTATTGGTGGCTAGACGTATTTTGCAGAAGCTATAGGATAGTTAGTTAATGTTAGTAGTTTGTTATATATTTATTCCAATTATCTTTACCACACTTTGGTTTTACGATAAATTATTTTAACGAGTCAAGAACTAGATGTTCTGGAGGGCATCATTCCTACCGGCCAGTTGACAGAACATTACACACTCTCTCTCTCTCTCTCTCTCTCCACCCTCCCCCTCCCTCCCCCCCCGCCCCCCAAGTCTCTCTCTCCCTGGGCTCTCTCATTCACCCATTCTCTCTCTCTCTCCTTCCTCAGTCTCTCTCTCTCTCTCCTCCCCCAGTCTCTCTCTCTCCCTAATTCAATGAAGAGTGCAGGAGAGCATGCCAGGAGCGATATCAGGCAGACCGAAAAATGAGGTGTCGACCTGGTGAATCTCCGACATAGGACTACTTGTGTGTTAAACAGCATAAGCAGCAACTAAGAGCTGAGCGATACCACCGTGAACGCATCAGATCTAAGCTCCGCAGCCCTGCCACGTCCAGCCGTGAATGGCGATGGACAATAAAACAACTTACTGGAGGAGGAGGCTCCACAAATATCCCCATCCTCAAATTCCAGCATATTTGTGGAAAAGACGAGTCTGAGACTATGGGTCCTGAAAATATTCCAGCAATCGTACTGAAGGCTTCTGAGCCCCCCAGTCTCTCTCTCCCCCTCCCCAGTCTCCCTTTCCCTCCCCAAACTCTCTCTCTCTCCCTCCCCAGTCTCTCTCTCTCTCCCTCCCCAGTCTCTCTCTCTCTCCCCAGTCTCTCTCTCTCTCTCTCTCCCCAGTCTCTCTCTCCCTCCCCAGTCTCTCTCTCTCCCTCCCCACTCTCTCTCTCTCTCCCTCTCCAGTCTCTCGCTCTCTCACTCCCTCCCCAGTCTCTCTCTCTCTCCCTCTCCAGTCTCTCTCTCTCCCTCCCCAGTCTCTCTCTCTCTCTCCCTCCCCAGTCTCTCTCTCTCTCCCTCTCCAGTCTCTCTCTCTCCCTCCCCAGTCTCTCTCTCTCTCTCCCTCCCCAGTCTCTCTCTCTCTCTCCTCCCCAGTCTCTCTCTCTCCCTCCCCAGTCTCTCTCTCTCTCCCTCCCCAGTCTCTCTCTCTCCCCCTCCCCAGTCTCTCTCTCTCCCCCTCCCCAGTCTCTCGCTCTCTCACTCCCTCCCCAGTCTCTCTCTCTCTCCCTCCCCAGTCTCTCTCTCTCCCTCCCCAGTCTCTCTCTCTCTCCCTCCCCAGTCTGTCTCTCTCCCTCCCCAGTCTCTCTCTCTCCCCAGTCTCTCTCTCTCTCCCTCCCCAGTCTCTCTCTCTCTCCCTCCCCAGTCTCTCTCTCTCTCTCCCCCCCAGTCTCTCTCTCTCTCTCTCCCCCTCCCCATTCTCTCTCTCTCTCTCCCTCCCCAGTCTCCCTCCCCCTCCCCAGTCTCCCTCTCACTCTCTCTCTCTCTCCCCCCCAGTCTCTCTCTCTCTCTCTCCCCCTCCCCATTCTCTCTCTCTCTCTCCCTCCCCAGTCTCCCTCCCCCTCCCCAGTCTCCCTCTCACTCTCTCTCTCTCCCCCCCCCCCCAAGTCTCGTTCTACCCCAATGGGCGCAATTTTCCGGAACAATTTGTAAGTGTGGTAGTGAGTGGGGATTGCCGCGAGTTGTCAGACTAGCGGTGGGGTGCCAGACATCAGGGGCTGGATTCTCCGCCGGCGGGAGTCTCCGTTTTGCCGGATCCCGGGGGTTTCCCGACGGCGTGGGGCTGCCCCACAATGGGAAACCCCATTGGTCGGCCGGTGTAACGGAGACTCCCGCCGGCCGGTCGGGGCAGAAATGTGGCGGGGCGGGTAGGAGAATTTCGCTCCAGAATCCTCACCTCCTTTGAGGAACGGGCCGTGGCGGTGACTGGTGTGTCCGAGGACAGGGCGGGTCACCAACGCGGAGGCTGGCGGAGGCTGGCGGACGCTGCGGAGGTGAGGAACCACCAGGCCCCACTCGGGGGACCAGTCAAACATGAGTTCGTATTGCTTTAATGACTGACCCATCCCTCCCACGGACGGGCGGGATTCCGCGAACCGGCGAGGCCGACGCCGGAGTGGTTTGCGCCATCCCGGCCGGCGCGGAAGGGGCTTGGCGCGATGCCAACCAGCGGTGAAGGGCCTTCGCCGGCCAGCGCGAGTTGGCGCATGCGTGGGAGCGCCAGAGTGTGCTGGCGTCATCCCAGCGCAAGCGCAGAGGGGGGTTCCTCACCGCGTTGGCCATCGCGGAGGTCCACAGCAGCCGACGCGGAGGAATAGAGTGCCCCCCCGGCACAGGCCCGCCCGCGGGTCGGTGGGCTCCGATCGCGGGCCAGGCCACCGTGGGGGCACCGTCCGGGGCCAGATCCCCCCGCACACCCCCCCCAATACCCCAGAGGCCGCCCACGGACCGGGTACCGCCGGTAAGCACCTGCCTTAATTTACGCCGGCGGGACGGGCCTAAAACAGGCGGCCCCGGGGCCCATTGCGTCGCGCCGGTCCTCGCCATTCTCCGAGGAGGGCGGCGGCATTCACGTCAGGCCGGACAATTCGGCGGCCGGGGGGGAGGCGGGATTCAGGCCGACCACCGGCGATTCGCCGACCCGGCGGGGGGTCGGAGAATCCCGCCCCACGTGTCCATTCCCCCGCAGGTCCTCGAGCCAATGGTGTAGGCCCATCCCGTCTCGCCCTGTCCCGTGTGCTGACCCCGAGACGCGGCCTCATCAGAGGGGTGGGACTCGAGGGAGCAGGCGCCCACCGTCGCCATTCTGCGGGGTTGGTACTCAGCACTGAGGGTTCACCTTGGGACGGAGGGGGAACTGGTCGGAGCCCCGGCTGCTCCTGCACCATCTGGCTCTGCCAGCCCTGACGGCTCCCGATGATCCGCACCACCGTGTCGCCCCCCCTCGGCGATGCTCCTCAGTGACTGGGCCATGCAGTGCAGCGCCTCGGCAATGCCCACCTGCGACTGGGACAAGCCCCACAGCACCTCAGACATGGCCGTCTGAGAGCGGGACACGTCCCGCAGAACCTCATCGAGGTCGGACTGGCACTGGGTGACATCCCCCAGCAGGTCGGACATTGTGCCGAGACCCTCAGCCATGGCCGTCACCGACTGTGCGATGCCTTGGACACCTTCACTCCCAGTCTCTCTCTCCCTCCAGTCCCTCTCACTCTCCGTCTCTCCTCCACTCTCTATCTATCTCCCTCCTCTCTCTCTGTCACTTTCTCTCCCCAGTCTTTCTCCAGAAAGGTTTGGGGACGAGCAGCGATGAGCTTCGGATGGGCCTGTGAATTTAGGGACTCAGGCAAACGGAAATGTATTCAGTGGTGGTTGTGAATATAAGGGAGCAAACAGAATCAGATATAACTGTGTATGCTCTGCACGACCCCACAAACATTATAGTGTCTCTTATATTCTGCAGCTTGATGGAGAGCCTCAACCTCACTGCGATAGGCCTATTCCTCATCTCCCTCTTCTCTCTCTGCGGTTTCTTATTGATCTGTGCAAAATGTTCAAAGATTTCCAAAGGTGAGTGCACGGGGTTAGATACAGAGTAAAGCTCCGACTACACTGTCCCCATCAAACACTCCCAGGACAGGTACAGCACGGGGGACAGATACAGAGTAAAGCTCCGACTACACTGTCCCCATCAAAAACTCCCAGGAAAGGTACAGCACGGGGTTAGATAGAGAGTAAAGCTCCCTCTACACTGTCCCCATCAAACACTCCCAGGACAGGTACAGCACAGGGTTAGATACAGAGTAAAGCTCCCTCTACACTGTCCCCATCAAACACTCCCAGGACAGGTACAGCACGGGGTTAGATACAGAGTAAAGCTCCCTCTACACTGTCCCCATCAAACACTCCCAGGACAGGTACAGCACGGGGTTAGATACAGAGTAAAGCTCCCTCTACACTGTACCCATCAAACACTCCCAGGACAGGTACAGCACAGGGTTAGATACAGAGTAAATCTCCCTCTACACTGTCCCCATCAAACACTCCCAGAACAGGAACAGCACGGGGTTAGATACAGAGTAAAGCTCCCTCCACACTGTCCCCATCAAACACTCCCAGGACAGGTACAGCACGGGGTTAGATACAGAGTAAAGCTCCCTCTACAATGTCCCCATCAAACACTCCCAGGACAGGTCCAGCACGGGGTTAGATACAGAGTAAAGCTCCCTCTACACTGTCCCCATCAAACACTCCCAGGACAGGTACAGCACGGGGTTAGATACAGAGTAAAGCTCCCCCTACACTGTGCCCATGACACACTCCCAGGACAGGTACAGCACGGGGTTAGATACAGAGTAAAGCTCCCTCTACACTGTCCCCATCAAACACTCCCAGGACAGGTACAGCACGGGGTTAGATACAGAGTAAAGCTCCCTCTACACTGTCCCCAAAAAACACTCCCAGGACAGGTACAGCACGGGGTTAGACACAGAGTAAAGCTCCCTCTACATTGTACCCATCAAACACTCCCAGGACAGGTACAGCACGGGGTTAGATACAGAGTAAATCTCCATCGACACTGCCCCCATCAAACACTCCCTGGACAGGTACAGCACGGGGTTAGATACAGAGTAAAGCTCCCTCTACACTGTCCCCATCAAACACTCCCAGGACAGGTACAGCACGGGGTTAGATACAGAGTAAAGCTCCCTCTATACTGTCCCCATCAAACACTCCCAGGACAGGTACAGCACGGGGTTAGATACAGAGTAATTCTCCATCGACACTGCCCCCATCAAACACTCCCAGGACAGGTACAGCAGGGGGTTAGATACAGAGTAAATCTCCCTCTACACTGTCCCCATCAAACACTCCCAGGACAGGTACAGCACGGGGTTAGATACTGAGTAAAGCTCCCTCTACACTGTCCCCATCAAACACTCCCAGGACAGGTACAGCACGGGGTTAGATATAGAGTAAAGCTCCCTCTACACTGTCCCCATCAAACACTCCCAGGACAGGTACAGCACGGGGTTAGATACAGAGTAAATCTCCATCGACACTGCCCCCATCAAACACTCCCTGGACAGGTACAGCACGGGGTTAGATACAGAGTAAAGCTCCCTCTACACTGTCCCCATCAAACACTCCCAGGACAGGTACAGCACGGGGTTAGATACAGAGTAAAGCTCACTCTACACTGTCCCCATCATACACTCCCAGGACAGGTTCAGCACGGGGTTCGATACAGAGTAAAGCTCCCTCTACACTGTCCCCGTCAAACACTCCCAGGACAGGTACAGCACGGGGTTAGATACAGAGTAAAGCTCCCTCTACACTGTCCCCATCAAACACTCCCAGGACAGGTACAGCACGGGGTTAGATACAGAGTAAATCTCCATCGACACTGTCCCCATCAAACACTCCCAGGACAGGTACAGCACGGGGTTAGATATAGATTAAAGCTCCCTTGACACTGTCCCCATCAAACACTCCCAGGACAGGTACAGCACGGGGTTAGATACAGAGTAAATCTCCATCGACACTGCCCCATCAAACACTCCCAGAACAGGTACAGCACGGGGTTAGATACACAGTGAAGCTCCCTCTACACTGTCCCCATCAAACACTCCCAGGACAGGTACAGCATGGGGTTAGATACAGAGTAAAGCTCCCTCTACACTGTCCCCATCAAACACTCCCAGGACAGGTACAGCACGGGGTTAGATACAGAGTAAAGCTGCCTCTACACTGTCCCCATCAAACACTCCCAGGACAGGTACAGCACGGGGTTAGATACAGAGTAAATCTCCATCGAAACTGCCCCCATCAAACACTCCCAGGACAGGTACAGCACGGGGTTAGATACAGAGTAAAGCTCCCTCTACACTGTCCCCATCAAACACTCCCAGGACAGGTACAGCACGGGGTTAGATACACAGTAAAGCTCCCCCTACACTGTGCCCATCAAACACTCCCAGGACAGGTACAGCACGGGGTTAGATACAGATTAAAGCTCCCTCTACACTGTCCTCATCAAACACTCCCTGGACAGGTAGAGCACGAGGTTGGATACAGAGTAAATCTCCATCGACACTGCCCCCATCAAACACTCCCAGGACAGGTACAGCACGGGGTTAGATACAGAGTAAAGCTCCCTCTACACTGTCCCCATCAAACACTCCCAGGACAGGGACAGCACGGGGTTAGATACAGAGTAAAGCTCCCTCTACACTGTCCCCATCAAACACTCCCAGGACAGATACAGCACGGGGTTAGATACAAAGTAAAGCTCCCTCTACACTGTCCCCACCAAACACTCCCAGGACAGGTACAGCACGGGGTTAGATACAGAGTAAAGCTCCCTCTACACTGTCCCCATCAAACACTCCCAGGACAGGTACAGCACGGGGTTAGATACAGAGTAAATCTCCCTCTACACTGTCCCCATCAAACACTCCCAGGACAGGTACAGCACGGGGTTAGATACAGAGTAAATCTCCATCGACACTGTCCCCATCAAACACTCCCAGGACATGTACAGCACGGGGTTAGATATAGAGTAAAGCTCCCTCGACACTGTCCCCATCAAACACTCCCAGGACAGGTACAGCACGGGGTTAGATACAGAGTAAAGCTCCCTCTACACCGTCCCCATCAAACACTCCCAGGACAGGTACAGCACGGGGTTAGATACAGAGTAAAGCTCCCTCTACACCGTCCCCATCAAACACTCCCAGGACAGGTACAGCACGGAGTTAGATACAGAGTAATGCTCCCTCTACACTGCCCCCATCAAACACTCCCAGGACAGGTACAGCACGGGGCTAGATACAGAGTAAATCTCCCTCCACACTGTCCCCATCAAACACTCCCAGGACAGGTACAGCACGGGGTGAGATACAGAGTAATGCTCCCTCTACACTGTCCCTAAACACTCCCAGGAAAGGTTCTGAATCGGGATTGTTCTGGGTGGATTTTGCAGGTTTTAATCTCTGACGGACTGGCTACTTTATTTGATCGATCTCTGCTCGGTGCCCGCGTCCTGAATTTTAATCTGTTCCTGATCTCTTTTCCTTGCAGACAGGATCCGGCCTCGTTTCGGGACTCTAATTGCTCCCAGGTAAGATGATGATGTTTCGAAGGATTTCCCTGTCTCCGTTGCAACGGTCCTTCCTGTTAACTCCCTCATTTCCTAATTCTTTTATTTTTGCTGTTATCATAGAACATAGAACAGTTCAGCACAGAACATGCCCTTCGGCCCTCGATGTTGTGCCGAGCTTCGTCCGAAACCAAGATCTAGCTATCCCACTCCCTGTCATTCTGGTGTCGCCATGTGCCTATCCAATAACCGCTTGAAAGTTCCTAAAGTGTCCGACTCCACTATCACAGCAGGCAGTCCATTCCACACCCTAACCACTCTCTGAGTAAAGAACCTACCTCGGACATCCCTCCGATATCTCCCACCCTGAACCTGATAATTGTAGCACCGTCAATATGACGCGAGGCAGGTTGAGGTAATGTCAATTGAAGGCTTTATTAAGCAGAACTTTATCCCCAGCAGCGTGGTTACAGAATGCAGCTGCTGAGGGAAATGGAGGGAAAAGCTGGGTTCTTATACCGGCATTTCTGGGTGGAGTCCAGTAGGTGGCAGATCCTATCAGGGCCTGGCATCCCTCCACCAATAGCCTGTCGGCACGTGGTGTACCGTATTACCCCTAATACATACCACCACAATAGTTATGCCCCATTGTAACAGCTACATCCACCCGAGGAAATAGTCTCTGAATGTCCGCTCTATCTATCCCCCTCATCATCTTATAAACCTCTATTAAGTCGCCTCTCATCCTCCTCCGCTCCAAAGAGAAAAGCCATAGCTCCCTCAACCTTTCCTCATAAGACCTATCCTGCAAACCAGGCAGCATCCTGGTAAATCTCCTTTGCACCCTTTCCAACGCTTCCACGTCCTTCCTATAATGAGGTGACCAGAACTGCACGCAATACTCCAAATGTGGTCTCACCAGGGTCATGTATAGTTGCAGCATAACCCCACGGCTCTTAAACTCAAGCCCCCTGTTAATAAACGCTAACACACTATAAGCCTTCTTCACGGCTCTATCCACTTGAGTGGGAACCTTCAGAGATCTGTGGACATGAACCCAAGATCTCTCTGTTCCTCCACATTCCTCAGAACCCTGCCGTTGACCCTGTAATCCGCATTCAAATGTTTTCTACCAAAATGAATCACCTCGCACTTATCAGGGTTAAACTCCATCTGCCATTTTTCGGCCCAGCTCTGCATCCTATCAATGTCTCTTTGCAGCCTGCAACAGCCTCCACCTCATCCACTACTCCACCAATCTTGGTGTCATCAGCAAATTTACCGACCCACCCTTCCGCCCCCTTCTCCAAATCATTGATAACAATCACAAATAGCAGAGGACCCAGCACTGATCCCTGTGGTACACCGCTGGTAACTGGTCTCCAGTCTGAAAATTTTCCATCCACCACCACCCTCTGTCTTCTATGTGATAGCCAGTTACTTATCCAATTGGCCAAATTTCCCTCTATCCCACACCTCCTGACTTTCTTCATGAGCCGACCATGGGGAACCTTATCAAACACCTTACTAAAATCCATGTATACGACATCAACTGCTCTACCTTCATCTACACACCTCGCAACCTCCTCAAAGAATTCAATCAAATTTGTGAGGCATGACCTACCCTTCACAAATCCGTGTTGACTATCCCGGATTAAGCTGCATCTTTCCAAATGGTCATAAATCCTATCCTTCAGGACCTTTTCCATTAACTTACAGACCACCGAAGTAAGACTAACTGGCCTATAATTACCAGGGTCATTCCTATTCCCTTTCTTGAACAGAGGAACAACATTCGCCACTCTCCAGTCCTCTGGCACTATCCCTGTGGACAATGAGGACCCAAAGATCAAAGCCAAAGGCTCTGCAATCTCATCCCTTGCCTCCCAAAGAATCCTTGGATATATCCCATCTGGCCCAGGGGACTTGTCGATACTCAGGTTTTTAAAAATTGCTAATATATCCTTCCTCAGAACATCTACCTCCTCCAGCCTACCCGCCTGTATCACACTCTCAACCTCAAAAACATGGCCCACTCCTTGGTGAGCACTGAAGAAAAGTATTCATTCAACTCCTCTCCTCTCTCTTCTGACTCCATGCACAGGTTCCCACTTGACCGGCCCTATCCTCACCCTGGTCATTCTTTTATTTCTCACATAAGAGTAAAACCCGCCAAGAACATCTCATGCCCCCTCCTAGCTCTCCTAAGCCCTTTTTTTAGCTCATTCCTTGGTACCTTGTAACCCTCAAGCGACCCGACTGAACCTTGTTTTCACATCCTTACTTACGCTTCCTTTTGCTTCTTGACAAGACATTCAACTTCTTTTGTGAACCATGGTTCCCCCACACGGCCATTTCCTCCCTGCCTGGCAGGGACGTGCCTATCAAGGACACGCAGTGTTGTTCCTTGAACAAGCTCCTCTTTTCATTTGTGCCTTTCCCTGACAGTTTCTGTTCCCATCTTATGCTCCCTAATTCTTGCCTAATCGCATCATAATTACCCCTCCTCCAATTAGAAACCTTGCCCTGCCGTATGGCCCTATCCCTCTCCATTGCAATAGTGAAAGGCACCGAATTGTGGTCACTATCTCCAAAGTGCTCTCCCACAAACAAATCTAACACTTGGCCCGGTTCATTACCCAGTACCAAATCCAATGTGGCCCCCCACTCTTGTCGGCCTATCCACATATTGTGTCAGGAAACCCTCCTGCACACACTGTGCAAAAATTGCCCCATCCGAACTGTTCGACCTATAGAGGTTCCAATCAATATTTGGAAAGTTAAAGTCACCCATGACAACTACCCTGAGACCTCCACACATATCCATAATCTGTTTTGCAATTTCTTCCTCCGCATCTCTATTACTATTTGGGGGCCTCTAGAAAACTCCTAACAATGTGACCGCTCCTTTCCTATTTCTAACTTCAGCCCATATGACCTCAGTAGGCAGATCCCCTTCGAACTGCTTTTCTGCAGCCGTTAAACTATCCTTAATTAACAATGCTACTCATCCACCTCCTTTACCACCTTCGTGTTGCTGCGGTACAGAGGGATCTGGGTGTTGCTGCGGTACAGAGGGATCTGGGTGTCGCTGCGGTAAAGAGGGATATGGGTGTCGCTACGGTACAGAGGGATCTGGGCATCACGGCGGTACAGAGGGATCTGGGTGTTGCTGTGGTACAGAGGGACCAGGGTGTTGCTGCGGTACAGAGGGACCAGGGTGTTGCTGCGGTACAGAGGGATCTGGGTGTTGCTGTGGTACAGAGGGATATGGGTGTCGCTGCGGTACAGAGGGATCTGGGTGTTGCTGTGGTACAGAGGGATCTGGGTGTTGCTGTGGTACAGAGGGATCTGGGTGTCCCTGTGGTACAGAGGGATATGGGTGTCGCTGCGGTACAGAGGGATCTGGGTGTTGCTGTGGTACAGAGGGATCTGGGTATTGCTGTGGTACAGAGGGATCTGGGTGTTGCTGTGGTACAGAGGGATATGGGTGTCGCTGCGGTAGAGAGGGATCTGGGTGTTGCTGTGGTACAGAGGGATCTGGGTGTCGCTGCGGTACAGAGGGATCTGGGTATTGCTGCGGTACAGAGGGATCTGGGTGTTGCTGCGGTACAGAGGGATCTGGGTGTTGCTGTGGTACAGAGGGATCTGCGTGTTGCTGTGGTACAGAGGGATCGGCGTGTTGCTGTGGTACAGAGGGATCTGGGTGTTGCTGTGGTACAGAGGGATCTGGGTGTTGCTGTGGTACAGAGGGATCTGGGTGTTGCTGTGGTACAGAGGGATCTGCGTGTTGCTGTGGTACAGAGGGATCTGGGTGTTGCTGTGGTACAGAGGGATCTGGGTGTTGCTGTGGTACAGAGGGATCTGGGTGTTGCTGTGGTACAGAGGGATCTGCGTGTTGCTGTGGTACAGAGGGATCTGCGTGTTGCTGTGGTACAGAGGGATCTGGGTGTTGCTGTGGTACAGAGGGATATGGGTGTTGCTGTGGTACAGAGGGATTTGCGTGTTGCTGTGATACAGAGGGATCTGGGTGTTGCTGTGGTACAGAGGGATCTGCGTGTTGCTGAGGTACAGAGGGATCTGGGTGTTGCTGTGGTACAGAGGGATCTGGGTGTTGCTGTGGTACAGAGGGATCTCGGTATTGCTGCGGTACAGAGGGATCTGGGTGTTGCTGTGGTACAGAGGGATCTGGGTGTTGCTGCGGTACAGAGGGATCTGGGTGTTTCTGTGGTACAGAGGGATCTGGGTGTTGCTGTGGTACAGAGGGATCTGGGTGTCGCTGTGGTACAGAGGGATCTGCGTGTTGCTGTGATACAGAGGGATCTGGGTGTTGCTGTGGTACAGAGGGATCTGCGTGTTGCTGTGATACAGAGGGATCTGGGTGTTGCTGTGGTACAGAGGGATCTGCGTGTTGCTGAGGTACAGAGGGATCTGGGTGTTGCTGTGGTACAGAGGGATCTGGGTGTTGCTGTGGTACAGAGGGATCTCGGTATTGCTGCGGTACAGAGGGATCTGGGTGTTGCTGTGGTACAGAGGGATCTGGGTGTTGCTGCGGTACAGAGGGATCTGGGTGTTGCTGCGGTACAGAGGGATCTGGGTGTTGCTGTGGTACAGAGGGATCTGGGTGATGCTGTGGTACAGAGGGATCTGGGTGTTGCTGAGGTACAGAGGGATCTGGGTGTCGCTGCGGTACCGAGGGATCTGGGTGTTGCTGTGGTACAGAGGGATCTGGGTGTTGCTGTGGTACAGAGGGATCTGGGTGTTGCTGTGGTGCAGAGGGATCTGGGTGTTGCTGTGGTACAGAGGGATCTGGGTGTCGTGGTGGTCCAGAGGGATCTGGGTGTTGCTGCGGTACAGAGGGATCTGGGCGTTGCTGTGGTACAGAGGGATCTGGGTGTTGCTGTGGTACAGAGGGATCTGGGTGTTGCTGTGGTACAGAGGGATCTGGGTGTTGCTGTGGTACAGAGGGATCTGGGTGTTGCTGTGGTACAGAGGGATCTGGGTGTTGCTGTGGTACAGAGGGATCTGGGTGTCGCTGTGGTACAGAGGGATCTGGGTGTTGCTGTGGTGCAGAGGGATCTGGGTGTTGCTGTGCTCCAGAAGGATCTGGGTATTGCTGTGGTACAGAGGGATCTGGGTGTCGCTGTGGTACAGAGGGATCTGGGTGTTGCTGTGGTACAGAGGAATCTGGGTGTTGCTGTGGTACAGAGGGATCTGGATGTCGATGTGGTGCAGAGGGATCTGGATGTTGCTGCGGTACAGATGGATCTGGGTGTTGCTGTGGTACAGAGGGATCTGGGTGTTGCTGCGGTACAGAGGGATCTGGGTGTTGCTGCGGTACAGAGGGATCTGGGTGTTGCTGCGGTACAGAGGGATCTGGGTGTCGCTGCGGTACAGAGGGATCTGGGTGTCGCTGCGGTACAGAGGGATCTGGGTGTTGCTGTGGTACAGAGGGATCTGGGTGTCGCTGCGGTTCAGAGGGATCTGGGTGTTGCTGTGGTACAGAGAGATCTGGGTGTCGCTGTGGTACAGAGGGATCTGGGTGTTGCTGTGGTACAGAGGGATCTGGGTGTTGCTGTAGCACAGAGGGATCTGGGTGTTGCTGCGGTACAGAGGGATCTGGGTGTTGCTGCGGTACAGAGGGATCTGGGTGTTGCTGCGGTACAGAGGGATCTGGGTGTTGTTGTGGTACAGAGGGATCTCGGTATTGCTGCGGCACAGAGGGATCTGGGTGTCGCTGCGTTACAAAGGGATCTGGGTGTTGCTGTGGTACAGAGAGATCTGGGTGCTGCTGTGGTACAGAGGGATCTGGGTGTCGCTGCGGTACAGAGGGATCTGGGTGTCGCTGTGGAACAGAGGGATCTGGGTGTTGTAGCTGTACAGAGTGATCTGGATGCCGTTGAGGTACAGAGGGATCTGGGTGTTGCTGTGATACAGAGGGATCTGGGCGTCACTGCGGTACAGAGGGATCTGGGTGTTGCAGTTGTACAGAGTGATCTGGGTGTTACTGTGGTACAGAGGGATCTGGGTGTTACTGCTGTCCAGAGGGATCTGGGTGTTTCTGTTTTACAGAGGGATCTGGGTGGTTCTGTGGTGCAGAGGAATCTTGGTGTCACTGCGGTACAGAGGGATCTGGGTGTCACTGCGGTACAGAGGGATCCGCGTGTCGCTGTGGTACAGAGGGATCTGTGTGTCACTTCGGTACAGAGGGATCTAGGGGTCACTGCGGTGCAGAGGGATCTGGGTGTCGCTGGAGTACCGAGGGATCTGGGTGTTGCTGCGGTACAGAGGGATCTGGGTGTCGCTGTGGTACAGAGGTATCTGGGTGTCGCTGTGTACAGAGGGATCTGGGTGTCACTGTGGTACAGACGGGTCTGAGTGTTGCTGCGGAACAGAGGGATCTGGGTGTTGCTGTGGTACAGAGGGATCTCGGTGTCAGTGTGGTACAGAGGGATCTGAGTGTTGCTGCGGAATAGAGGGATCTGCGTGTTGCTGTGGTACAGAGGGATCTGGGTGTTGCTGTGGTACAGAAGGATCTGGGTTTTGCTGTGGTACAGAGGGATCTGGGTGTCACGGCGGAACAGAGGGATCTGGGTGTTGCTGCGGAATAGAGGGATCTGGGTGTTGCTGTGGTACAGAGGGATCTGGGTGTTGCTGCGGTACAGAGGGATCTGGGTGTCACGGCGGAACAGAGGAATCTGGGTGTTGCTGCGGTACAGAGGGGTCTAGGTGTCACTGTGGTGCAGAAGGATCTGGATGTCTCTCTGGTACAGAGGTATCTGGGTGTCACTGTGGTACAGAGAGATCTGGGTGTTGCTGTGGTACAGAGGGATCTGAGCGTCACTGTGGTGCAGAGGGATCTGGATGTCTCTCTGGTACAGAGGTATCTGGGTGTCACTGTGGTACAGAGAGATCTGGGTGTTTCTGTGGTACAGAGGGATCTGGGTGTTGCTGTGGTACAGAGGGATCTGGGTGTCGCTGTGGTACAGAGGGATCTGGGTTTTGCTGTGGTAGAGAAGGATCTGGGTGTTACTGCGGTACAGAGGGATCTGAGTGTCGCTGTTATACAGAGGGATCTGGGTGTTGCTGTGGTACAGAGGGATCTGGGTGTCGCGGCGGTACAGAGGGATCTGGGTGTTGCTGTGGTACAGAGGGATCTGGGTGTTGCTGCTGTACAGAGTGATCTGGGTGTCGCTGTGGTACAGAGGGATCTGGGTGTTGCTGTTATACAGAGGGATCTGGGTGTTGCTGTGGTACAGAGGGATCTGGGTGTCGCTGTGGTACAGAGGGATCTGGGTGTTGCTGCGGTACAGAGGGATCTGGGTGTTGTTGTGGGCAAGAGGGATCTGGGCGTTGCTGCGGTACAGAGGGATCTGGGTCTCGCTGCGGTACAGAGGGATCTGGGTGATACTGTGGTACAGCGGGATCTGGGTGTTGCTGTGGTACAGAGGGATCTGGGTGTCGCTGTGTACAGAGGGATCTGGGTGTCACTGTGGTATAGAGGGATCTGGGTGTGGCTGCGGTACAGAGGGATCTGGGTGTTGCTGCGGTACAGAGGGATCTGCGTGTTGCTGTGGTACAGAGGGATCTGGGTGTTGCTGTGGTACAGAGGGATCTGGGTGTTGCTGTGGTACAGAGGGATCTGGGTGTTGCTGTGGTACAGAGGGATCTGGGTGTTGCTGTGGTACAGAGGGATCTGGGTGTTGCTGTGATACAGAGGGATCTGGGTGTTGCTGTGGTACAGAGGGATCTGGGTGTTGCTGTGATACAGAGGGATCTGGGTGTTGCTGTGATACAGAGGGATCTGGGTGTTGCTGTGGTACAGAGGGATCTGAGTGTTACTGTTGTACAGAGGGATGTGGGTGTTGCTGCGGTACAGAGGGATCTGGGTGTTACTGTGGTACAGAGGGATCTGGGTGTTGCTGTGGTACAGAGGGATCTGGGTGTCGCTGCGGTACAGAGGGATCTGGGTGTTGCTGTGGTACAGAGGGATCTGGGTGTTGCTGTGGTACAGAGGGATCTGGGTGTCGCTGCGGTACAGAGGGATCTGGGTGTTGCTGTGGTACAGAGGGATCTGGGTGTCGCTGCTGTACAGAGGGATCTGGGTGTTGCTGTGATACAGAGGGATCTGGGTGTTGCTGTGGTACAGAGGGATCTGGGTGTCGCTGCGGTACAGAGGGATCTGGGTGTTGCTGTGGTACAGAGGGATCTCTGTGTTGCTGCGGTACAGAGGGATCTGGGTGTTGCCGTGGTACAGAGGGATCAGGGTGTTGCTGTGGTACAGAGGGATCTGGGTGTTGCTGTGGTACAGAGGGATCTGGGTGTTGCCGTGGTACAGAGGGATCTGGGTGTTGCTGTGGTACAGAGGGATCTGGGTGTTGCTGCGGTACAGAGGGATCTGGGTGTTGCTGTGGTACAGAGGGATCTGGGTGTTGCTGCGGTACAGAGGAATCTGGGTGTCGCTGCGGTACAGAGGGATCTGGGTGTTGCTGTGGTACAGAGGGATCTGGGTGTTGCTGTGGTACAGAGGGATCTGGGTGTTGCTGTGGTACAGAGGGATCTGGTTGTTGCTGTGGTACAGAGGGATCTGGGTGTTGCTGTGGTACAGAGGGATCTGGGTGTTGCTGTGGTACAGAGGGATCTGGGTGTTGCTGTGGTACAGAAGGATCTGGGTGTTACTGTGGTACAGAGGGATCTGGGTGTTGCTGTGGTACAGAGGGATCTGGTTGTTGCTGTGGTACAGAGGGATCTGGGTGTTGCTGTGGTACAGAGGGATCTGGGTGTTGCTGTGGTACAGAGGGATCTGAGCGTCACATTGGAGTCGGTTCAGAGAAGGTGCACTGGGCTGATTCCTGGGATGAAGTGGGGGGGATCTGATGAGGAAAGGTTTGAGCAGGTTGGGCCCTGTACCCATTGGGGTTTAGAAGAATGAGAGGTGATCTTATTGAAACCTATCAGATTGTGAGGGGGGCTCGACAGGGTGGGTCTGAGAGGATGTTTCCCCCCTCGTAGGGGCCACAGTTTCAGAATAAGGGGGTCTCCCCATTGGAGACGGAGATGAGTAGGTATTTCTTCTCTCACAGGGGGGTCAGTCGGTGGAATTCTCTCCCCCCCTCGGAGAGCAGTGAGGGCTGCGGCTCATTAAATATATGGAAGGCCGAGTGAGGCAGATCTCTGATCGTCGACGGAGTAATGCCTACGACCAGGTCTTAGAAATTGACCAATTAGAATAGTGGCCCAATCAGGGAACCTCTTTCTTTGTATATAACAGGGAGTGTCAGAACCGCTGGACTCCCAGTGTAGACAGCAAGCTGAATACCCTCCCAGTGTAGACAGCGAGCTGAATACACTCCCAGTGCAGACAGCGAGCTGAATACCCTCCCAGTGTAGACAGCGAGCTGAATACACTCCCAGTGTAGACAGTGAGCTGAATACACTCCCAGTGTAGACAGCAAGCTGAATGCACTCCCAGTGTAGACAGAGAGCTGAAACCACACCCAGTGTAGACAGCAAGCTGAATACACTCCCAGTGTAGACAGCAAGCTGAATACACTCCCAGTGTAGACAGCAAGCTGAATGCACTCCCAGTGTAGACAGCAAGCTGAATACACTCCCAGCGTAGGCAGCGAGCTGAATACCCTCCCAGTGTAGACAGCAAGCTGAATACCCTCCCAGCGTAGACAGCAAGCTGAATACCCTCCCAGTGTAGACAGCGAGCTGAATACCCTCCCAGCGTAGACAGCAAGCTGAATACCCTCCCAGTGTAGACAGCAAGCTGAATACACTCCCAGTGTGGACAGCGAGCTGAATGCACTCCCAGTGTAGACAGCAAGCTGAATACACTCCCAGTGTGGACAGCAAGCTGAATACCCTCCCAGTGTAGACAGCAAGCTGAATGCACTCCCAGTGTAGACAGCAAGCTGAATACACTCCCAGTGTAGACAGCGAGCTGAATACACTCCCAGTGTAGACAGCGAGCTGAATACACTCCCAGTGTAGACAGCGAGCTGAATACACTCCCAGTGTAGACAGCGAGCTGAATGCACTCCCAGTGCAGACAGCAAGCTGAATACACTCCCAGTGTAGACAGCAAGCTGAATACACTCCCAGTGTAGACAGCAAGCTGAATGCACTCCCAGTGTAGACAGCAAGCTGAATGCACTCCCAGTGTAGACAGCAAGCTGAATGCACTCCCAGTGTAGACAGTAAGCTGAATACACTCCCAGTGTAGACAGCGAGCTGAATACACTCCCAGTGTAGACAGCAAGCTGAATAAACTCCCAGTGTAGACAGCAAGCTGAATAAACTCCCAGTGTAGACAGCAAGCTGAATACACTCCCAGTGTAGACAGCAAGCTGAATACACTCCCAGTGTAGACAGCAAGCTGAATGCACTCCCAGTGTAGACAGCAAGCTGAATACACTCCCAGCGTAGACAGCGAGCTGAATACCCTCCCAGTGTAGACAGCAAGCTGAATACCCTCCCAGCGTAGACAGCGAGCTGAATACCCTCCCAGTGTAGACAGCGAGCTGAATACACTCCCAGTGTAGAGAGCAAGCTGAATGCACTCCCAGTGTAGACAGCAAGCTGAATACACTCCCAGTGTAGACAGCGAGCTGAGTACACTCCCAGTGTAGACAGCGAGCTGAATACACTCCCAGTGTAGACAGCGAGCTGAATGCACTCCCAGTGTAGACAGCAAGCTGAATACACTCCCAGTGTAGACAGCAAGCTGAATACACTCCCAGTGTAGACAGCAAGCTGAATGCACTCCCAGTGTAGACAGCAAGCTGAATGCACTCCCAGTGTAGACAGCAAGCTGAATGCACTCCCAGTGTAGACAGTAAGCTGAATACACTCCCAGTGTAGACAGCAAGCTGAATACACTCCCAGTGTAGACAGCGAGCTGAATACACTCCCAGTGTAGACAGCGAGCTGAATACACTCCCAGTGTAGACAGCAAGCTGATTGCACTCCCAGTGTAGACAGCAAGCTGAATACACTCCCAGTGTAGACAGAAAGCTGAATACACTCCCAGTGTAGAAAGCAGGCTGAATGCACTCCCAGTGTAGACAGTAAGCTGAATACACTCCCAGTGTAGACAGCAAGCTGAATACACTCCCAGTGTAGACAGCGAGTTGAATACACTCCCAGTGTAGACAGCGAGCTGAATACACTCCCAGTGTAGACAGCAAGCTGAATGCACTCCCAGTGTAGACAGCAAGCTGAATACACTCCCAGTGTAGACAGCAAGCTGAATACACTCCCAGTGTAGACAGCAAGCTGAATGCACTCCCAGTGTAGACAGCAAGCTGAATACACTCCCAGTGTAGACAGCAAGCTGAATGCACTCCCAGTGTAGACAGCGAGCTGAATACACTCCTAGTGTAGACAGCAAGCTGAATGCACTCCCAGTGTAGACAGCGAGCTGAATGCACTCCCAGTGTAGACAGCAAGCTGAATGCACTCCCAGTGTAGACAGCAAGCTGAATGCACTCCCAGTGTAGACAGCGAGCTGAATGCACTCCCAGTGTGGACAGCAAGCTGAATGCACTCCCAATGTGGACAGCAAGCTGAAAGCACTCCCAGTGTACACAGCGAGCTGAATGCACTCCCCGTGTGGACAGCAAGCTGAATGCACTCCCCGTGTGGACAACAAGCTGAATGCACTCCCAGTGTAGACAGCAAGCTGAATGCACTCCCAGTGTGGACAGCAAGCTGAATGCACTCCCAGTGTGGACAGCAAGCTGAATGCACTCCCAGTGTAGACAGCAAGCTGAATGCACTCCCAGTGTAGACAGCAAGCTGAATGCACTCCCAGTGTGGACAGCATGCTAAATGCACTCCCAGTGTAGACAGCAAGCTGAATACACTCCCAGTGTGGACAGCAAGCTGAATGCACTCCCAGTGTAGTCAGCAAGCTGAATACACTCCCAGTATAGACAGCAAGCTGAATACACTCCCAGTGTAGACAGCAAGCTGAATACACTCCCAGTGTAGACAGCAATCTGAATACCCTCCCAGTGTAGACAGCGAGCTGAATGCACTCCCAGTGTAGACAGCAAGCTGAATGCACTCCCAGTGTGGACAGCAAGCTGAATGCACTCCCAGTGTAGACAGCAAGCTGAATGCACTCCCAGTGTAGACAGCAGACTGAATGCACTCCCAGTGTAGACAGCAAGCTGAATGCACTCCCAGTGTAGACAGCGAGCTGAATGCACTCCCAGTGTGGACAGCAAGTTGAATGCACTCCCAGTGTAGACAGCGAGCTGAATTCAATCCCAGTGTGGACAGCAAGCTGAATACACTCCCAGTGTAGACAGCAAGCTGAATGCACTCCCAGTGTAGACAGCAAGCTGAATACACTCCCAGTGTAGACAGCAATCTGAATGCACCCCCAGTGTAGACAGCAAGCTGAATGCACTCCCAGTGTGGACAGCAAGCTGAATGCACTCCCAGTGTAGACAGCAAGCTGAATGCACTCCCAGTGTAGACAGCAGACTGAATGCACTCCCAGTGTAGACAGCAAGCTGAATGCACTCCCAGTGTAGACAGCGAGCTGAATGCACTCCCAGTGTAGACAGCAAGCTGAATGCACTCCCAGTGTGGACAGCAAGCTGAATACACTCCCAGTGTAGACAGCAAGCTGAAACACTCCCAGTGTGGACAGCAAGCTGAATGCACTCCCTGTGTAGACAGCAAGCTGAATGCACTCCCAGTGTGGACAGCAAGCTGAATGCACTCCCAGTGTAGACAGCAAGCTGAATGCACTCCCAGTGTGGACAGCAAGCTGAATACACTCCCAGTGTGGACAGCAAGCTGAATGCACTCCCCGTGTGGACAGGAAGCTGAATACACTCCCAGTGTGGACAGCAAGCTGAATGCACTCCCCGTGTGGACAGTAAGCTGAATGCACTCCCAGTGTAGACAGCGAGCTGAATACACTCCCAGTGTGGACAGCAAGCTGAATGCACTCCCTGTGTGGACAGCAAGCTGAATGCACTCCCAGTGTGGACAGCAAGCTGAATGCACTCCCAGTGTGGACAGCAAGCTGAATGCACTCCCAATGTGGACAGCAAGCTGAAAGCACTCCCAGTGTACACAGCGAGCTGAATGCACTCCCCGTGTGGATAGCAAGCTGAATGCACTCCCCGTGTGGACAACAAGCTGAATGCACTCCCAGTGTAGACAGCAAGCTGAATGCACTTCCAGTGTGGACAGCAAGCTGAATGCACTCCCCGTGTGGACCACAAGCTGAATGCACTCCCAGTGTAGACAGCAAGCTGAATGCACTCCCAGTGTGGACAGCATGCTAAATGCACTCCCAGTGTAGACAGCAAGCTGAATACACTCCCAGTGTGGACAGCAAGCTGAATGCACTCCCAGTGTGGACAGCAAGCTGAATGCACTCCCAGTGTGGACAGCAAGCTGAATACACTCCCAGTGTAGACAGCAAGCTGAATGCACTCCCAGTGTGGACATCAAGCTGAATGCACTCCCAGTGTAGACAGCAAGCTGAATGCACTCCCAGTGTAGACAGCGAGCTGAATACACTCCCAGTGTGGACAGCAAGCTGAATGCACTCCCAGTGTGGACAGCAAGCTGAATGCACTCCCAGTGTAGACAGCAAGCTGAATGCACTCCCAGTGTAGACAGCAAGCTGAATGCACTCCCAGTGTAGACAGCAGACTGAAAGCACCTGGTTGTTTGGCTGTTGGTTTTGTTAATAAAAGGAATTGTTGCGACTGGAATTCTGACTCTGGACTTGTTACAGTGGCGACGAGGAGATTGGAACGACCCGAAGAATCCTGCGCATTCGCCGCTGCCGCATAGTGAGGGCGACCCACTGACAGGCAAAGTGCCTTCATTCGGAAAGTTGGATTATTTTGACCCTGCAGTGGCGGACTGGGCCCGATATGTAGAGCGGATGAAGTACTTCTTTAGAGCAAACGATATAGTTCCGGGTGAAAAGCAACGGGTCATTCTGCTGATCGCGTGGGGGCCGGCAGCCTTTGCCATTATGCGCAGTCTCACTTTTCCGGAGGCACCGGACACGATAACTTTGCAGGACTTAGTAAAAGAGAACTCTGACCCCAAGGCACCTCTGATCCTGCGAAGGTACCGGTTTCACTCAGCATTCCGAGACACAGGGGAGTCAGTTACAAACTTTTTAACAAGATTAAGGCGATTAGCAGAGGCTTGCAAATTTGACCTGACGCTAAATGAGATGCTCCGAGACCGTTTGTTATGTGGAATAAATAATTTAGCAATACAGAAACGTCTGTGAGCAGAGGCCGAGCTGGATTGCAGACAAGCATTGCAGCTGGGTTTGTCCTTCGAAAAAGTGGCAAGCGGAGCGCATGAGTTACAGGGCACTCCGATGGAGGTCGACGCCCATACCAGTGAAACTGAGTTAAGGGACTACCGCTGGGGAACAGGCAACTCCATAGCCGCCCTCAGGAGCGACTCGGATACTAAGTTAACCAGGCCCACTTGCAGAAGCCCTCCCAAGCAAGGGAAAATTAGGTCCAGACAGACGACAGTCTCTGCAGCCTTTCGCCCAGCAAAATATTGGAGTTGTTGCCAGAGATCGGAGCCAGAAAGGAGAAATAGAAGCCCCAAACCATCATCTTGGAGAAGGTCACATAGGCCGGGGTACAGGCGAATGCATACCCTAGAAGTCCCACCTACCTCCGACGGGGAACAACTAAATTGTGTAACGATGGTGAAATCAAAACCCATTAAATTATCCATTAGGTTGAATGGACGTTCCACACTGATGGACGTCGACACTGGAGCAGCCGTATCAGTGATAGGGGAAACAGTATTCAATAAAATTCACACTGGACTCCACCCCTTATTCCTAACCAGGACCTCGGCCAAACTGAGGACATACACAGGGGAACCACTGAGAGTGTTGGGCACAACGCATGTAACTGTGGCTTATGGAGGGCAACTGGTTAGGCTGCCTTTAATGGCAGTGAAAGGTGTGGGGCCAAGCTTATTGGGACGACACTGACTAAAAGAGATCCAGCTGGATTAGGTAAACATTTTCCAGCTGGAAAATGGCCCCCTGAGCGAATTCCTGAGCAGATACCCAGAGGTTTTCCGAGAAGGGCTTGGACCAATAAAGGGAGCAAAGGCGACATTGCATGTAGACCCAGAGGCAGTCACAAAATTCTACAAGGCCCGACCAGTACCCTCGCATTAAGGCAGAAAGTCGATTTGTAAATAAAACGATTGGAGCGTGAGGGAATAATAAAACCGGTCCGGTTTGCGGAGTGGGCGACACCCGTGGTGCCTATTCTTAAGCTGGACGGCTCGGTCCGCCTTTGTGGAGATTTCAAACAAACGATTAATCGTTACTCACAACTGGACAAATACCCAATTGCCCAGATTGAGGATTTGTATGCAAAGCTGGCTGGGGGACACGTATTCTCAAAGCTGGATATGTGCCACGCATATCCTACAGCTGAAGCTGGACGAAGAGTCGCAAAAATTCTCAAAGATAAACACCCTGAAGGGCCTTTTTCAGTACACAAGATTACCCTTCGGGATATCGTCAGCCTGTGCGATATTCCAGAGGACAGTGGAGAATATATTGCAAAGGCTACCACAGGTCGCCATTTACCTGGACGACATCCTCATTACTGAAAAAGCAAAGGCAGAACACCTGCAAAACCTGGAGGAAGTCCTTAGGAGGTTTTCAGCAGCAGCCGTGCGCCTAAAGAGGGGGAAATGTGTTTTCCCAGCACCTCAAGTAACCTATCTGGGGTACAAGGTTGACAAATCAGGGCTACACCCTTTGGAGGACCGGGTGAGGGCGATTAAAGATGCCCCGGCCCCCACCACAATCCAGGAGTTAAGGTCTTTTTTAGGACTGGTGACATGTTGTGGAAAGTTCATGCAGAACAGAGCTTCCACCTTGGACCCCCTACACCAATCACTGAAAAAGGGGCAAGCCTGGGAGTGGTCCGCCCGCCGAGACCGGGCTTTCAAGAAGATAAAAGAACAGCTTCCCTCAGAGAATGTCTTGGCACACTACGGCCCCAGGGAAGAGTTGGTGCTCACGTGCGACGCGTCTCCGTATGGCGTTGGGGCAGTTTTGGCACACAGAGGGCAAAACGGACAGGGACGGCCTATTAGCGTTTGCTTCCAGGACGCTGGCGGCAGCAGAACGAAAGTGCGCCCAAATCGGAAAGGAAGGACTGGCTGTGATCTTCGCGGTGAAGAAATTTCACCCGTACTTGTCCGGGCGAAATTCACTATAATTACAGACCACAAGCCATTGCTGGGTTTGTTGAAAGAAGACAAAGCAATATCACTAATAGCTTCGGCCCAGATCCAGCACTGGGCCCTACTACTGGCGGCGTACCAGTATCGACTGGAGCATCAGCCAGGAACCCTGGTGGAAAACGCCGGTGCACTAGGCAGGCTGCCATTACCGGACACCGTGCCATTAATACCCAGAATAGAGGAAACGGTGATGACATTACATTTCCTGGACACCCTTCCAGTGGTCGCACAAAACATTCGTTTGTGGACCCAAAGGGACCGGGTTGCATCAAAAATAAAACACACTGTGCTAACGGGAGAGATGGAAAGGCTGGTCCAGGCGGAATTCCACCCTGACTGGAGCAGAAGAGAGCAGATCACCGTGGAAGGCGGGACCCTGCTATGGGCGGGGGGGGGGGGGGGGGCGCGAGTAATAGTTCCAAGTCAAGGCCTTCGAGCCTGACTGGCTGAACTACATCATGGGCAACCTGGAGTCTCAAAAATGAAGGCGCTGGCCAGGAGCTATGTCTGGTGGCCGGGCCTGGACACGGACATAGCGGCATTGGTAGGTCGATGCCAACAAGGGCGGAGAGTGCAGCCCCGCTGCACCCATGGGAATGACCGGGTAGACCGTGGTCGCAACTTCATGTCGCTTTCGCAGGCCCGTTTGTGGGTTCACTGTTGTTTATAACAGTAGACGCTCATTCCAAATGGCTGGTTTTCACCAGTGTGATGAACGGTTACTGCCTTATCATCATTAAAGGTGATGTCCCCTTTAAGACCGGGCTTGGAACCCTGGGACTCTGCCTCTGGCTCCGCCCATCTGGGAGCCATACATAAAGGGCTGCCTCATGGGCTGTGTAGCAGTCAGCACTTGTCTCAGCTCTAACATAGTTCTCAGTCTAATAAAGCCTTCTTTACAGTTTAATCTCCAAGCTTCGTTATTGAGGGTACCTCAAACCAGCCAGGACTTCACAACATTTATGAAGTCGGATGGCATTCGGCACATAAGGACGGCACCATACCACCCGGCATCGAATGGTTTGGCGGAGAGAGCCGTCCAGACGCTAATTGTCGGGTTGAAGAAACAGTCAGCAGCATCATTGGACACCAAACTGTCGCGCTGGCTATTTGACTACAGAACAACCCCACACACGGGAATAGGACCGGCGGAGCTATTCATGGGCAGACGACTCCGAACCCGGCTGAGTCTACTATTCCCGAATTTAGGTGGAAGAATAGAGCGACACCGAGAGGCCCAGTGCAGGGGCCACGACAACACTCGCCGACGAAGGCAGTTCAACACAAGTGAAAAAGTGTGGGTCAGAAATTAAGCCAATGGCCCCACATGGGGAGCAGGAACAGTCAAGGCCAGGACAGGACCTGTGTCGTATGGGAAATGTGTGGGGAAAACATGTCACAAAGAAACACCTGGACCAGGTGCGGGCCTCAGATCTGTTACCTCCTCCGGAGCTGACACAGACCAGCAAGGACCGTGCAGAGTCCTCCCCGACACACTATTCACGCCCCTCCAACACCACTGGTGAGGACATCATACTCGGATGATGCCGCAGCTGTACCCCTGCCGCCGGAGGAAAGGTGCGCCCAGCCGTTATGCCCACCCCTACGTCGGAGGCTGAAGTGGAGGAGCCGGACCCGGCGCAACAACAAAGCAGGAGACCCATGAGTCACGAGGACCATGGGGGCTCCTCGGACTTTGGGGGGAGGGGTGGGGGGGGGGGTGTAATGACTTAGGACAGGCCTTTGAGATTGGGCCAATTAGAATACGAGTTCCCCGATTAGTGGCCCAATCAGGGAACCCCTTTCTGTGTATATAACAGGGAGTGTCAGATCCTCTGCACTCCCGGTGCAGGCAGCAGACTGAATGGTCATGGTCGTTCAGTTGTCGGCGTGGTAGTCTGTGTAGAGGTATTACGATACCTGGTAATGCTGGAACACCATTGGTAGATATTGTATGTTTCCTATTGGTCAAGCTGCATGGTAGCTCCGCCCTCCAAGGCGGGGTATAAGAGCCCGTGCCACCCCAGCAGCCTTCTTTCTGTACCTGAGCTGCTGGGGGAAACATCTAGCTTATTAAAGCTTTCAGTTGGACTACAACCTCGCTTTAGTGGTCATTGATCGTGCATCAGTTGGGTTTGTAAATAAAAGGAATTCTGGTGACGGGACTTCTGCCTCTGTGGAGTTATTACAGAGAGAGTGCAAGGTTCAGAGGGGGAGGGGCAGGAAAGTGCTGAGGCCCCAATCCGATCAGACAGGATGTTATAGAATGGGGAAGCAGGGCCCGTGGGGCTGAACGGCTGCCTCGTTCTCCGAATTAATTAAATCCTCTAATTTTAAGTGACATTTAGGAATCTCAGCCAAGTCAATAATAATTGATTTCTTCGTAACCGGCCGGTTAACAGGAGCAGGAACAGCCACAGGCCAACCTAGTTACTAGACAAAACAATTTAACAAACCTACAGAAATTATGATTATATATGGTTCACTGAGGGACAGAGGGGACTGAGAGACACCAGTCCGTGTACATATATCCCCCAGAGAGAGAGAGGGGACTGAGAGACACCAGTCAGTGTACAGATATCTCCCTGAGAGAGAGGGGACTGAGAGACACCAGTCCGTGTACAGATATCTCCCTGAGAGAGAGGGGACTGAGAGACACCAGTCCGTGTACAGATATCTCCCAGAGAGAGAGGGGACTGAGAGACACCAGTCAGTGTACAGATATCTCCCTGAGAGAGAGAGGACTGAGAGTCACCAGTCAGTGTACAGATATCTCCCTGAGAGAGAGGGGACTGAGAGACGCCAGTCAGTACAGATATCTCCCTGAGAGAGAGGGCACTGAGAGACACCAGTCAGTGTACAGATATCTCTTTGAGAGAGAGAGAGGGGACTGAGAGACACCAGTCAGTGTAAAGATATCTCCCTGAGAGAGAGAGGGGACTGAGAGACACCAGTCAGTGTACAGATATCTCCCTGAGAGAGAGGGGACTCAGAGACACCTGTCAGTGTACAGATATCTCCCTGAGAGAGGGGACTGAGAGATACCAGTCAGTGTACAGATATCTCCCTGAGAGAGAGAGGGGACTGAGAGATACCAGTCAGTGTACAGATATCTCCCTGAGAGAGAGAGAGAAGGGACTGAGGGATACCAGTCAGTGTATAGATATCTCCCTGAGAGAGAGGGGACTGAGAGACACCAGTCAGTGTACAGATATCTCCCTGAGAGAGAGAGGGGACTGAGATACACCAGTCAGTGTACAGATATCTCCCTGAGACAGAGGGGACTGAGAGACACCAGTCATTGTACAAATGACTCCCTAAGAGAGAGGGGACTGAGAGACACCAGTCAGTGTACAGATATCTCCCTGAGAGAGAGGGGACTGATAGACACCAGTCATTGTACAAATGACTCCCTGAGAGAGAGGGGACTGAGAGACACCAGTCAGTGTACAGATATCTCCCTGAGTGAGAGAGGGGACTGAGAGACACCAGTCAGTGTACAGATATCTCCCTGAGAGAGAGAGAGAAGGGACTGAGGGATACCAGTCAGTGTATAGATATCTCCCTGAGAGAGAGGGGACTGAGAGACACCAGTCAGTGTACAGATATCTCCCTGAGAGAGAGAGGTGACTGAGATACACCAGTCAGTGTACAGATATCTCCCTGAGACAGAGGGGACTGAGAGACACCTGTCAGTGTACAAGTATCTCTCTGAGAGAGAGAGAGGGGACTGAGAGACACCAGTCAGTGTACAGATATCTCCCTGAGAGAGAGGGGACTGAGAGACACCTGTCAGTGTACAGATATCTACCTGAGAGAGAGAGGGGACTGAGAGACACCAGTCAGTGTACAGATATCTCTCTGAGAGAGAGAGAGGGGACTGAGAGACGCCAGTCAGTGTACAGATATCTCCCTGAGAGAGAGGGGACTGAGAGACACCAGTCAGTGTACAGATATCTCCCTGAGAGAGAGGGGACTGAGAGATTCCAGTCAGTGTACAGATATCTCCTTGAGAGAGAGAGGGGGGACTGAGAGACACCAGTCAGTGTACAGATATCTCCCTGAGAGGGAGGGGACTGGGAGACACCAGTCAGTGTACAGATATCTCCCTGAGAGAGAGGGGACTGAGAGACACCAGTCAGTGTACAGATATCTCCCTGAGAGAGAGGGGACTGAGAGACACCAGTCCGTGTACAGATATCTCCCTGAGAGAGAGGGGACTGAGAGACACCAGTCCGTGTACAGATATCTCCCAGAGAGAGAGGGGACTGAGAGACACCAGTCAGTGTACAGATATCTCCCTGAGAGAGAGAGGACTGAGAGTCACCAGTCAGTGTACAGATATCTCCCTGAGAGAGAGGGGACTGAGAGACGCCAGTCAGTACAGATATCTCCCTGAGAGAGAGGGCACTGAGAGACACCAGTCAGTGTACAGATATCTCTTTGAGAGAGAGAGAGGGGACTGAGAGACACCAGTCAGTGTACAGATATCTCCCTGAGAGAGAGAGGGGACTGAGAGACACCAGTCAGTGTACAGATATCTCCCTGAGAGAGAGGGGACTCAGAGACACCTGTCAGTGTACAGATATCTCCCTGAGAGAGAGGGGACTGAGAGATACCAGTCAGTGTACAGATATCTCCCTGAGAGAGAGAGGGGACTGAGAGATACCAGTCAGTGTACAGATATCTCCCTGAGAGAGAGAGAGAAGGGACTGAGGGATACCAGTCAGTGTATAGATATCTCCCTGAGAGAGAGGGGACTGAGAGACACCAGTCAGTGTACAGATATCTCCCTGAGAGAGAGAGGGGACTGAGATACACCAGTCAGTGTACAGATATCTCCCTGAGACAGAGGGGACTGAGAGACACCAGTCATTGTACAAATGACTCCCTGAGAGAGAGGGGACTGAGAGACACCAGTCAGTGTACAGATATCTCCCTGAGAGAGAGGGGACTGATAGACACCAGTCATTGTACAAATGACTCCCTGAGAGAGAGGGGACTGAGAGACACCAGTCAGTGTACAGATATCTCCCTGAGTGAGAGAGGGGACTGAGAGACACCAGTCCGTGTACATATATCCCCCAGAGAGAGAGAGGGGACTGAGAGACACCAGTCAGTGTACAGATATCTCCCTGAGAGAGAGGGGACTGAGAGACACCAGTCCGTGTACAGATATCTCCCTGAGAGAGAGGGGACTGAGAGACACCAGTCCGTGTACAGATATCTCCCAGAGAGAGAGGGGACTGAGAGACACCAGTCAGTGTACAGATATCTCCCTGAGAGAGAGAGGACTGAGAGTCACCAGTCAGTGTACAGATATCTCCCTGAGAGAGAGGGGACTGAGAGACGCCAGTCAGTACAGATATCTCCCTGAGAGAGAGGGCACTGAGAGACACCAGTCAGTGTACAGATATCTCTTTGAGAGAGAGAGAGGGGACTGAGAGACACCAGTCAGTGTAAAGATATCTCCCTGAGAGAGAGAGGGGACTGAGAGACACCAGTCAGTGTACAGATATCTCCCTGAGAGAGAGGGGACTCAGAGACACCTGTCAGTGTACAGATATCTCCCTGAGAGAGAGGGGACTGAGAGATACCAGTCAGTGTACAGATATCTCCCTGAGAGAGAGAGGGGACTGAGAGATACCAGTCAGTGTACAGATATCTCCCTGAGAGAGAGAGAGAAGGGACTGAGGGATACCAGTCAGTGTATAGATATCTCCCTGAGAGAGAGGGGACTGAGAGACACCAGTCAGTGTACAGATATCTCCCTGAGAGAGAGAGGGGACTGAGATACACCAGTCAGTGTACAGATATCTCCCTGAGACAGAGGGGACTGAGAGACACCAGTCATTGTACAAATGACTCCCTAAGAGAGAGGGGACTGAGAGACACCAGTCAGTGTACAGATATCTCCCTGAGAGAGAGGGGACTGATAGACACCAGTCATTGTACAAATGACTCCCTGAGAGAGAGGGGACTGAGAGACACCAGTCAGTGTACAGATATCTCCCTGAGTGAGAGAGGGGACTGAGAGACACCAGTCAGTGTACAGATATCTCCCTGAGAGAGAGAGAGAAGGGACTGAGGGATACCAGTCAGTGTATAGATATCTCCCTGAGAGAGAGGGGACTGAGAGACACCAGTCAGTGTACAGATATCTCCCTGAGAGAGAGAGGTGACTGAGATACACCAGTCAGTGTACAGATATCTCCCTGAGACAGAGGGGACTGAGAGACACCTGTCAGTGTACAAGTATCTCTCTGAGAGAGAGAGAGGGGACTGAGAGACACCAGTCAGTGTACAGATATCTCCCTGAGAGAGAGGGGACTGAGAGACACCTGTCAGTGTACAGATATCTACCTGAGAGAGAGAGGGGACTGAGAGACACCAGTCAGTGTACAGATATCTCTCTGAGAGAGAGAGAGGGGACTGAGAGACGCCAGTCAGTGTACAGATATCTCCCTGAGAGAGAGGGGACTGAGAGACACCAGTCAGTGTACAGATATCTCCCTGAGAGAGAGGGGACTGAGAGATTCCAGTCAGTGTACAGATATCTCCTTGAGAGAGAGAGGGGGGACTGAGAGACACCAGTCAGTGTACAGATATCTCCCTGAGAGGGAGGGGACTGGGAGACACCAGTCAGTGTACAGATATCTCCCTGAGAGAGAGGGGACTGAGAGACACCAGTCAGTGTACAGATATCTCCCTGAGAGAGAGGGGACTGAGAGACACCAGTCCGTGTACAGATATCTCCCTGAGAGAGAGGGGACTGAGAGACACCAGTCCGTGTACAGATATCTCCCAGAGAGAGAGGGGACTGAGAGACACCAGTCAGTGTACAGATATCTCCCTGAGAGAGAGAGGACTGAGAGTCACCAGTCAGTGTACAGATATCTCCCTGAGAGAGAGGGGACTGAGAGACGCCAGTCAGTACAGATATCTCCCTGAGAGAGAGGGCACTGAGAGACACCAGTCAGTGTACAGATATCTCTTTGAGAGAGAGAGAGGGGACTGAGAGACACCAGTCAGTGTACAGATATCTCCCTGAGAGAGAGAGGGGACTGAGAGACACCAGTCAGTGTACAGATATCTCCCTGAGAGAGAGGGGACTCAGAGACACCTGTCAGTGTACAGATATCTCCCTGAGAGAGAGGGGACTGAGAGATACCAGTCAGTGTACAGATATCTCCCTGAGAGAGAGAGGGGACTGAGAGATACCAGTCAGTGTACAGATATCTCCCTGAGAGAGAGAGAGAAGGGACTGAGGGATACCAGTCAGTGTATAGATATCTCCCTGAGAGAGAGGGGACTGAGAGACACCAGTCAGTGTACAGATATCTCCCTGAGAGAGAGAGGGGACTGAGATACACCAGTCAGTGTACAGATATCTCCCTGAGACAGAGGGGACTGAGAGACACCAGTCATTGTACAAATGACTCCCTGAGAGAGAGGGGACTGAGAGACACCAGTCAGTGTACAGATATCTCCCTGAGAGAGAGGGGACTGATAGACACCAGTCATTGTACAAATGACTCCCTGAGAGAGAGGGGACTGAGAGACACCAGTCAGTGTACAGATATCTCCCTGAGTGAGAGAGGGGACTGAGAGACACCAGTCAGTGTACAGATATCTCCCTGAGAGAGAGAGAGAAGGGACTGAGGGATACCAGTCAGTGTATAGATATCTCCCTGAGAGAGAGGGGACTGAGAGACACCAGTCAGTGTACAGATATCTCCCTGAGAGAGAGAGGTGACTGAGATACACCAGTCAGTGTACAGATATCTCCCTGAGACAGAGGGGACTGAGAGACACCTGTCAGTGTACAAGTATCTCTCTGAGAGAGAGAGAGGGGACTGAGAGACACCAGTCAGTGTACAGATATCTCCCTGAGAGAGAGGGGACTGAGAGACACCTGTCAGTGTACAGATATCTACCTGAGAGAGAGAGGGGACTGAGAGACACCAGTCAGTGTACAGATATCTCTCTGAGAGAGAGAGAGGGGACTGAGAGACGCCAGTCAGTGTACAGATATCTCCCTGAGAGAGAGGGGACTGAGAGACACCAGTCAGTGTACAGATATCTCCCTGAGAGAGAGGGGACTGAGAGATTCCAGTCAGTGTACAGATATCTCCTTGAGAGAGAGAGGGGGGACTGAGAGACACCAGTCAGTGTACAGATATCTCCCTGAGAGGGAGGGGACTGAGAGATACCAGTCAGTGTACAGATATCTCCCTGGGAGAGAGGGGACTGAGAGATACCAGTCAGTGTACAGATATCTCCTTGAGAGAGAGAGGGGGGACTGAGAGACACCAGTCAGTGTACAGATATCTCCCTGAGAGAGAGGGGAACTGAGAGACACCAGTCAGTGTACAGATATCTCCTTGAGAGAGAGAGAGAGGACTGAGAGACACCAGTCAGTGTACAGATATCTCCCTGAGAGAGAGAGGGGACTGAGAGACACCAGTCAGTGTACAGATATCTCCCTGGGAGAGAGGGGACTGAGAGATACCAGTCAGTGTACAGATATCTCCTTGAGAGAGAGAGGGGGGACTGAGAGACACCAGTCAGTGTACAGATATCTCCCTGAGAGAGAGGGGGACTGAGAGACACCAGTCAGTGTACAGATATCTCATTGAGAGAGAGAGAGGACTGAGAGACACCAGTCAGTGTACAGATATCTCCCTGAGAGAGAGAGGGGACTGAGAGACACCAGTCAGTGTACAGATATCTCCCTGAGTGAGAGAGGGGACTGAGAGACACCAGTCAGTGTACAGATATCTCCCTGAGAGAGAGAGAGAAGGGACTGAGAGACACCAGTCAGTGTACAGATATCTCCCTGAGAGAGAGAGGGGACTGAGATACACCAGTCAGTGTACAGATATCTCCCTGAGAGAGAGAGGGGACTGAGATACACCAGTCAGTGTACAGATATCTCCCTGAGAGAGAGAGGGGACTGAGAGACACCAGTCAGTGTACAGATATCTCCCTGAGAGAGAGAGGGGACTGAGATACACCAGTCAGTGTACAGATATCTCCCTGAGACAGAGGGGACTGAGAGACACCTGTCAGTGTACAGATATCTCCCTGAGAGAGAGAGGGGACTGAGATACACCAGTCAGTGTACTGATATCTCCCTGAGACAGAGGGGACTGAGAGACACCAGTCAGTGTACAGATATCTCTCTGAGAGAGAGAGAGGGGACTGAGAGACGCCAGTCAGTGTACAGATATCTCCCTGAGAGAGAGGGGACTGAGAGACGCCAGTCAGTGTACAGATATCTCCCTGAGAGAGAGAGGGGGCACTGAGAGACACCAGTCAGTGTACAGATATCTCCCTGAGAGAGAGGGGACTGAGAGATACCAGTCAGTGTGCAGATATCTCCCTGAGAGAGAGGGGACTGAGAGATACCAGTCAGTGTGCAGATATCTCCCTGAGAGAGAGGGGACTGAGAGATACCAGTCAGTGTGCAGATATCTCCCTGAGAGAGAGAGGACTGAGAGACACCAGTCAGTGTACAGATATCTCCCAGAGAGAGAGGGGACTGAGAGATACCAGTCAGTGTGCAGATATCTCCCTGAGAGAGAGAGGACTGAGAGACACCAGTCAGTGTACAGATATCTCTCTGGGAGAGAGAGGGGACTGAGAGACACCAGTCAGTGTACAGATATCTCCCTGAGAGAGAGAGGACTGAGAGACACCAGCCAGTGTACAGATATCTCCCTGAGTGAGAGAGGGGACTGAGAGACACCAGTCAGTGTACAGATATCTCCCTGAGAGAGAGGGGACTGAGAGACGCCAGTCAGTGTACAGGTATCTCCCTGAGAGAGAGAGAGGGGACTGAGAGACACCAGTCAGTGTACAGATATCTCCCTGAGAGAGAGGGGACTGAGAGACACCAGCCAGTGTACAGATATCTCCCTGAGAGAGAGGGGACTGAGAGACACCAGTCAGTGTACAGATATCTCCCTGAGAGAGAGGGGACTGAGAGACACCAGCCAGTGTACAGATATCTCCCTGAGAGAGAGAGGGGACTGAGAGACACCAGTCAGTGTACAGATATCTCCCTGAGTGAGAGAGGGGACTGAGAGACACCAGTCAGTGTACAGATATCTCCCTGAGAGAGAGGGGACTGAGAGACACCAGTCAGTGTACAGATATCTCCCTGAGAGAGAGGGGACTGAGAGACACCAGTCAGTGTACAGATATCTCCCTGAGAGAGAGGGGACTGAGAGACACCTGTCAATGTACAGATATCTCTCTGAGAGAGAGAGAGGGGACTGAGAGACACCAGTCAGTGTACAGATATCTCCCTGAGAGAGAGAGGACTAAGAGACACCAGCCAGTGTACAGATATCTCCCTGAGTGAGAGAGGGGACTGAGAGACACCAGTCAGTGTACAGATATCTCCCTGAGAGAGAGGGGGGACTGAGAGACACCAGTCAGTGTACAGATATCTCCCTGAGAGAGAGAGAGGACTGAGAGACACCAGTCCGTGTACAGATATCTCCCTGAGAGAGAGAGAGGACTGAGAGACACCAGTCCGTGTACAGATATCTCCCTGAGAGAGAGAGGGGACTGAGAGACACCAGTCAGTGTACAGATATCTCCCTGAGAGAGAGAGGGGACTGAAAGACACCAGTCAGTGTACAGATATCACCGCGAGAGAGAGAGGAGACTGAGAGACAGCAGTCAGTGTACAGATATCTCCCTGAGAGAGAGAGGGGACTGAGAGACACCTGTCAGTGTACAGATATCACCCTGCAAGAGAGGGGACTGAGAGACACCAGTCAGTGTACAGATATCTCCCTGAGAGAGAGAGGGGACTGAGAGACACCAGTCAGTGTCCAGATATCTCCCTGAGAGAGAGGGGACTGAGAGACACATGTCAGTGTACAGATATCTCCCTGAGAGAGAGAGAGAGGGGACTGAGAGACACCTGTCAGTGTACAGATATCTCCCTGAGAGAGAGAGAGGGGACTGAGAGACACCAGTCAGTGTACAGATATCTCCCTGAGAGAGAGAGGGGACTGAGAGACACCAGTCATTGTACAAATGACTCCCTGAGAGAGAGGGGACTGAGAGACACCAGTCAGTGTACAGATATCTCCCTGAGTGAGAGAGGGGACTGAGAGACACCAGTCAGTGTACAGATATCTCCCTGAGAGAGAGAGAGAAGGGACTGAGAGACACCAGTCAGTGTATAGATATCTCCCTGAGAGAGAGGGGACTGAGAGACACCAGTCAGTGTACAGATATCTCCCTGAGAGAGAGAGGGGACTGAGAGACACCAGTCAGTGTACAGATATCTCCCTGAGATAGAGGGGACTGAGAGACACCTGTCAGTGTACAGGTATCTCTCTAAGAGAGAGGGGACTGAGAGACACCAGTCAGTGTACAGATATCTCCCTGAGAGAGAGGGGACTGAGAGACACCTGTCAGTGTACAGATATCTCTCTGAGAGAGAGAGACGGGACTGAGAGACGCCAGTCAGTGTACAGATATCTCCCTGAGAGAGAGGGGACTGAGAGACACCAGTCAGTGTACAGATATCTCCCTGAGAGAGAGGGGACTGAGAGACACCAGTCAAGGTACAGATATCTCCCTGAGAGAGAGGGGGACTGAGAGACACCAGTCAGTGTACAGATATCTCCCTGAGAGAGAGGGGACTGAGAGACACCAGTCAGTGTACAGATATCTCCCTGAGAGAGAGAGAGAAGGGACTGAGAGACACCAGTCAGTGTGCAGATATCTCCCTGAGAGAGAGAGGACTGAGCGACACCAGTCAGTGTACAGATATCTCCCTGAGAGAGAGGGGACTGAGAGACACCAGTCAGTGTACAGGTATCTCTCTGAGAGAGAGAGGGGACTGAGAGACACCAGTCAGTGTACAGATATCTCCCTAAGAGAGATAGGGGACTCAGAGTTCGAGGGATTTCTTTCTCGTTTTTTATCTGTGTCTCTACAATGTGTCATGTATTTTGATCTCATGTTTCGCCTCCTCTCTTTTTCTCCTCTAAACGTTATCTTTATTTCCCAGCGGCCCTGTGTTTGGCAGTGGAACCGCAGGATGGGATGGGAGTACGTTCTGTGCAAGATATCTCTTGGTTAACGTTTGCCCCGCCAGCTAATGGCCGTGCATCCTCCAATGGCGGTGTCTGATTCTCCCTGGCCATTGGGTTGTTCGATTGCTCCCTGTGCCCAATGGGATCGATGGATCCATCGCCAATCCCGTCTCCAGTCGGAAGTCAAATCAATCTCCAATGTGAATATTGGACCCAACTCCAATCGGAATGTCGGATTTTCTCCAATGGGAATGTCAGATCTATCTCAAATGGGAATGTCAGATCAAACTCCAATGGGAATGTCAGATCTAACTCCAATGGGAATGTCAGATCTAGCACCAATGGGAATGTCAGATCTAACTCCAATGGGAATGTCAGATCTAACTCCAATCGGAATGTTGGATTTAACTCCAATCGGAATGTTGGATCTATCTCCAATCGGAATGTTGATCTAACTCCAATGGGAATGTCAGACCTATCTCCAATGGGAATGTCAGATCTAACTCCAATGGGAATGTCAGATCTAACTCCAATCGGAATGTTGGATCTATCTCCAATGGGAATGTTGATCGAACTCCAATGGGAATGTCAGACCTAACTCCAATGGGACCGTCAGATCTATCTCCAATAGGAATGTTGATCGAACTCCAATGGGAATGTCAGATCTAACTCCAATGGGAATGTCAGATCTAACTCCAATGGGAATGTTGATCGAACTCCATTGGGAATGTTAGATCTCTCTCCAATGGGAATGTTGATCAAACTCCAATGGGAATGTCAGATCTAACTCCAATGGGAATGTCAGATCTAACTCCAATGGGAATGTTGATCGAACTCCAATCGGAATGTTGGATCTATCTCCAATGGGAATGTTGATCTAACTCCAATGGGAATGTCAGATCTAACTCCAATGGGAATGTCAGATCTCTCTCCAATGGGAATGTTGATCGAACTCCAATGGGAATGTCAGATCTAACTCCAATGGGAATGTCAGATCTATCTCCAATAGGAATGTTGATCGAACTCCAATGGGAATGTCAGATCTCTCTCCAATGGGAATGTTGATCGAACTCCAATAGGAATGTTGATCTAACTCCAATGGGAATGTCAGATCTAACTCCAATGGGAATGTTAGATCGAACTCCAATGGGAATGTTGATCGAACTCCAATCGGAATGTCGGATCTATCTCCAATTGGAATGTTGATCTAACTCCAATGGGAATGTCAGATCTCTCTCCAATGGGAATGTCAGACCTATCTCCAATGGGAATGTCAGATCTAACTCCAATGGGAATGTCAGATCTAACTCCAATCGGAATGTCGGATCTATCTCCAATGGGAATGTTGATCTAACTCCAATGGGAATGTCAGATCTATCTCTAATGGGAATGTCAGATCTAACTCCAATGGGAATGTCAGATCTATTTCCAATGGGAATGTCAGATCGAACTTCAATTGGAATGTCGGATGTATTTCCAATGGGAAAGTTGGATTTTCTCCAATGGGAATGTCGGATCTTTCTCCAATAGGAAAGTTGGATCTCTCTCCAATAGGAATGTTGGACCACTTTCCAATGGGAATGTCAGATCTCTCTCCTATGGGAATGTCGGATCTCTCTCCAATGGGAATGTTGGATTTCTCTCTGTTGGGGGACATTTTCTGATACTGGACTATTATATAAATTATAGGTGGCTCTGTGACTACATTTTTGCTCCTACATTACTTTTGAATAGTTCTGCTGAGACAAAAGGTACTCATTGGCTTAGATGCCTGTTCAGAAGAGGCAATTTGTACAAATAGATAGTGTACACACAATGCTTGTTAATATCAGAAAGGCCACAAAATGGCTGTTAGCTATTATAGCAATACTAAAGACACAAAATGGCTGAACTAGCCACATTCCTGAACAATAAGTTACAAACTGTGTAAACTACCTCATGAGAACCCGGCGTGGGTATGTATAGGGAGTATTTTAACAGCCGCTGATAACAGCTTCACAGAACAAGGAATGCAATGTATCCTTAATCAGCTCAAGGTCCCCAGCTGCAGACAGGATATTTCCTTATGTTAGTCTTGAGTGACTTTTGCATGAAGTTAGGGGCGGGTGAGACAACACCCACTTTAACCATATATGTGATAACTGGGATGCTACAAAAATTGATTGACTGCATGTAATGAATTGTGACGCGAATATAGTTGATTGATTGTATGTAAATGAGAATGCAACTAATTCCGCCCCTTGAATCTGTATATTAACACAATGCGAACCTTAGCTCAAGTGAGAAAGAGGATTGCGGGACTGCGTAGCTTCCAAATCTGAAATAATAAACTGCTTCTTTACTCACTCAAAAAGGCCCACGTGTGAATATTTTCACCTCTAACAAATGGTGTAGTCGGCAGGATGTTGCTGAGCCGGACGCCGCTCGAGCCGGTGGACAAGGCGAGTAGTCAAAACTTTGACCGCCAGAAATCAGAGTCACACGGCGAGACGGACGGACGGCGAAGCAACATCCAACGAATCTGGTATCAAGGCCAAGTGAGTAAAAGACTCAGTTTACATTTTTTTTTTTCTTTTATTGGTCCGCTGTACCATTTAATATAGTAATAATCGGCTGCTCGAGGACCTATGCTGAGCCTGAATTAAGGAGCTCTCACGTGAAGGCCAGAGTTAGTTGGGAATCCGCGATGTACAGACTGTTGAGTGTTAAGGTTGCGGAATTTGCCGTGACACAGTGACAAGCCAGGACCGCCGCCCTACGGGAGTGGCTGAGAGGTAAAAGCCTCTGAGCACAGTCGCCGAGGCACACCGGGATACACGGGTGATAGAGACGACACAGTTAACACATCATGGAAAGGAGACGCACGAGGCCGCATTTCTGGGGTCCCCCGGGGATCCATGAGTCTAGCGTACGGACAAGAGCGAAAGACTCTGGTACAGAAAAGGATCAGAGATGGGTGGGATCCAGACGCAGCCCCCGTAGAACAAAGAAACTGGTGGGATAACCAAAAGCGAGATACGGCAACAAAAAAAATAAGGCAGGAGTCGTCTTAGTTCACCAGTTAGAAGAACAAATGACAGAAATTAAATGCACCCCCGTCCGGCGTTACGCTAATATTGTAAATGACAGATATAAAGCCTCCACCGTTTGAAAAACAGGCTATTTTAAAGGAATTGAGCTCTCACTCTCCCACATTCACACCAAGTCATTTTAAGCACAGAAATAAAGCGAGAAAAGATAGCGGCAGTACAGATTGTGCAGACCGACAAAAGAATCACAGGGAACTGTTACAATTATGGCTAAGGACTGTCGGGGAAAGAAAGGGAACTGTAAACATTGCGGGAAATCAGGACACCACAGTCCTAATTGCTGGCATAAGACAGAATTCAGGAAAACTAACTCAATTAGCCCAAAAGATGATGTAACATTCCTGGAAGCAGAGGGGGAAAGAAACAGGATCCCTGGGGATAGACATTTTAAATTAACTAAAAGTTGGATTTCTGTCCGATGGGAATGTCGGATCTGTCTCCAATGGGAATGTCGGATCTCTCTCCAATGGGATTGTTGGATCTCTCTCCAAAGGGATTGTTGGATCTCTCTCCAATGGGAATGTTAGCACTACTGCCTCACAGCGCCAGATTTGATTCGGATAAATTGCCCCTTAGTGTCCAAACTTAGTTGGGGTTATGGGGAAGGGGGTGGGGAATTGGGCCCACTTGGGATGCTCTTTAGGACACTGGGTGTGCTGAGTGGACTCCCTCTGCACTGTAAGGATTGTAACATGGTCTCCACGGGGAATTCCGGGATCTCCATTGATGCAGATTGTGACTGTGTGCCCTATACAATAAAGCATTAACATAAAGAATGTCTCTGCAGAATAAGTCCGATCGCCGTGGACTCCGATGTACGACAAGTGCAGGATATTGAACGATCAGACGAGGGTAAGTAACAGAGCATCACTGTGTAAGTCCGTCTACCCAGGCTGGGGTAACAGCAACTTATGAAAGATTGAGAGGATGTTGAGAAAATGAGGTAGCCAATGAACAAAGATCTGAGTCATCGTGTGCAGTGCATGTGGAAACATAGAATCACAAAGAGATTGCTCAAGATTTGGCATGGAGTTCCGATCCGCATATCCCTCAGTTAGACCACACTGAGAGCACTGTGCACAGTTCTGGTCTCCATATTCCACGATTGGACCACACTGGGAGCACTGTGCACACGGTCTCCATATCCCTCGGTTAGACCACACTGGGAGCACTGAGCACAGTTCTGGTCTCCGTATCCCTCGGTTAGACCACACTGCGAGCACTGTGAACAGTTCTGGTCTCCGTATCCCTCTGTTAGACCACACTGGGAGCACCGTGCACAGTTCTGGTCTCCGTATCCCTCTGTTAGACCACACTGGGAGCACTGTGCACAGTTCTGGTCTCCATATCCCTCGGTTAGACCACACTGGGAGCACTGTGCACAGTTCCGGACTCCATATCCCTCGGTTAGACCACACTGGGAGCACGGTGCACAGTTCTGGTCTCCGTATCCCTCTGTTAGACCACACTGGCAGCACTGTGCACAGTTATGCTTTCCATATCCCTCGGTAAGAACAACAAAGAACAAAGAAATGTACAGCACAGGAACAGGCCCTTCGGCCCTCCAAGCCCGTGCCGACCATACTGCCGACTAAACTACAATCTTCTACACTTCCTGGGTCCGTATCCTTCTATTCCCATCCTATTCATATATTTGTCAAGATGTCCCTTAAATGTCCCTATCGTCCCTGCTTCCATTACCTCCTCCGGTAGCGAGTTCCAGGTACCCACTACCCTCTGCGTAAAAAACTTGCCTCGTACATCTACTCTAAACCTTGCCCCTCTCACCTTAAACCTATGCCCCCTAGTAATTGACCCCTCTACCCTGGGGAAAAGCCTCTGACTATCCACTCTGTCTATGCCCCTCATAATTTTGTATACCTCTATCAGGTCGCCCCTCAACCTCCTTCGTTCCAGTGAGAACAAACCGAGTTTATTCAACCGCTCCTCATAGCTTATGCCCTCCATACCAGGCAACATTCTGGTAAATCTCTTCTGTACCCTCTCTAAAGCCTCCACATCCTTCTGGTAGTGTGGCGACCAGAATTGAACACTATACTCCAAGTGTGGCCTAACTAAGGTTCTATACAGCTGCAACATGACTTGCCAATTCTTATACTCAATGCCCCGGCCAATGAAGGCCAGCATGCCGTATGCCTTCTTGACTACCTTCTCCACCTGTGTTGCCCCTTTCAATGACCTGTGGACCTGTACTCCGAGATCTCTTTGACTTTCAATACTCTTGAGGGTTCTACCATTCACTGTATATTCCCTACCTGCATTAGACCTTCCAAAATGCATTACCTCACATTTGTCCAGATTAAACTCCATCTGCCATCTCTCCGCCCAAGTCTCCAGACAATCTAAATCCTGCTGTATCCTCAGACAGTCCTCATCGCTATCCGCAATTCCACCAACCTTTGTGTCGTCTGCAAACTTACTAATCAGACCAGTTACATTTTCCTCCAAATCATTTATATATACTACAAAGAGCAAAGGTCCCAGCACTGATCCCTGTGGAACACCACTGGTCACAGCCCTCCAATTAGAAAAGCATCCCTCCATTGCTACCCTCTGCCTTCTATGGCCTAGCCAGTTCTGTATCCACCTTGCCAGTTCACCCCTGATCCCGTGTGACTTCACCTTTTGTACTAGTCTACCATGAGGGACCTTGTCAAAGGCCTTACTGAAGTCCATATAGACAACATCTACTGCCCTACCTGCATCAATCATCTTAGTGACCTCCTCGAAAAACTCTATCAAGTTAGTGAGACACGACCTCCCCTTCACAAAACCGTGCTGCCTCTCACTAATACGTCCATTTGCTTCCAAATGGGAGTAGATCCTGTCTCTAAGAATTCTCTCCAGTAATTTCCCTACCACTGACGTAAGGCTCACCGGCCTGTAGTTCCCGGGATTATCCTTGCTACCCTTCTTAAACAGAGGAACAACATTGGCTATTCTCCAGTCCTCCGGGACATCCCCTGAAGACAGCGAGGATCCAAAGATTTCTGTCAAGGACTCAGCAATTTCCTCTCCAGCCTCCTTCAGTATTCTGGGGTAGATCCCATCAGGCCCTGGGGACTTATCTACCTTAATATTTTTTAAGACACCCAACACCTCGTCTTTTTGGATCACAATGTGACCCAGGCTATCTACACCCCCTTCTCCAGACTCAACATCTACCAATTCCTTCTCTTTGGTGAATACTGATGCAAAGTATTCATTTAGTACCTCGCCCATTTCCTCTGGCTCCACACATAGATTCCCTTGCCTATCCTTCAGTGGGCCAACCCTTTCCCTGGCTACCCTCTTGCTTTTTATGTACGTGTAAAAAGCCTTGGGATTTTCCTTAACCCTATTTGCTAATGACTTTTCGTGACCCCTTCTAGCCCTCCTGACTCCTTGCTTAAGTTCCTTCCTACTTTCCTTATATGCCACACAGGCTTTGTCTGTTCCCAGCCTTTTAGCCCTGACAAATGCCTCCTTTTGCTTTTTGACGAGGCCTACAATATCACTTGTCATCCAAGGTTCCCGAAAATTGCCGTATTTATCTTTCTTCCTCACAGGAACATGCCGGTCCTGTATTCCTTTCAACTGACACTTGAAAGCCTCCCACATGTCAGATGTTGATTTGCCCTCAAACATCCACCCCCAATCTATGTTCTTCAGTTCCCGCCTAATATTGTTATAATTAGCCTTCCCCCAATTTAGCACATTCATCCTCGGACAACTCTTATTCTTGTCCACCAGTACTTTAAAACTTACTGAATTGTGGTCACTGTTACCGAAATGCTCCCCTACTGAAACATCTACCACCTGGCCGGGCTCATTCCCCAATACCAGGTCCAGTACCGCCCCTTCCCTCATTGGACTGTTTACATATTGTTTTAAGAAGCCCTCCTGGATGCTCCTTACAAACTCCGCCCCGTCTAAGCCCCTGGCACTAAGTGAGTCCCAGTCAATATTGGGGAAGTTGAAGTCTCCCATCACCACAACCCTGTTGTTTTTACTCTTTTCCAAAATCTGTCTACCTATCTGCTCCTCTATCTCCCGCTGGCTGTTGGGAGGCCTGTAGTATACCCCCAACATTGTGACTGCACCCTTCTTATTCCTGATCTCTACCCATATAGCCTCACTGCCCTCTGAGGTGTCCTCTCGCAGTATAGCTGTGATATTCTCCCGAACAAGTAGCGCAACTCCACCTCCCCTTTTACATCCCCCTCTATCCCGCCTGAAACATCTAAATCCTGGAACGTTTAGCTGCCAATCCTGCCCTTCCCTCAACCAGGTCTCTGTAATGGCAACAACATCATAGTTCCAAGTACTAATCCAAGCTGTAAGTTCATCTGCCTTACCCGTAATACTTCTTGCATTAAAACATATGCACTTCAGGCACCAGACCCGCTGTGTTCAGCAACTTCTCCCCGTCTGCTCTGCCTCAGAGCCACACTGTCCCTATTCCCTAGTTCTCCCTCAATGCTCTCACCTTCTGACCTATTGCTCCCGTGCAAGACCACACTGGGAGCACTGTGCATAGTTCTGGCCTCCATATCCCTCAGTTAGACCACACTGGGAGCACTGTGCATAGTTCTGGCTTCCATATCCCTCGGTTAGGCCACACTGGGAGCACAGTGCACAGTTCTGGTCTCAATATCCCTCGGTTAGTCCACACTGGGAGCACTGTGCACAGTTCTGGTCTCCATATCCCTCGGTTAGACCACACTGGGAGCACTGTGCACAGTTCTGGTCTCTGTATCCCTCAGTTAGACCACACTGGGAGCACTGTGCACAGTTCTGATCTCCATGTCCCTCTCTTAGACCACATTCGGAGCACTGTGCACGGTTCTGGTCTCCATATCCCTTGGTTAGACCACAATGGGAGCACTGTGCACGGTTCTGGTCTCCATATCCCTTGGTTAGACCACACTGGGAGCACTGTGCTCAGTTCTGGTCTCCAAATCCCTTGGTTCGACCGCACTGGGAGCACTGTGCACAGTTCTGGTCTCCGTATCCCTCGGTTAGGCCACACTGGGGTCACTGTGCACAGTTCTTGTCTCCGTATCCCTCGGTTAGACCACACTGGGAGCACTGTGCACAGTTCTGGTCTCCATATCCCTTGGTTAGACCACACTGGGAGCACTGTGTACAGTTCTGGTCTCCATATCCCTCAGTTAGACCACACTGAGAGCACTGTGCACAGTTCTGATCTCCATATCCCTCGGTTAGACCACACTGGGAGTACTGTGCACAGTTCTGGTCTCCATATCCCTCAGTTAGACCACACTGGGAGCACCGTGCACAGTTCTGGTCTCCATATCCATCGGTTAGACCACACTGGGAGGACTGTGCAAAGTTCTGGTCTTCATATCCCTCAGCTAGACGACACTGGGCACAGTTCTGGTCTCCATATCCCTTGGATAGACCACACTGGGAGCACTGTGTACAGTTCTGGTCTCCGTATCCCTCAGTTAGACCACTCTGGGAGCACTGTGCACAGTTCGGGACTCCATATCCCTCAGTTAGACCACACTGGGAGGACTGTGCACAGTTCTGGTCTCCGTATCCCTCAGTTAGACCACACTGGGAGCACTGTGCACAGTTCTGGTCTCCATATCCCTCGGTTAGACCTCACTGGGAGCACAGCACAGTTCTGATCTCCATATCCCTCGGTTAGACCACACTGGGAGCACTGTGCACAGTACTGGTCTCCATATCCCTCGGTTAGACCACACTGTAGCACTGTGCACAGTTCTGATCTCCGTGTCCCTCTCTTAGACCACATTCGGAGCACTGTGCACGGTTCTGGTCTCCATATCCCTTGGTTAGACCACACTGGGAGCACTGTGCACGGTTCTGGCCTCCATATCCCTTCGTTAGACCACACTGGGAGCACTGTGCTCAGTTCTGGTCTCCATATCCCTCGGTTAGACCTCTCTGTGAGCACTGTGCACAGTTCTGGTCTCCGTATCCCTCGGTTAGGCCACACTGGGGTCACTGTGCACAGTTCTCGTCTCCATATCCCTCGGTTAGACCACACTGGGAGCACTGTGCACTGTTCTGGTCACCAAATCCCTCGTTAGGCCACACTGGGAGCACTGTGCACAGTTCTGGTCTCCATATCCCTCGGTTAGACCACACCGGGAGTACTGTGCACAGTTCTGGTCTCCATATCCCTCAGTTAGACCACACTGGGAGCAGCGTGCACAGTTCTGGTATCCATATCCATCGGTTAGACCACACTGGGAGCACTGTGCACAGTTCTGAACTCCGTATCCCTTGGTTAGACCACATTGGCAGTACTGTGCACAGTTCTGGTCTCCATATCCCTCGGTTAGACCACACTGGGAGCACTGTGCAGATTTCTGGTCTCCGTATCCCTCGGTAAGACCACACCGAGAGCACTGTGCACAGTTCTGGTCTCCATAGCCCTTAGTTAGGCCACACTGGGAGCACTGTGCACAGGTCTCGTCTCCGTATCCCCCGGTTAGACCACACTGGGAGGACTGTGCCCAGTTCTGGTCTCCAGATCCCTCAGTTAGACCACACCGGGAGCACTGTGCACAGTTCTGGTCTCCATATCCCTCAGTTAGACCACACAGGGAGCACTGTGCACAGTTCTGGTCTCCATAGCCCTCAGTTAGACGACACTGGGAGCACTGTGGACAGTTCTGGTCTCCGTATCCCTCGGTTAGACCACACTGGGAGCACTGTGCGCAGTGCTAATCTCCATATCCCTCGGATACATCTCACTGGGAGCACTGTGCACAGTTCTGGTCTTCGGATCCCTCAGTTAGACCACACTGGGAGCACTGTGCTCAGTTCTGGTCTCCATGTCCCTCGGTTAGACCTCACTGGGAGCACTGTGCACAGTTCTGGTCTCCGTATCGCTCGGTTAGGCCACACTGGGGTCACTGTGCACAGTTCTTGTCTCCATATCCCTCAGTTAGACAACACTGGGAGAACTGTGCACTGTTCTGGTTTCCATAACCCTCGTTAGGCCACACTGGGAGCATTGTGCACAGTTCTGGTTTCCATATCTCTCAGTTAGACCACACTGAGAGCACTGTGCACAGTTCTGGTCTTCACATCCCTCGGTTAGACCACACTGGGAGCACTGTGCACAGTTCTGGTCTCCATATCCCTCGGTTAGAGCACACTGGGAGCACTGTGCACAGTTCTGGTCTCCATATCCCTCGGTTAGACCACACTGGGAGCACTGTGCACAGTTCTGAACTCCGTATCCCTTGGTTAGACCACATTGGGAGTACTGTGCACAGTTCTGTTCTCCATATCCCTCGATTAGACCACACTGGGAGCACTGTGCACAGTTCTGGTCTCCATATCCCTCGGTTAGACCACACAAGGAGCACTGAGCACAGTACTGGTCTCCATATCCCTCAGTTAGACCACTGCGAGAGCACTGTGTACAGTTCTGGTCTCCGTATCCCTCGGTTAGACCACACTGGTAGAACTGTGCACAGTTCTGGTATCCGTATCCCTTAGTTAGACCACACTGGGAGCACTGTGCACAGTTCTGGTCTCCATATCCCTCGGTTAGACCACACTAGGAGCACTGTGCACAGTTCTGGTCTCCATATCCCTCGGTTAGAGCACACTGGGAGCACTGTGCACAGTTCGGGTCCCCATATCCCTCAGTTAGACCACACTGGGAGCACTGTGCACAGTTCTGGTATCCGTATCCCTTAGTTAGACCACACTGGGAGCACTGTGCACAGTTCTGGTCTCCATATCCCTCGGTTAGACCACACTAGGAGCACTGTGCACAGTTCTGGTCTCCATATCCCTCGGTTAGACCACACTGGGAGCACTGTGCACAGTTCTGAACTCCGTATCCCTTGGTTAGGCCACATTGGGAGCACTGTACACAGTTTCGATCCACATATCCCTCAGTTCGGCCACACTGGGAGCGCTGTGCACAGTTCTGGTCTCCGTATCCCTCGGTAAGACCACTCTGGGAGCACTGTGCACAGTTCTGTTCTCCATATTCCTCAGTTAGACCACACTGGGAACACTGTGCAAACTTCTGGTCTCCGTATTCCTCAGTTAGACCATATTGGGAGCACTGTGCACAGTTCTGGTCTCCGTATCCCTCGTTTAGATCACACTGGGAGCACTGTGCACAGTTCTGGTCTCCATAGCCCTCAGTTAGGCCACACTGGGAGCACTGTGCACAGTTCTGGTCTCCATATCGATCAGTTAGACCACACTGGGAGCACTGTGCACAGTTTTGGTCTCCATAACGCACAGTTAGACCACACTGGGAGCACTGTGCACAGTTCTGGTCTCCGTATCCCTCGGTTAGACCACACTGGGAGTACTGTGCACAGTTCTGGTCTTCGTATCCCTCAGTTAGACCACACTGGGAGCACTGGGCACAGTTCTGCTCGCCGTATCCCTCGGTTAGACCACACTGAGAGCACTTTGCACAGTTCTGGTCTCCATATTCCTCTGTTAGACCACAGCGGTAGCACTGTGCACAGTTCTGATCTCCGTATCCCTCAGTTGGACAACACTGGGAGCACTGTGCACAGTTGTGGTCTCCGGATCCCTCAGTTAGACCACACTGGGAGCACTGTGCACAGTTCTGGTCTCCATATCCATCAGTTAGACCACATTGACAGCACTTTGCACAGTATTGGTCTCCATAGCCCTCGGTTAGACCACACTGAGAGCACTGCACAGTTCCGGGCTCCATATCCCTCGGTTAGACCACACTGGGAAACTGTGCACAGTTCTGATCTCCATATCCCTCAGTTAGACCACACTGAAGAGCACTGTGCACAGTTCTGGTCTCCATATCCCTCAGTTAGACAACACCGGGAGCCCTGTGCGCAGTTCTAATCTCCATATCCCTCGGATACATCTCACTGGGAGCACTGTGCACAGTTCTGGTCTCCATATCCCTCGGTTAGACCACACTGAGAGCACTGTGCACAGTTCTGGTCTCCGGATCCCTCAGTTAGACCACACTAGGAGCACTGTGCACAGTTCTGGTCTCCATATCCCTCAGTTAGACAACACTGGGAGCACTGTGCGCAGTTCTGGTCTCCGGATCCCTCAGTTAGACCACACTAGGAGCACTGTGCACAGTTCTGGTCTTCATATCCCTCAGTTAGACGACACTGGGAGCACTGGACACAGTTCTGGTCTCCATATCCCTTGGATAGACCACACTGGGAGCACTGAGCACAGTTCTGGTCTCCATATCCCTCAGTTATACCACAGCGGGAGCACTGTGTACAATTCTGGTCTCCGTACCCCTCGGTTAGACCACACTGGGAGCACTGTGCACAGTTCGGGTCTCCATATCCCTCAGTTAGACCACACTGGGAGCACTGTGCACAGTTCTGGTCTCCATATCCCTCGGTTAGACCACACTGGGAGCACTGTGCACATTTCTGGTCTCCATATCCCTCGGTTAGACCACACTGGGAGCACTGTGCACAGTTCTGGACTCCATATCCCTCGGTTAGACCACACTGGGAGAACTGTGCACAGTTCTGGTCTCCATATTCCTCGGTTAGATCACACTGGAAGCACGGAGTACAAATATGGTCTCCATATCTCTTGGTTAGGCCACATTGGGAGCACTGTGCACAGTTCTGGTCTCCGTATCCCTCGGTAAGACCACTCTGGGAGCACTGTACACAGTTCTGGTCTCCGTATCCCTCGGTAAGACCACACCGAGAGCACTGTGCACAGTTCTGGTCTCCATAGCCCTTAGTTAGGCCACACTGGGAGCACTGTGCACAGGTCTCGTCTCCGTATCCCCCGGTTAGACCACACTGGGAGGACTGTGCCCAGTTCTGGTCTCCAGATCCCTCAGTTAGACCACACCGGGAGCACTGTGCACAGTTCTGGTCTCCATATCCCTCAGTTAGACCACACAGGGAGCACTGTGCACAGTTCTGGTCTCCATAGCCCTCAGTTAGACGACACTGGGAGCACTGTGGACAGTTCTGGTCTCCGTATCCCTCGGTTAGACCACACTGGGAGCACTCTGCACAGTTCTGGTCTCCATATCCCTCGGTTAGACCACACTGGGAGCACCGTGCACAGTTCTGGTCTCCGTATCCCTGAGTTAGACAACACTGGGAGCACTGTGCACAGTTCTGAACTCCGTATCCCTTGGTTAGACCACACTGGGAGTACTGTGCACAGTTCTGGTCTCCATTTCCATCAGTTAGACCACACTGACAGCACTTTGCACAGTATTGGTCTCCATAACCCTCGGTTAGACCACACTTGGAGCACTGTGCACAGTTCTGATCTCCGTATCCGTCGGTTAGACAACACTGGGAGCACTGTGCGCAGTTCTAATCTCCATATCCCTCGGATACATCTCACTGGGAGCACTGTGCACAGTTCTGGTCTTCGGATCCCTCAGTTAGACCACACTGGGAGCACTGTGCTCAGTTCTGGTCTCCATGTCCCTCGGTTAGACCTCACTGGGAGCACTGTGCACAGTTCTGGTCTCCGTATCGCTCGGTTAGGCCACACTGGGGTCACTGTGCACAGTTCTTGTCTCCATATCCCTCAGTTAGACAACACTGGGAGAACTGTGCACTGTTCTGGTTTCCATAACCCTCGTTAGGCCACACTGGGAGCACTGTGCACAGTTCTGGTCTCCATATCCCTCGGTTAGAGCACACTGGGAGCACTGTGCACAGTTCTGGTCTCCATATCCCTCGGTTAGACCACACTGGGAGCACTGTGCACAGTTCTGAACTCTGTATCCCTTGGTTAGACCACATTGGGAGTACTGTGCACAGTTCTGGTCTCCATATCCCTCGGTTAGACCACACTAGGAGCACTGAGCACAGTACTGGTCTCCATATCCCTCAGTTAGACCACCGCGGGAGCACTGTGCACAGTTCTGGTATCCGTATCCCTTAGTTAGACCACACTGGGAGCACTGTGCACAGTTCTGGTCTCCATATCCCTCGGTTAGACCACACTAGGAGCACTGTGCACAGTTCTGGTCTCCATATCCCTCGGTTAGACCACACTGGGAGCACTGTGCACAGTTCTGAACTCCGTATCCCTTGGTTAGACCACATTGGGAGCACTGTACACAGTTTCGATCCCCATATCCCTCAGTTCGGCCACACTGGGAGCGCTGTGCACAGTTCTGGTCTCCGTATCCCTCGGTAAGACCACTCTGGGAGCACTGTGCACAGTTCTGTTCTCCATATTCCTCAGTTAGACCACACTGGGAGCACTGTGCACAGTTCTGGTCTCCGTATTCCTCAGTTAGACCATATTGGGAGCACTGTGCACAGTTCTGGTCTCCGTATCCCTCGTTTAGATCACACTGGGAGCACTGTGCACAGTTCTGGTCTCCATAGCCCTCAGTTAGGCCACACTGGGAGCACTGTGCACAGGTCTCGTCTCCTTATCCCCCGGTTAGACCACACTGGGAGGACTGTGCCCAGTTCTTGTCTCCATATCCCTCAGTTAGACCACACTGGGAGCACTGTGCACAGTTTTGGTCTCCATATCGATCAGTTAGACCACACTGGGAGCACTGTGCACAGTTTTGGTCTCCATAACGCACAGTTAGACCACACTGGGAGCACTGTGCACAGTTCTGGTCTCCGTATCCCTCGGTTAGACCACACTGGGAGCACTGGGCACAGTTCTGCTCGCCGTATCCCTCGGTTAGACCACACTGAGAGCACTTTGCACAGTTCTGGTCTCCATATCCCTCTGTTAGACCACAGCGGGAGCACTGTGCACAGTTCTGATCTCCATATCCCTCGGTTAGACCACACTGGGAGCACTGTGCACACTTCTGAACTCCGTATCCCTTGGTTAGACCACACTGGGGGTACTGTGCACAGTTCTGGTCTCCATTTCCATAAGTTAGACCACACTGAAAGCACTTTGCACAGTATTGGTCTCCATATCCCTCGGTTAGACCACACTTGGAGCACTGTGCACAGTTCTGATCTCCGTATCCCTCGGTTGGACAACACTGGGAGCACTGTGCACAGTTCTGGTCTCCGGATCCCTCAGTTAGACCACACTGGGAGCACTGTGCACAGTTCTGGTCTCCATATCCATCAGTTAGACCACACTGACAGCACTTTGCACAGTATTGGTCTCCATATCCCTCGGTTAGACCACACTGAGAGCACTGCACAGTTCCGGGCTCCATATCCCTCGGTTAGACCACACTGGGAGCACTGTGCACAGTTCTGATCTCCATATCCCTCAGTTAGACCACACTGGGAGCACTGTGCACAGTTCTGGTCTCCATATCCCTCAGTTAGACAACACCGGGAGCCCTGTGCGCAGTTCTAATCTCCACATCCCTCGGATACATCTCACTGGGAGCACTGTGCACAGTTCTGGTCTCCATATCCCTCGGTTAGACCACACTGAGAGCACTGTGCACAGCTCTGGTCTCCGGATCCCTCAGTTAGACCACACTAGGAGCACTGTGCACAGTTCTGGTCTCCATATCCCTCAGTTAGACAACACTGGGAGCACTGTGCGCAGTTCTAATCTCCATATCCCTCGGATACATCTCACTGGGAGCACTGTGCACAGTTCTGGTCTCCATATCCCTCGGTTAGACCACACTGAGAGCACTGTGCACAGTTCTGGTCTCCGGATCCCTCAGTTAGACCACACTAGGAGCACTGTGCACAGTTCTGGTCTCCATTTCCATCAGTTAGACCACACTGACAGCACTGTGCACAGTTCTGGTCTCCGTATTCCTCAGTTAGACCATATTGGGAGCACTGTGCACAGTTCTGGTCTCCGTATCCCTCGTTTAGATCACACTGGGAGCACTGTGCACAGTTCTGGACTCCATAGCCCTCAGTTAGGCCACACTGGGAGCACTGTGCACAGGTCTCGTCTCCGTATCCCCCGGTTAGACCACACTGGGAGGACTGTGCCCAGTTCTGGTCTCCATATCCCTCAGTTAGACCACACTGGGAGCACTGTGCACAGTTCTGGTCTCCATATCGATCAGTTAGACCACACTGGGAGCACTGTGCACAGTTTTGGTCTCCATAACGCACAGTTAGACCACACTGGGAGCACTGTGCACAGTTCTGGTCTCCGTATCCCTCGGTTAGACCACACTGGGAGTACTGTGCACAGTTCTGGTCTTCGTATCCCTCAGTTAGACCACACTGGGAGCACTGGGCACAGTTCTGCTTGCCGTATCCCTCGGTTAGACCACACTGAGAGCACTTTGCACAGTTCTGGTCTCCATATCCCTCTGTTAGACCACAGCGGGAGCACTGTGCACAGTTCTGATCTCCATATCCCTCGGTTAGACCACACTGGGAGCACTGTGCACACTTCTGAACTCCGTATCCCTTGGTTAGACCACACTGGGGGTACTGTGCACAGTTCTGGTCTCCATTTCCATAAGTTAGACCACACTGACAGCACTTTGCACAGTATTGGTCTCCATATCCCTCGGTTAGACCACACTTGGAGCACTGTGCACAGTTCTGATCTCCGTATCCCTCGGTTGGACAACACTGGGAGCACTGTGCACAGTTCTGGTCTCCGGATCCCTCAGTTAGACCACACTGGGAGCACTGTGCACAGTTCTGGTCTCCATTTCCATCAGTTAGACCACGCTGACAGCACTTTGCACAGTATTGGTCTCCATAGCCCTCGGTTAGACCACACTGAGAGCACTGCACAGTTCCGGGCTCCATATCCCTCGGTTAGACCACACTGGGAGCACTGTGCACAGTTCTGGTCTCCGGATCCCTCAGTTAGACCACACTGGGAGCACTGTGCACAGTTCTGGTCTCCATTTCCATCAGTTAGACCACACTGACAGCACTTTGCACAGTATTGGTCTCCATATCCCTCGGTTAGACCACACTGAGAGCACTGCACAGTTCCGGGCTCCATATCCCTCGGTTAGATCACACTGGGAGCACTGTGCACAGTTCTGATCTCCATATCCCTCAGTTAGACCACACTGGGAGCACTGTGCACAGTTCTGGTCTCCATATCCCTCAGTTAGACAACACTGGGAGCACAGTGCGCAGTTCTAATCTCCATATCCCTCGGATACATCTCACTGGGAGCACTGTGCACAGTTCTGGTCTCCATATCCCTCGGTTAGACCACACTGAGAGCACTGTGCACAGTTCTGGTTTCCGGATCCCTCAGTTAGACCACACTAGGAGCACTGTGCACAGTTCTGGTCTCCTTATCTCTCAGGTAGACCACACTGGGAGCACTGTGCACAGTTCTGGTCTCCGTATCTCACAGTTTGACCACACTGGGAGCACTGTGCACAGTTCTGGTCTCCATATCCCTCGGTTAGACCACACTGGGAGCACTGTGCACAGTTCTGGTCTCCATATCCCTCAGTTAGACCACACTGGGAGCACTGTGCACAGTTCTGGTTTCCATATCCCTCGGTTAGTCCACACTGGGAGCACTGTGCACAGTTCTGGTCTCCGTATCCCTCAGTTAGACCACAGTGGGAGCACTGTGCACAGTTATGGTCTCCATGTCCCTCGGTCAGCCCACTCTGGGAGCACTGTGCACTGTTCTGGTCTCCATAAGCCTCGGTTAGCCCACACTGGGAGCACTGTGCACTGTTCTGGTCTCCATATCCCTCGGTTGGACCACACCGGGAGCTCTCTGCACAGTTCTTGTTTCCATATCCCTCGTTAGACCACACTGGGAGCACTGTGGACAGTTCTGGTCTCGATATCCCTCAGTTAGACCACACTGGGAGCACTGTGCACAGTTCTGGTCTCCGTATCCCTCAGTTAGACCACACTGGGAGCACTGTGGACAGTTCTGGTCTCCGTGTTCCTCAGTTAGACCACACTGGTAGCACTGTGCAGAGTTCTGGTCTCCGTATCCCTCGGTTAGACCACACTGGGAGCACTGTGCACAGTTCTGGTCTCCATATCCCTCGGTTAGACCACACGGGGAGCACTGTGCACAGTTCTGGTCTCCATATCCCTCGGTTAGCCCACAATGGGAGCACTGGGCACAGTTCTGGTCTCCATATCTCTCGGTTAGACCACACTGGGAGCACTGTGCACAGTTCTGGTCTCCATAGCCCTCAGTTAGGCCACACTGGGAGCACTGTGCACAGGTCTCGTCTCCGTATCCCTCGGTTAGACCACACTGGGAGGACTGTGCCCAGTTCTGGTCTCCATATCGATCAGTTAGACCACACTGGGAGCACTGTGCACAGTTCTGGTCTCCGTATCCCTCGGTTAGACCACACTGGGAGTACTGTGCACAGTTCTGGTCTCCGTATCCCTCAGTTAGACCACACTGGGAGCACTGGGCACAGTTCTGCTCGCCGTATCCCTTGGTTAGACCACACTGAGAGCACTTTGCACAGTTCTGGACTCCATATCCCTCTGTTAGACCACAGCGGGAGCGCTGTGCACAGTTGTGATCTCCATATCCCTCGGTCAGACCACACTGGGAGCACTGTGCACACTTCTGAAATCCGTATCCCTTGGTTAGACCACACTGGGGGTACTGTGCACAGTTCTGGTCTCCATTTCCATCAGTTAGACCACACTGACAGCACTTTGCACAGTGTATTGGTCTCCATATCCCTCGGTGAGACCACACTTGGAGCACTGTGCACAGTTCTGATCTCCGTATCCCTCGGTTGGACAACACTGGGAGCACTGTGCACAGTTCTGGTCTCCGGATCCCTCAGTTAGACCACACTGGGAGCACTGTGCACAGTTCTGGTCTCCATTTCCACAGTTAGACCACACTGACAGCACTTTGCACAGTATTGGTCTCCATATCCCTCGGTTAGACCACACTGAGAGCACTGCACAGTTCCGGGCTCCATATCCCTCGGTTAGACCACACTGGGAGCACTGTGCACAGTTCTGATCTCCATATCCCTCAGTTAGACCACACTGGGAGCACTGTGCGCAGTTCTAATCTCCATATCCCTCGGATACATCTCACTGGGAGCACTGTGCTCAGTTCTGGTCTCCATATCCCTCGGTTACACCACACTAAGAGCACTGTGCACAGTTCTGGTCTCCGGATCCCTCAGTTAGACCACACTAGGAGCACTGTGCACAGTTCTGGTCTCCATTTCCACAGTTAGACCACACTGACAGCACTTTGCACAGTATTGGTCTCCATATCCCTCGGTTAGACCACACTGAGAGCACTGCACAGTTCCGGGCTCCATATCCCTCGGTTAGACCACACTGGGAGCACTGTGCACAGTTCTGATCTCCATATCCCTCAGTTAGACCACACTGGGAGCACTGTGCGCAGTTCTAATCTCCATATCCCTCGGATACATCTCACTGGGAGCACTGTGCTCAGTTCTGGTCTCCATATCCCTCGGTTACACCACACTAAGAGCACTGTGCACAGTTCTGGTCTCCGGATCCCTCAGTTAGACCACACTAGGAGCACTGTGCACAGTTCTGGTCTCCATTTCCATCAGCTAGACCACACTGACAGCACTTTGCACAGTATTGGTCTCCATATCCCTCGGTTAGACCACACTGGGAGCACTGTGCACAGTTCTGGTCTCCATATCCCTCTGTTAGACCACACTAGGAGCACTGTGCACAGTTCTGGTCTCCATATCCCTCGGTTAGTCCACACTGGGAGCACTGTGCACAGTTCTGGTCTCCGCATCCCTCAGTTAGACCACACTGGGAGCACTGTGCACAGTTATGGTCTCCATATCCCTCGGTCAGCCCACACTGGGAGCACTGTGCACTGTTCTGGTCTCCATAAGCCTCGGTTAGCCCACACTGGGAGCACTGTGCACAGTTCTGGTCTCCATATCCCTCGGTTAGTCCACACTGGGAGCACTGTGCACAGTTCTGGTCTCCGCATCCCTCAGTTAGACCACACTGGGAGCACTGTGCACAGTTATGGTCTCCATATCCCTCGGTCAGCCCACACTGGGAGCACTGTGCACTGTTCTGGTCTCCATATCCCTCGGTTGGAACACACCTGGAGCTCTCTGCACAGTTCTTGTTTCCATATCCCTCGTTAGACCACACTGGGAGCACTGTGGACAGTTCTGGTCTCGATATCCCTCAGTTAGACCACACTGGGAGCACTGTGCACAGTTCTGGTCTCCGTATTCCTCAGTTAGACCACACTGGTAGCACTGTGCACAGTTCCGGTCTCCATATCCCTCGGTTAGACCACACTGGGGGCACTGTGCAAAGTTCTGGTCTCCATACCCCTCGGTTAGACAGCACTGGGAGCACTGTGCACAGTTCTGGTCTCCATATCCCTCGGTTAGCCCACACTGGGAGCACTGGGCACAGTTCTGGTCTCCATATCCCTCGGTTAAACCACACGGGGAGCACTGTGCACAGTTCTGGTCTCCATATCCCTCGGTAAGACCACACTGGGAGCACTGGGCACAGTTCTGGTCTCCATATCCCTCAGTTAGACCACACTGGGAGCACTGTGTACAGTTCTAGTCTCCATATCCCTCAGTTAGACCACACTGGGGGCACTGTGCACAGTTCTGGTCTCCATATCCCTCGGTTAGCCCACACTGGGAGCACTGGGCACAGTTCTGGTCTCCATATCCCTCGGTTAAACCACACGGGGAGCACTGTGCACAGTTCTGGTCTCCATATCCCTCGGTAAGACCACACTGGGAGCACTGGGCACAGTTCTGGTCTCCATATCCCTCAGTTAGACCACACTGGGAGCACTGTGCACAGTTCTGGTCTCCATATCCCTCGGTAAGACCACACTGGGAGCACTGGGCACAGTTCTGGTCTCCATATCCCTCAGTTAGACCACACTGGGAGCACAGTGCACAGTTCTGGTCTCCATATCCCTCGGTTAGCCCACACTGGGAGCACTGTGCACAGTTCTGGTCTCCATATCCCTCAGTTAGACCACACTGGGAGCACAGTGCACAGTTTGGTCTCCATATCCCTCGGTTAGCCCACACTGGGAGCACTGTGCACAGTTCTGGTCTCCGTATCCCTCGGTTAGACCACACTGGGAGCACTGCACATTCTGGTCTCCATATCCCTCGGTTAGCCCACACTGAGAGCACTGTGCACAGTTCTGCTCGCCGTATGATAAAAAGGATATCCAGACAGTGGCGAAGGTGCGTAACAGATCTTCCACTCTCGTACCAGAACCGAGCAGAGATAAATATCAGGGTAGATTGAAGACGGTGAGGTGTGATCTGATCCAGATCGCTGAGATGACAAAAGGGGCTTTGATGGGATGGTCGCGGAGAAGATGTTTCCATATCTGGTTGGATCAGTGAAAGCAGAACGAGAGGGTGGGGGGGCGGGGAGTCATCGATATGAGACGGTTACCGATAAACCCCAGTGAGGGAAATCAAATCGGGAGCCAGGGGAGCGTTTCCCCCTGACTCCAATTCACTCCATCTTTGCTCGGGTGCCCTGGATGCCACGCTTGTTCAAATGCTGCCTTGATGTCAAGGGCAGTTTCTCCCACCACTCCTCTGGGTTCTGCTCTTTTATCGATGTTCGAGATAAGGCTTCGCCATAGTTAGATTAAAATTTGTCTTTGGGCCTCTCGGAAGCTACCCACAATGCCGTGCATGGTACAAGATGGTGGCTTGGTGCCAATATGAAAACAGTCTTTAAACTCAGCCCAGGGTCAAAAGCTGAGACTTTAGGGACTTCGCAACACCATACCGTCAGGTGGGAAGAGGGACTTTGAATATTCAACAAGCATCTCGCGATTGGGAACACTAACACGGAGTAAATATTGTCCACATTTGCCTTCCAGGTGAGGACGAAGGCCAAGGAAATTACGTCAACCTGCGTAAGACCCAGGATTTTGCGACATGGAAAACAATAGCGTCTATTCTATTGGAAAGAGCGGGGCAGTGGAATCAGTTTGGGATTGATACAGGGATATGGGGAGAGAGTGGGGCAGTGGGATTAGTTTGGGGATTAATACAGGGCTATGGGGAGAGAGCGGGGCAGTGGGATTAGTTTGGGGATTGACACAGGGCTATGGGGAGAGAGTGGGGCAGTGGGATTAGTTTGGGGATTGATACAGGGCTATGTGGAGAGAGCGGGGCAGTGGGTTTAGTTTGGGATTGATACAGGGCTATGGGGAGAGAGTGGGGCAGTGAGATTAGTTTGGGATAGACACAGGGCTATGTGGCGAGAGTGGGGCAGTGGGATTAGTTTGGGATTGATACAGGGCTATGTGGAGAGAGTGGGGCAGTGGGATTAGTTTGGGGATTGATACAGGGCTATGGGGAGAGAGCGGGCCAGTGGGATTAGTTTGGGGATTGATACAGGGCTATGGGGAGAGAGCGGGGCAGTGGGATTAGTTTGGGATTGATACAGGGCTATGGGGAGAGAGCGGGGCAGTGGGATTAGTTTGGGGATTGATACAGGGCTATGGGGAGAGAGTGGGGCAGTGGGATTAGATGGGGAGAGAGTGGGGCAGTGGGATTAGTTTGGGGATTAATACAGGGCTATGGGGAGAGAGCGGGGCAGTGGGATTAGTTTGGGGATTGACACAGGGCTATGGGGAGAGAGTGGGGCAGTGGGATTAGTTTGGGGATTGATACAGGGCTATGTGGAGAGAGCGGGGCAGTGGGTTTAGTTTGGGATTGATACAGGGCTATGGGGAGAGAGTGGGGCAGTGAGATTAGTTTGGGATAGACACAGGGCTATGTGGCGAGAGTGGGGCAGTGGGATTAGTTTGGGATTGATACAGGGCTATGTGGAGAGAGTGGGGCAGTGGGATTAGTTTGGGGATTGATACAGGGCTATGGGGAGAGAGCGGGCCAGTGGGATTAGTTTGGGGATTGATACAGGGCTATGGGGAGAGAGCGGGGCAGTGGGATTAGTTTGGGATTGATACAGGGCTATGGGGAGAGAGCGGGGCAGTGGGATTAGTTTGGGGATTGATACAGGGCTATGGGGAGAGAGTGGGGCAGTGGGATTAGATGGGGAGAGAGTGGGGCAGTGGGATTAGTTTGGGATTGATACAGGGCTATGGGGAGAGAGTGGGGCAGTGGGATTACTTTGGGATTGATACAGGGCTATTGGGAGAGAGCGGGGCAGTCGGATTACTTTGGGGATTGATACATGGCTATGGGGAGAGAGCGGGGGCAGTGGGATTAGTTTGGGGATTGACACAGGGCTATGGGGAGAGAGTGGGGCAATGGGATCAGTTTGGGGATTGACACAGGGCTATGGGGAAAGAGTAGGGCAATGGGATCAGTTTGGGATTAATACAGGGCTATGGAGAGAGAGTGGGGCAATGGGATCAGTTTGGGGATTGACACAGGGCTATGTGGAGAGAGTGGGGCAGTGGGATTAGTTGGGGAAAGAGCGGGGCAGTGGGATTAGTTTGGGATTGATACAGGGCTATGGGGAGAGCGGGGCAGTGGGATTAGTTTGGGGATTGATAAAGGGCTATGTGGATAGAGCGGGGCAATGGGATTCGTTTGGGATTGACACAGGGCTATGTGGAGAGAGTGGGGCAGTGGGATTAGCTGGGGAGAGAGCGGGGCAGTGGGATTAGTTTGGGATTGATACAGGGCTATGGGGAGAGCGGGGCAGTGGGATTAGTTTGGGGATTGATAAAGGGCTATGTGGAGAGAGCGGGGCAGTGGGATTAGTTGGGGAGAGAACGGGGCTATGGGGAGAGAGCGGGGCAGTGGGATTAGTTGGGGATTGATACAGGGCTATGCGGAGAGAGCGGGGCAGTGGGATTAGTTTGGGGATTGATACAGGGCTATGGGGAGAGAGCGGGGTAGTGGGATTAGTTTGGGGTTGATACAGGGCTATGGGGAGAGAAGTTTGGGATTGATACAGGGCTATGTGGAGAGAGCGGGGCAGTGGCATTAGTTTGGGGATTGATACAGGGCTATGAGGAGAGAGCGGGGCAGTGGGATTAGTTTGGGGATTGAATCCGGGCCATGGGGAGAGAGCGGGGCAGTGGGATTAGTATTGGGATGATACAGGGCTATGGGGGGAGAGCGGGGCAGTGGGATTAGTTTGGGGATTGATAGAGGACTATGGGGAGAGAGCCGGGCAGTGGGATTAGTTTGGGATTGATACAGGGCTATGGGGAGAGCGGGACAGTGGGATTAGTTTGGGGATTGATACAGGGCTATGGGGAGAGCGGGACAGTGGGATTAGTTTGGGGATTGATACAGGGCTATGGGGAGAGAGCGGGGCAGTGGGATTAGTTTGGGATTTATACAGAGCTGTGGGGAGAGAGTGGGGCAGTGAGATTAGATTGGGATTTATACAGAGCTATGGGGGAGAGAGCGGGGCAGTGGGATTAGTTTGGGGATTGATACAGGGCAATGGGGAGAGAGCGGGGCAGTGGGATTAGTTTGGGGATTGATACAGGGGTATGGGGAGAGAGTGGGGCAGTGGGATTAGTTTGGGATTGATACAGGGCTATGGGGAGAGACTGGGGCAGTGGGATTAGTTTGGGGATTGATACAGGGCTATGGGGAGATAGCGGGGCAGTGGGATTAGTTTGGGATTGATACAGAGCTATGGGGAGAGAGCGGGGCAGAGCGATTAGTTTGGGGATTGACACAGGGCTATGGGGAGCGAGGGGGCAGTGGTATTTGTTTAGGATTGATCCAGGGCTATGGGGAGAGAGCGGGGCAGTGGGATTATTTTGGAATTGAGACCGGGTTAGGGGGAAAGAACTGGGGAGTGGGATTAGTTTGAGATTGATACAGGGATATGGGGAGAGAGTGGGGCAGTAGGATTAGTTGGGGTTTGATACAGGGCTATGGGGCGAGAGCAGGGCAGTGGGATTAGTTTGGGATTGATACAGGGCTATGGGGAGAGTGGGGCAGTGGGATTAGTTTGGGGATTGACAGGGCTATGGGGAGAGAGTGGGGCAGTGGGATTAGTTTGGGGATTGATACAGGGCTATGGGGAGGGAGTGGGGCAGTGGGATTAGTTGGGGTTTGATACAGGGCTATGGGGCGAGAGCAGGGCAGTGGGATTAGTTTGGTATTGATACAGGGCTATGGGGAGAGAGTGGGGCAGGGGGATTAGTTTGGGATTGATACAGGGCTATGGGGAGAGAGCGGGGCAGTGGGATTAGTTTGGGGTTGATACAGGGCTATGGGGAGAGAGCGGGGCAGTGGGATTAGTTTGCGGATTGATACAGGGCTATGGGGAGAGAGCGGGGCAGTGGGATTAGTTTGGGGATTATACAGGGCTATGGTGAGAGAGCAGGGCTGTGGGATTAGTTTTGTATTGATACAGGGCTATGGGGAGAGAGTGGGGCAGTGGGATTAGTTTGGGATTGATACAGGGCTATGGGGAGAGAGTGGGGCAGTGGGATTAGTTTGGGGATTGACACAGGGCTATGGGGAAAGAGCGGGGCAGTGGGATTAGTTTCGGGATTGACACAGGGCTATGGGGAGAGAGCGATGCAGTGGGATTACTTTGGGATTGATACAGGGCTACGGGGAGAGAGCGGGGCAGAGGGATTAGTTTGGGGATTGACACAGGTCTATGGGGAGAGAGCGGGGCAGTGGGATTAGTTTGTGATTTATACAGAGCTCTGGGGAGAGAGCGGGGCAGTGGGATTAGTTTGGGATTGATACAGGGCTATGGGGAGAGCGGGGCAGTGGGATTAGTTTCGGGATTGACACAGGGCTATGGGGAGAGAGCGGGGCAGTGGGATTACTTTGGGATTGATACAGGGCTACGGGGTGAGAGCGGGGCAGAGGGATTAGTTTGGGGATTGACACAGGTCTATGGGGAGAGCAGGGCAGTGGGATTAGTTTGGAATTGATACAGGGCTATGGGGAGAGAGTGGGGCAGTGGGATTAGTTTGTGATTTATACAGAGCTCTGGGGAGAGAGCGGGGCAGTGGGATTAGTTTGGAGATTGATACAGGGCTATGGGGAGATAGTGGGGCAGTGGGATTAGTTTGGGGATCGACACAGGGCTATGGCGAGAGAGCGGGGCAGGGGGATTAGTTTGGGGATTGATACAGGGCTATGAGGAGAGCGGGACAGTGGGAATAATTTGGGGATTGATACTGGGCTATGGGGAGAGAACGGGGCAGTGGGATTAGTTTGGGCTTGACACAGGGCTATGGGGAGAGCGGGACAGTGGGATTAGTTTGGGATTGATGCAGGGCTATGGGGAGAGAGTGGGGCAGTGGGATTAGTTTGGGATTGATGCAGGGCTATGGGGAGAGAGTGGGGCAGTGGGATTAGTTTGTGATTGATACAGAGCTATGCGGAGAGAGCGGGGCAGTGGGATTAGTTTGGGGACTGATACAGGGCTATGGGGAGAGAGCGGGGCAGTGGGATTAGTTTGGGATTGATACAGGGCTATGGGGAGAGAGTGGGGCAGTGGGATTAGTTTGTGATTGATACAGAGCTATGGGGAGAGAGTGTGGCAGTGGGATTATTTTGGGAATTGATACAGGGCTATGCGGAGAGAGTGGGGCAGTGGGATTAGGTTGGGGGTTGATACAGGGCTATGGGGAGAGAGCAGGGATGTGTGATTAGTTTGCGGATTGACACAGGGCTATGGGGAGAGCGGGACAGTGGGATTAGTTTGGGGATTGATACTGGGGTATGGGGAGAGAACGGGGCAGTGGGATTAGTTTGGGATTGATTCAGGGCTATGGGGAGAGCGGAACAGTGGTATTAATTTGGGATTGATACAGGGCTATGGGGAGAGAGCGGGACAATGGGATTAGTTTGGGGATTGACACAGGACTATGGGGAGAGCGGGACAATGGGATTAGTTTGGGATTGACACAGGGCTATGGGGAGAGCGGGACAATGGGATTTGTTTGGGATTCACACAGGGCTATGGGCAGAGCGGGGCAGTTGGATTATTTTGGGATTGACACAGGGCTATGGGGAGAGAGCGGGGCGGTGGGATTAGTTTGGGATTGATACAGGGCTATGGGGAGAGAGCGGGGCAGTGGGATTAGTTTGGGGATTGTTACAAGGCTATGGGGAAAACGGGACAATGGGATTTGTTTGGGATTTACACAGGGCTCTGGGGAGAGCGGGTCAGTGGGATTAGTTTCGGGATTGACAGAGGGCTATTGGGAGAGAGCGGGGCAGTGGGATTAGTTTGGGATTGATACAGGGCTATGGGGAGAGAGCGGGGCAGTGGGATTAGTTTGGGATTGATACAGGGCTATGGGGAGAGCGGGACAGTGGGATTAGTTTTGGATTGATACAGGGCTATGGGGAGAGTGGGGCAGTGGGATTAGTTTGGGGATTGATACAGGGCTATGGGGAGAGAGCGGGGCAGTGGGATTAGTTTGGGGATTGACACAGGGCTATGGGGAGAGAGCGGGGCAGTGGGATTAGTTTGGGGATTGACACAGGGCTATGGGGAGAGCGGGGCAGTGGGATTAGTTTCGGGATTGACACAGGGCTATGGGGAGAGAGCGGGGCAGTGGGATTACTTTGGGATTGATACAGGGCTACGGGGAGAGAGCGGGGCAGTGGGATTAGTTTGTGATTGATACAGAGCGATGGGGAGAGAGCGGGGCAGTGGGATTAGTTTGGGGATTGATACAGGGCTATGGGGAGATAGTGGGGCAGTGGGACTAGTTTGGGGATCGACACAGGGCTATGGCGAGAGAGCGGGGCAGGGGGATTAGTTTGGGGATTGATACAGGGCTATGAGGAGAGCGGGACAGTGGGATTAATTTGGGGATTGATACTGGGCTATGGGGAGAGAACGGGGCAGTGGGATTAGTTTGGGCTTGACACAGGGCGATGGGGAGAGCGGGACAGTGGGATTAGTTTGGGATTGATGCAGGGCTATGGGGAGAGAGTGGGGCAGTGGGATTAGTTTGGGATTGAAATAGGGCTATGGGGAGAGAGCGGGGCAGTGGGATTAGTTTGGGCTTGACACAGGGCTATGGGGAGAGAGCGGGACAATGGGATTAGTTTGGGGATTGACACAGGACGATGGGGAGAGCGGGACAATGGGATTAGTTTGGGATTGACACAGGGCTATGGGGAGAGAGCGGGGCAGTGGGATTAGTTTGGGATTGATACAGGGATATGGGGAGAGAGTGGGGCAGTAGGATTAGTTGGGGTTTGATACAGGGCTATGGGGCGAGAGCAGGGCAGTGGGATTAGTTTGGGATTGATACAGGGCTATGGGGAGAGTGGGGCAGTGGGATTAGTTTGGGGATTGACAGGGCTATGGGGAGAGAGTGGGGCAGTGGGATTAGTTTGGGGATTGATACAGGGCTATGGGGAGAGAGTGGGGCAGTGGGATTAGTTGGGGTTTGATACAGGGCTATGGGGCGAGAGCAGGGCAGTGGGATTAGTTTGGTATTGATACAGGGCTATGGGGAGAGAGTGGGGCAGGGGATTAGTTTGGGATTGATACAGGGCTATGGGGAGAGAGCGGGGCAGTGGGATTAGTTTGGGGTGGATACAGGGCTATGGGGAGAGAGCGGGGCAGTGGGATTAGTTTGCGGATTGATACAGGGCTATGGGGAGAGAGCGGGGCAGTGGGATTAGTTTGGGGATTATACAGGGCTATGGGGAGAGAGCAGGGCAGTGGGATTAGTTTGGTATTGATACAGGGCTATGGGGAGAGAGTGGGGCAGTGGGATTAGTTTGGGATTGATACAGGGCTATGGGGAGAGAGTGGGGTTGTGGGATTAGTTTGGGGATTGACACAGGGCTATGGGGAGAGAGCGGGGCAGTGGGATTAGTTTCGGGATTGACACAGGGCTATGGGGAGAGAGCGGTGCAGTGGGATTACTTTGGGATTGATACAGGGCTACGGGGAGAGAGCGGGGCAGAGGGATTAGTTTGGGGATTGACACAGGTCTATGGGGAGAGCGGGGCAGTGGGATTAGTTTGTGATTTATACAGAGCTCTGGGGAGAGAGCGGGGCAGTGGGATTAGTTTGGGATTGATACAGGGCTATGGGGAGAGCGGGGCAGTGGGATTAGTTTCGGGATTGACACAGGGCTATGGGGAGAGAGCGGGGCAGTGGGATTACTTTGGGATTGATACAGGGCTACGGGGAGAGAGCGGGGCAGAGGGATTAGTTTGGGGATTGACACAGGTCTATGGGGAGAGCAGGGCAGTGGGATTAGTTTGGAATTGATACAGGGCTATGGGGAGAGAGTGGGGCAGTGGGATTTGTTTGTGATTCATACAGAGCTCTGGGGAGAGAGCGGGGCAGTGGGATTAGTTTGGAGATTGATACAGGGCTATGGGGAGATAGTGGGGCAGTGGGATTAGTTTGGGGATCGACACAGGGCTATGGCGAGAGAGCGGGGCAGGGGGATTAGTTTTGGGATTGATACAGGGCTATGAGGAGAGCGGGACAGTGGGAATAATTTGGGGATTGATACTGGGCTATGGGGAGAGAACGGGGCAGTGGGATTAGTTTGGGCTTGACACAGGGCTATGGCGAGAGCGGGACAGTGGGATTAGTTTGGGATCGATGCAGGGCTATGGGGAGAGAGTGGGGCAGTGGGATTAGTTTGGGATTGATGCAGGGCTATGGGGAGAGAGTGGGGCAGTGGGATTATTTTGTGATTGATACAGAGCTATGCGGAGAGAGCGGGGCAGTGGGATTAGTTTGGGGACTGATACAGGGCTATGGGGAGAGAGCGGGGCAGTGGGATTAGTTTGGGATTGATACAGGGCTATGGGGAGAGAGTGGGGCAGTGGGATTAGTTTGTGATTGATACAGAGCTATGGGGAGAGATTGTGGCAGTGGGATTATTTTGGGAATTGATACAGGGCTATGGGGAGAGAGCGGGGCATTGGGATTAGTTTGGGCTTGACACAGGGCTATGGGGAGAGAGCGGGACAATCGGATTAGTTTGGGGATTGACACAGGACTATGGGGAGAGCGGGACAATGGGATTAGTTTGGGATTGACAGAGGGCTATGGGGAGAGAGCGGGGCAGTGGGATTAGTTTGGGATTGATACAGGGCTATGGGGAGAGAGCGGGACAATGGGATTAGTTTGGGGATTGACACAGGACTATGCGGACAGCGGGACAATGGGATATGTTTGTGATTGATACAGGGCTATGGCGAGAGAGTGGGGCAATGGGATTAGTTTGAGGATTGATACAGGTCTATGGGGAGAGAGCGGGGCAGTGGGATTAGTTTAGGATTGATACAGGGCTATGGGGAGAGAGCGGGACAGTGGGATTAGTTTGTGATTGATACAGAGCTTTGGGGAGAGAGTGTGGCAGTGGGATTAGTTTGGAAATTGATACAGGTCTATGCGGAGAGAGTGGGGTTGTGGATGAGTTTGTGATTGATACAGGGCTATGGGGCGAGCGGGACAGTGGGATTAGTTTGGGGATTGATACTGGGGTATGGGGAGAGAACGGGGCAGTGGGATTAGTTTGGGCTTGACACAGGGCTATGGGGAGAGCGGAACAGTGGGATTAATTTGGGATTGATACAGGGCTATGGGGAGAGAGCGGGACAATGGGATTAGTTTGGGGATTGACACAGGACGATGGGGAGAGCGGGACAATGGGATTAGTTTGGGATTGACACAGGGCTATGGGGAGAGAGCGGGGCAGTGGGATTAGTTTGGGATTGATACAGGGCTATGGGGAGAGAGCGGGACAATGGGATTAGTTTGGGGATTGACACAGGACTATGGGGAGAGCGGGACAATGGGATTTGTTTGGGATTTACACAGGGCTATGGGCAGAGCGGGGCAGTGGGATTAGTTTTGGATTGATACAGGGCTATGGGGAGAGTGGGGCAGTGGGATTAGTTTGGGGATTGATACAGGGCTATGGGGAGAGAGCGGGGCAGTGGGATTAGTTTGGGGATTGACACAGGGCTATGGGGAGAGAGCGGGGCAGTGGGATTAGTTTGGGGATTGACACAGGGCTATGGGGAGAGCGGGGCAGTGGGATTAGTTTCGGGATTGACACAGGGCTATGGGGAGAGAGCGGGGCAGTGGGATTACTTTGGGATTGATACAGGGCTACGGGGAGAGAGCGGGGCAGAGGGATTAGTTTGGGGATTGACACAGGGCTATGGGGAGAGCGGGGCAGTGGGATTAGTTTGTGATTGATACAGAGCTCTGGGGAGAGAGCGGGGCAGTGGGATTAGTTTGGGGATTGATACAGGGCTATGGGGAGATAGTGGGGCAGTGGGACTAGTTTGGGGATCGACACAGGGCTATGGCGAGAGAGCGGGGCAGGGGGATTAGTTTGGGGATTGATACAGGGCTATGAGGAGAGCGGGACAGTGGGATTAATTTGGGGATTGATACTGGGCTATGGGGAGAGAACGGGGCAGTGGGATTAGTTTGGGCTTGACACAGGGCGATGGGGAGAGCGGGACAGTGGGATTAGTTTGGGATTGATGCAGGGCTATGGGGAGAGAGTGGGGCAGTGGGATTAGTTTGGGATTGAAATAGGGCTATGGGGAGAGAGCGGGGCAGTGGGATTAGTTTGGGCTTGACACAGGGCTATGGGGAGAGAGCGGGACAATGGGATTAGTTTGGGGATTGACACAGGACGATGGGGAGAGCGGGACAATGGGATTAGTTTGGGATTGACACAGGGCTATGGGGAGAGAGCGGGGCAGTGGGATTAGTTTGGGATTGATACAGGGATATGGGGAGAGAGTGGGGCAGTAGGATTAGTTGGGGTTTGATACAGGGCTATGGGGCGAGAGCAGGGCAGTGGGATTAGTTTGGGATTGATACAGGGCTATGGGGAGAGTGGGGCAGTGGGATTAGTTTGGGGATTGACAGGGCTATGGGGAGAGAGTGGGGCAGTGGGATTAGTTTGGGGATTGATACAGGGCTATGGGGAGAGAGTGGGGCAGTGGGATTAGTTGGGGTTTGATACAGGGCTATGGGGCGAGAGCAGGGCAGTGGGATTAGTTTGGTATTGATACAGGGCTATGGGGAGAGAGTGGGGCAGGGGATTAGTTTGGGATTGATACAGGGCTATGGGGAGAGAGCGGGGCAGTGGGATTAGTTTGGGGTGGATACAGGGCTATGGGGAGAGAGCGGGGCAGTGGGATTAGTTTGCGGATTGATACAGGGCTATGGGGAGAGAGCGGGGCAGTGGGATTAGTTTGGGGATTATACAGGGCTATGGGGAGAGAGCAGGGCAGTGGGATTAGTTTGGTATTGATACAGGGCTATGGGGAGAGAGTGGGGCAGTGGGATTAGTTTGGGATTGATACAGGGCTATGGGGAGAGAGTGGGGTTGTGGGATTAGTTTGGGGATTGACACAGGGCTATGGGGAGAGAGCGGGGCAGTGGGATTAGTTTCGGGATTGACACAGGGCTATGGGGAGAGAGCGGTGCAGTGGGATTACTTTGGGATTGATACAGGGCTACGGGGAGAGAGCGGGGCAGAGGGATTAGTTTGGGGATTGACACAGGTCTATGGGGAGAGCGGGGCAGTGGGATTAGTTTGTGATTTATACAGAGCTCTGGGGAGAGAGCGGGGCAGTGGGATTAGTTTGGGATTGATACAGGGCTATGGGGAGAGCGGGGCAGTGGGATTAGTTTCGGGATTGACACAGGGCTATGGGGAGAGAGCGGGGCAGTGGGATTACTTTGGGATTGATACAGGGCTACGGGGAGAGAGCGGGGCAGAGGGATTAGTTTGGGGATTGACACAGGTCTATGGGGAGAGCAGGGCAGTGGGATTAGTTTGGAATTGATACAGGGCTATGGGGAGAGAGTGGGGCAGTGGGATTTGTTTGTGATTCATACAGAGCTCTGGGGAGAGAGCGGGGCAGTGGGATTAGTTTGGAGATTGATACAGGGCTATGGGGAGATAGTGGGGCAGTGGGATTAGTTTGGGGATCGACACAGGGCTATGGCGAGAGAGCGGGGCAGGGGGATTAGTTTTGGGATTGATACAGGGCTATGAGGAGAGCGGGACAGTGGGAATAATTTGGGGATTGATACTGGGCTATGGGGAGAGAACGGGGCAGTGGGATTAGTTTGGGCTTGACACAGGGCTATGGGGAGAGCGGGACAGTGGGATTAGTTTGGGATCGATGCAGGGCTATGGGGAGAGAGTGGGGCAGTGGGATTAGTTTGGGATTGATGCAGGGCTATGGGGAGAGAGTGGGGCAGTGGGATTATTTTGTGATTGATACAGAGCTATGCGGAGAGAGCGGGGCAGTGGGATTAGTTTGGGGACTGATACAGGGCTATGGGGAGAGAGCGGGGCAGTGGGATTAGTTTGGGATTGATACAGGGCTATGGGGAGAGAGTGGGGCAGTGGGATTAGTTTGTGATTGATACAGAGCTATGGGGAGAGATTGTGGCAGTGGGATTATTTTGGGAATTGATACAGGGCTATGGGGAGAGAGCGGGGCATTGGGATTAGTTTGGGCTTGACACAGGGCTATGGGGAGAGAGCGGGACAATCGGATTAGTTTGGGGATTGACACAGGACTATGGGGAGAGCGGGACAATGGGATTAGTTTGGGATTGACAGAGGGCTATGGGGAGAGAGCGGGGCAGTGGGATTAGTTTGGGATTGATACAGGGCTATGGGGAGAGAGCGGGACAATGGGATTAGTTTGGGGATTGACACAGGACTATGCGGACAGCGGGACAATGGGATATGTTTGTGATTGATACAGGGCTATGGCGAGAGAGTGGGGCAATGGGATTAGTTTGAGGATTGATACAGGTCTATGGGGAGAGAGCGGGGCAGTGGGATTAGTTTAGGATTGATACAGGGCTATGGGGAGAGAGCGGGACAGTGGGATTAGTTTGTGATTGATACAGAGCTTTGGGGAGAGAGTGTGGCAGTGGGATTAGTTTGGAAATTGATACAGGTCTATGCGGAGAGAGTGGGGTTGTGGATGAGTTTGTGATTGATACAGGGCTATGGGGCGAGCGGGACAGTGGGATTAGTTTGGGGATTGATACTGGGGTATGGGGAGAGAACGGGGCAGTGGGATTAGTTTGGGCTTGACACAGGGCTATGGGGAGAGCGGAACAGTGGGATTAATTTGGGATTGATACAGGGCTATGGGGAGAGAGCGGGACAATGGGATTAGTTTGGGGATTGACACAGGACGATGGGGAGAGCGGGACAATGGGATTAGTTTGGGATTGACACAGGGCTATGGGGAGAGAGCGGGGCAGTGGGATTAGTTTGGGATTGATACAGGGCTATGGGGAGAGAGCGGGACAATGGGATTAGTTTGGGGATTGACACAGGACTATGGGGAGAGCGGGACAATGGGATTTGTTTGGGATTTACACAGGGCTATGGGCAGAGCGGGGCAGTGGGATTAGTTTGGGATTGACACAGGGCTATGGGGAGAGCGGGACAGTGGGATTAGTTTTGGATTGATACAGGCCTACGGGGAGAGAGCGGGGCAGAGGGATTAGTTTGGGGATTGACACAGGGCTATGGGGAGAGCGGGGCAGTGGGATTAGTTTGTGATTGATACAGAGCTCTGGGGAGAGAGCGGGGCAGTGGGATTAGTTTGGGGATTGATATAGGGCTATGGGGAGATAGTGGGGCAGTGGGATAAATTTGGGGATCGACACAGGGCTATGGCGAGAGAGCGGGGCATGGGGATTAGTTTGGGGATTGATCCAGGGCTATGGGGAGAGCGAGACAGTGGGATTAATTTGGGGATTGATACTGGGCTATGGGGAGAGAACGGGGCAGTGGGATTAGTTTGGGCTTGACACAGGGCTATGGGGAGAGAGCGGGGCAGTGGAATTAGTTTGGGCTTGACACAGGGCTATGGGGAGAGCGGGCCAGTGGGATTAACTTGGGATTGACACAGGGCTATGGGGAGAGAGCGGGGCAGTGGGAGTAGTTTGGGATTGATACAGGGCTATGGGGAGGGGGAGCGGGTCAGTGGGATTAGTTTGGGATTGACACAGGGCTATGGGGAGGGAGAGCGGGTCAGTGGGATTAGTTTGGGATTGACACAGGGCTATGGGGAGGGGGAGCGGGGCAGTGGGATTAGTTTGGGATTGACACAGGGCTATGGGGAGGGAGAGCGGGTCAGTGGGATTAGTTTGGGATTGACACAGGGCTATGGGGAGGGAGAGCGGGTCAGTGGGATTAGTTGGGGATTGATACAGGGCTATGGGGAGGGGGAGCGGGTCAGTGGGATTAGTTTGGGATTGATACAGGGCTATGGGGAGGGGGAGCGGGTCAGTGGGATTAGTTTGGGATTGACACAGGGCTATGGGGAGGGAGAGCGGGTCAGTGGGATTAGTTTGGGATTGATACAGGGCTATGGGGAGGGGGAGCGGGTCAGTGGGATTAGTTTGGGATTGACACAGGGCGATGGGGAGAGCGGGACAGTGGGATTAGTTTGGGATTGATGCAGGGCTATGGGGAGAGAGTGGGGCAGTGGGATTAGTTTGGGATTGAAATAGGGCTATGGGGAGAGAGCGGGGCAGTGGGATTAGTTTGGGCTTGACACAGGGCTATGGGGAGAGAGCGGGACAATGGGATTAGTTTGGGGATTGACACAGGACGATGGGGAGAGCGGGACAATGGGATTAGTTTGGGATTGACACAGGGCTATGGGGAGAGAGCGGGGCAGTGGGATTAGTTTGGGATTGATACAGGGATATGGGGAGAGAGTGGGGCAGTAGGATTAGTTGGGGTTTGATACAGGGCTATGGGGCGAGAGCAGGGCAGTGGGATTAGTTTGGGATTGATACAGGGCTATGGGGAGAGTGGGGCAGTGGGATTAGTTTGGGGATTGACAGGGCTATGGGGAGAGAGTGGGGCAGTGGGATTAGTTTGGGGATTGATACAGGGCTATGGGGAGAGAGTGGGGCAGTGGGATTAGTTGGGGTTTGATACAGGGCTATGGGGCGAGAGCAGGGCAGTGGGATTAGTTTGGTATTGATACAGGGCTATGGGGAGAGAGTGGGGCAGGGGGATTAGTTTGGGATTGATACAGGGCTATGGGGAGAGAGCGGGGCAGTGGGATTAGTTTGGGGTGGATACAGGGCTATGGGGAGAGAGCGGGGCAGTGGGATTAGTTTGCGGATTGATACAGGGCTATGGGGAGAGAGCGGGGCAGTGGGATTAGTTTGGGGATTATACAGGGCTATGGGGAGAGAGCAGGGCAGTGGGATTAGTTTGGTATTGATACAGGGCTATGGGGAGAGAGTGGGGCAGTGGGATTAGTTTGGGATTGATACAGGGCTATGGGGAGAGAGTGGGGTTGTGGGATTAGTTTGGGGATTGACACAGGGCTATGGGGAGAGAGCGGGGCAGTGGGATTAGTTTCGGGATTGACACAGGGCTATGGGGAGAGAGCGGTGCAGTGGGATTACTTTGGGATTGATACAGGGCTACGGGGAGAGAGCGGGGCAGAGGGATTAGTTTGGGGATTGACACAGGTCTATGGGGAGAGCGGGGCAGTGGGATTAGTTTGTGATTTATACAGAGCTCTGGGGAGAGAGCGGGGCAGTGGGATTAGTTTGGGATTGATACAGGGCTATGGGGAGAGCGGGGCAGTGGGATTAGTTTCGGGATTGACACAGGGCTATGGGGAGAGAGCGGGGCAGTGGGATTACTTTGGGATTGATACAGGGCTACGGGGAGAGAGCGGGGCAGAGGGATTAGTTTGGGGATTGACACAGGTCTATGGGGAGAGCAGGGCAGTGGGATTAGTTTGGAATTGATACAGGGCTATGGGGAGAGAGTGGGGCAGTGGGATTTGTTTGTGATTCATACAGAGCTCTGGGGAGAGAGCGGGGCAGTGGGATTAGTTTGGAGATTGATACAGGGCTATGGGGAGATAGTGGGGCAGTGGGATTAGTTTGGGGATCGACACAGGGCTATGGCGAGAGAGCGGGGCAGGGGGATTAGTTTTGGGATTGATACAGGGCTATGAGGAGAGCGGGACAGTGGGAATAATTTGGGGATTGATACTGGGCTATGGGGAGAGAACGGGGCAGTGGGATTAGTTTGGGCTTGACACAGGGCTATGGGGAGAGCGGGACAGTGGGATTAGTTTGGGATCGATGCAGGGCTATGGGGAGAGAGTGGGGCAGTGGGATTAGTTTGGGATTGATGCAGGGCTATGGGGAGAGAGTGGGGCAGTGGGATTATTTTGTGATTGATACAGAGCTATGCGGAGAGAGCGGGGCAGTGGGATTAGTTTGGGGACTGATACAGGGCTATGGGGAGAGAGCGGGGCAGTGGGATTAGTTTGGGATTGATACAGGGCTATGGGGAGAGAGTGGGGCAGTGGGATTAGTTTGTGATTGATACAGAGCTATGGGGAGAGATTGTGGCAGTGGGATTATTTTGGGAATTGATACAGGGCTATGGGGAGAGAGCGGGGCATTGGGATTAGTTTGGGCTTGACACAGGGCTATGGGGAGAGAGCGGGACAATCGGATTAGTTTGGGGATTGACACAGGACTATGGGGAGAGCGGGACAATGGGATTAGTTTGGGATTGACAGAGGGCTATGGGGAGAGAGCGGGGCAGTGGGATTAGTTTGGGATTGATACAGGGCTATGGGGAGAGAGCGGGACAATGGGATTAGTTTGGGGATTGACACAGGACTATGCGGACAGCGGGACAATGGGATATGTTTGTGATTGATACAGGGCTATGGCGAGAGAGTGGGGCAATGGGATTAGTTTGAGGATTGATACAGGTCTATGGGGAGAGAGCGGGGCAGTGGGATTAGTTTAGGATTGATACAGGGCTATGGGGAGAGAGCGGGACAGTGGGATTAGTTTGTGATTGATACAGAGCTTTGGGGAGAGAGTGTGGCAGTGGGATTAGTTTGGAAATTGATACAGGTCTATGCGGAGAGAGTGGGGTTGTGGATGAGTTTGTGATTGATACAGGGCTATGGGGCGAGCGGGACAGTGGGATTAGTTTGGGGATTGATACTGGGGTATGGGGAGAGAACGGGGCAGTGGGATTAGTTTGGGCTTGACACAGGGCTATGGGGAGAGCGGAACAGTGGGATTAATTTGGGATTGATACAGGGCTATGGGGAGAGAGCGGGACAATGGGATTAGTTTGGGGATTGACACAGGACGATGGGGAGAGCGGGACAATGGGATTAGTTTGGGATTGACACAGGGCTATGGGGAGAGAGCGGGGCAGTGGGATTAGTTTGGGATTGATACAGGGCTATGGGGAGAGAGCGGGACAATGGGATTAGTTTGGGGATTGACACAGGACTATGGGGAGAGCGGGACAATGGGATTTGTTTGGGATTTACACAGGGCTATGGGCAGAGCGGGGCAGTGGGATTAGTTTGGGATTGACACAGGGCTATGGGGAGAGCGGGACAGTGGGATTAGTTTTGGATTAATACAGGCCTACGGGGAGAGAGCGGGGCAGAGGGATTAGTTTGGGGATTGACACAGGGCTATGGGGAGAGCGGGGCAGTGGGATTAGTTTGTGATTGATACAGAGCTCTGGGGAGAGAGCGGGGCAGTGGGATTAGTTTGGGGATTGATATAGGGCTATGGGGAGATAGTGGGGCAGTGGGATAAATTTGGGGATCGACACAGGGCTATGGCGAGAGAGCGGGGCATGGGGATTAGTTTGGGGATTGATCCAGGGCTATGGGGAGAGCGAGACAGTGGGATTAATTTGGGGATTGATACTGGGCTATGGGGAGAGAACGGGGCAGTGGGATTAGTTTGGGCTTGACACAGGGCTATGGGGAGAGAGCGGGGCAGTGGAATTAGTTTGGGCTTGACACAGGGCTATGGGGAGAGCGGGCCAGTGGGATTAACTTGGGATTGACACAGGGCTATGGGGAGAGAGCGGGGCAGTGGGAGTAGTTTGGGATTGATACAGGGCTATGGGGAGGGGGAGCGGGTCAGTGGGATTAGTTTGGGATTGACACAGGGCTATGGGGAGGGAGAGCGGGTCAGTGGGATTAGTTTGGGATTGACACAGGGCTATGGGGAGGGGGAGCGGGGCAGTGGGATTAGTTTGGGATTGACACAGGGCTATGGGGAGGGAGAGCGGGTCAGTGGGATTAGTTTGGGATTGACACAGGGCTATGGGGAGGGAGAGCGGGTCAGTGGGATTAGTTGGGGATTGATACAGGGCTATGGGGAGGGGGAGCGGGTCAGTGGGATTAGTTTGGGATTGATACAGGGCTATGGGGAGGGGGAGCGGGTCAGTGGGATTAGTTTGGGATTGACACAGGGCTATGGGGAGGGAGAGCGGGTCAGTGGGATTAGTTTGGGATTGATACAGGGCTATGGGGAGGGGGAGCGGGTCAGTGGGATTAGTTTGGGATTGACACAGGGCTATGGGGAGGGAGAGCGGGGCAGTGGGAGTAGTTTGGGATTGACACAGCCCTGTCGTTACTGATGAAAGGCTCTCTTTATCTCACACAGAGACTGAGATGGAAGATCGCACCTACCTGTGAGTATGGTATTGCACCATTTGTGTTCCTCACCAACCAGAGAGTATCTTGTTGGTGGATTAGGTTACGAGGCTGCCAATTACCCCACTGTCGGCACCATTGCCTCTCGAGCTGACCCCAAAATGGTTCTTGATTTCAAATCCGCGTTCGTCACTTGGACTGCCTGCTCCCCATTCACCACAATCCCGGGCTCCACCGCCCGTTCTGCTCATCCACTCCACCCCTACAACCCTCCCTATCTCTGTAACCTCCTCCACCCCTCCCTGTCTCTGTACACTCCTCCACCCCTCCCTGTCTCTGTACACTCCTCCACCCCTCCCTGTCTCTGTAACCTCCTCCAGCCTCTACAACCCTCCCTATCTCTGTAACCTCCTCCAGCCCCTACAACCCTCCCTATCTCTGTAACCTCCTCCAGCCCCTACAACCCTCCCTCTCTCTGTAACCTCCTCCAGCCCCTACAACCTTCCCTATCTCTGTAACCTCCTCCACCGCTCCCTATCTCTGTAACTTCCTCCACCCCTACAACCCTCCCTATCACTGTAACCTCCTCCACCCCTTCAACCCTGCTTATCTTTGTAACCTCCTCCACCCCAACAACCCTCACTATCTCTGTAACCTCCTCCAGTCCCCTACAACCCTCCCTATCTCTGTAACCTCCTCCAGCCCCTACAACCCTCCCTATCTCTGTAACCTCCTCCAGCCCCTACAACCCTCCCTATCTCTGCAACCGCCTCCATCCCCTACAACCCTCCCTACCTCTGTAACCTCCTCCATCCCCTGCAACCCTCCCTACCTCTGTCACTCCCTCCATCCCCTACAACGCTCTGTCTGTGTAACCTCCTCCATTCACTAATCCCTCCTGATCTCTGTGACCTCCACCAGCCCCTGCAACATTCCGCCTCTCCATAACCTCCTCCAGCGCCTGCAACTTTCCCCCTTTCTGTAAACTCCTACAATCCTCTCTGATCTCCGCACTCCTCCAATTCGGGCCTCTCCGGAATCTCTGGATCCCATTGCTCCATTATTGGCGGTTGTGCCGGCACCTGCCTAGTGAGGGCCTGAAACTTTGGAATTCCCTCGCTACACCCCTCCACCACTTGCTCTCCCCCTCTCACTCTCGTTCTCTCACTCCTCCTTTTCGACGTACCTTGAAACCAACCGTTTTGACAGTGTATGTGTGACAGTGTGTGTGTGTGAGAGAATGTGTGTGTGTGCGAGAGTGTGTGTATGAGATTTTGTGTGTGATTGTGAGAGTATGTGTGAGGGTGTGTGTGTGTGTGACAGTTTAGGATGTGTGAATGTCAGAGTGTGTGTGAGAGAGTGTGTGTGTGTGAGAGTGGGTGTGTTAATGTGAAAGTGTGTGTGAAAGTTTGTGTGAGTATGAGAGTGTGTGTGAGAGTGGATGTGTGAGTTTGAGTGGGTGTGAGTGAATGAATGTGTGTGAATGTGTGAGTGTATGAGTAAGTGTCTGTGAGTATGTTTGATTGATGTAAGTGTGTGAGCGAGTGTATGAGTGAGATTGTGTGAGAGTGTGAGTGGGGTGTGAGTGAATTAATGTATGTGTTTGAATGTGCATGAGTGTGTGTCTGTGAGCATGTGTGTGAGTGTGAGTGTATGTGTGCATGTAAGTGAATGTGTGTGAGCATGTATGTGTGTGCATTCGTGTGCATGTGTAAGGGTGTTATAGTATGTGTTTGATTGTGATAGTGTGTGCGAGTGGTATGTGTGTGTGAGTGAGCATGTGTAAGTGCTTGTGTGAGTGATGTGTGTGTGAATTATGTGAGTGTTTAATTTTGTGTGTGTGTGTGTGTGAAAGTGAGAGTGTTGGAGTGATTTTGTGAGTGTGTCTAAGAGTGTGTTTGTGTGTCTGAGTGACTGAGTGTGTGTGAATTAGTATGATTAAGTGTGAGCAAGTGAGAGTGTGTGTGTATTATGGGTATGTGTGTGTGTGTGATTATGGGTGTGTGAGAGTGTGTGTGTGAGTGATTATGGGTGTGAGTGAGTGAGTGTGTGAGTGATTATGGGTGTGAGTGATTATGGGTGTGAGTGAGTGAGTGATTATAGGTGTGAGTGAGAGTATGAGTGATTATGGGGGTGAGTGAGTGATTATGGATGTGAGTGAGTGACTGAGTGATTATTGATATGAGTGAGTGAGTGATTATGGGTGTGAATGAGTGAGTGCTTATGGGCGTGAGTGAGTGAGTGAGTGATTATGGGTGTGAATGAGTGAGTGAGTGCTTAAGGGTGTGAGTGCGTGAGTGAGTGATTATGGGTGTGAGTGATTATGGGTATGAGTGAGTGAGTGATTATTGATATGAGTGAGAGTGATTATGGGTGTGAATGAGTGAGTGCTTATGGGTGTGAGTGAGTAAGTGAGTGATTATGGGTGTGAATGAGTGAGTGAGTGCTTAAGGGTGTGAGTGCGTGAGTGAGTGATTATGGGTGTGAGTGAGTGTGTGAGTGAGTATGGGTGTGAGTGATTATGGGTGTGAGTGAGTGAGTGATTATAGGTGTGAGTGAGAGTATGAGTGATTATGGGGGTGAGTGAGTGAGTGATTATGGATGTGAGTGAGTGAGTGCTTAAGGGTGTGAGTGCGTGAGTGAGTGATTATGGGTGTGAGTGATTATGGGTATGAGTGAGTGAGTGATTATGGATGTGAGTGAGTGATTATTGATATGAGTGAGAGTGATTATGGGTGTGAGTGAGTGCTTATGGGTGTGAGTGAGTGAGTGAGTAATAATGGCTGTGAGTGAGTGAGTGATTATGGGTGTGAGTGAGTGAGTGATTATGGGTGTGAGTGTGTGAGTGATTATGGGTGTGAGTGAGGAGTGAGTGAGTGATTATGGGTGGGAGTGAGTGAGTGAGTGATTATGGGTGTGAGTGAGTGAGTGCTTATGGGTGTGAGTGAGTAAGTGAGTGATTATGGGTGTGAATGAGTGAGTGAGTGCTTAAGGGTGTGAGTGCGTGAGTGAGTGATTATGGGTGTGAGTGATTATGGGTATGAGTGAGTGAGTGATTATGGATGTGAGTGAGTGAGTGATTATTGATATGAGTGAGAGTGATTATGGGTGTGAGTGAGTGAGTGCTTATGGGTGTGAGTGAGTGAGTGAGTAATAATGGCTGTGAGTGAGAGTGATTATGGGTGTGAGTGAGTGAGTGATTATGGGTGTGAGTGTGTGAGTGATTACGGGTGTGAGTGAGGAGTGAGTGAGTGATTATGGGTGTGAGTGAGTGAGTGAGTGATTATGGGTGTGAGTGAGTGACTGAGTGAGTGATTATGGGTGTGAGTGAGTGAGTGTGTGAGTGAGTATGGGTGTGAGTGAGTGAGTGATTATGGGTGTGAGTGAGTGAGTGTGTGAGTGATTATGGGTTTGAGTGAGTGAGTGATTATGGGTGTGAGTGATTGATTATGGGTGTGAGTGTGTGACTGAGTGAGTGACTATGGGTGTGAGTGAGTGAGTGTGTGAGTGATTATGGGTGTGAGTGAGTGACTGATTGAGTGATTATGGGTGTGAGTGAGTGAGTGTGTGAGTGATTATGGGTGTGAGTGATTATGGGTATGGTTGAGTGAGTGTGAGTGATTACGGGTGTGAGTGAGTGAGTGTGCAAGTGAGAGAGTGATTACAAGTGTGAGTGAGTGTGTGAGTGATTACGGGTGTGAGTGAGTGTGTGTGATTATGGGTGTGAGTGTGATTATGGGTGTGAGTGAGTGAGTGATTATGGGTGTGAGTGAGTGAGTGATTATGGGTGTGAGTGAATGAGTGTCTGAGTGATTATGGGTGTGAGTGAGAGAGTGATTATGGGTGTGAGTGCGTGAGTGAGAGATTATGGGTGTGAGCGAGTGACTGTGTGAGTGATTATGGGTGTGAGTGAGTGTGTGAGTGACTACGGGTGTGAGTGCGTGAGTGATTATGGGTGTGAGCGAGTGTGTGTGTGATCATGGGTGTGTGTGTGTGATTTTGTGGGTGTGATTATGTGTGTGTGTGAGTGAGTGTGTGTGTGAGTGAGTGTGTGTGTGATTATGGGTGTGTGTGTGATTATGGGTGTGTGTGTGATTATGGGTGTGTGTGTGATTATGGGTGTGTGTGTGTTTATGGGTATGTGTGTGTTTATGGGTGTGTGTGTGTGACTTTGGGTGTGTGTGTGACTTTGGGTGTGTGTGTGATTATGGGTGTGAGTGAGTGATTATGGGTGTGAGTGAGTGAATAATTATGGGTGTGAGTGAGTGAATGAGTGATTTTGGGTGTGAGTGTGTGTGATTATGGGTGTGGGTGAGTGAGTGAGAGAGTGTGTGTGTGAGTGTGTGTGTGATTATGGGTGTGTGTGTGTGATTATGGGTGTGTATGTGTGATTATGGGTGTGTGTGTGTGATTATGGGCGTGTGTGAGTGAGTGATTTTGGGTGTGAGTGAGTGAGTGTGTGAGTGATTATGGGTGTGCGTGGATGTGTGAATGATTCTGGGTATGAGTGAGTGACTGTGTGTGATTATGGCTGTGGGTAGTGAGTGAGAGAGTGTGTGTGTGAGTGTGTGTGTGATTATGGGTGTGTGTGTGTGATTATGGGTGTGTGTGTGTGATTATGGGTGTGTGTGAGTGAGTGATTATGGGTGTGAGTGAGTGAGTGATTATGGGTATGAGTGTGTGAGTGTGAGAGTGATTATGGGAGTGAGTGAGTGAGTGATTATGGGTGTGAGTGAGTGAGTGATTTTGGGTGTGAGTGAGTGAGTGATTATGGGTGTGAGTGAGTGAGTGATTATGGGTGTGAGTGTGTGAGTGATTATGGGTGTGAGTGAGGAGTGAGTGAGTGATTATGGGTGGGAGTGAGTGAGTGAGTGATTATGGGTGTGAGTGAGTGAGTGCTTATGGGTGTGAGTGAGTAAGTGAGTGATTATGGGTGTGAATGAGTGAGTGAGTGCTTAAGGGTGTGAGTGCGTGAGTGAGTGATTATGGGTGTGAGTGATTATGGGTATGAGTGAGTGAGTGATTATGGATGTGAGTGAGTGAGTGATTATTGATATGAGTGAGAGTGATTATGGGTGTGAGTGAGTGAGTGCTTATGGGTGTGAGTGAGTGAGTGAGTAATAATGGCTGTGAGTGAGAGTGATTATGGGTGTGAGTGAGTGAGTGATTATGGGTGTGAGTGTGTGAGTGATTACGGGTGTGAGTGAGGAGTGAGTGAGTGATTATGGGTGTGAGTGAGTGAGTGAGTGATTATGGGTGTGAGTGAGTGACTGAGTGAGTGATTATGGGTGTGAGTGAGTGAGTGTGTGAGTGAGTATGGGTGTGAGTGAGTGAGTGATTATGGGTGTGAGTGAGTGAGTGTGTGAGTGATTATGGGTTTGAGTGAGTGAGTGATTATGGGTGTGAGTGATTGATTATGGGTGTGAGTGTGTGACTGAGTGAGTGACTATGGGTGTGAGTGAGTGAGTGTGTGAGTGATTATGGGTGTGAGTGAGTGACTGATTGAGTGATTATGGGTGTGAGTGAGTGAGTGTGTGAGTGATTATGGGTGTGAGTGATTATGGGTATGGTTGAGTGAGTGTGAGTGATTACGGGTGTGAGTGAGTGAGTGTGCAAGTGAGAGAGTGATTACAAGTGTGAGTGAGTGTGTGAGTGATTACGGGTGTGAGTGAGTGTGTGTGATTATGGGTGTGAGTGTGATTATGGGTGTGAGTGAGTGAGTGATTATGGGTGTGAGTGAGTGAGTGATTATGGGTGTGAGTGAATGAGTGTCTGAGTGATTATGGGTGTGAGTGAGAGAGTGATTATGGGTGTGAGTGCGTGAGTGAGAGATTATGGGTGTGAGCGAGTGACTGTGTGAGTGATTATGGGTGTGAGTGAGTGTGTGAGTGACTACGGGTGTGAGTGCGTGAGTGATTATGGGTGTGAGCGAGTGTGTGTGTGATCATGGGTGTGTGTGTGTGATTTTGTGGGTGTGATTATGTGTGTGTGTGAGTGAGTGTGTGTGTGAGTGAGTGTGTGTGTGATTATGGGTGTGTGTGTGATTATGGGTGTGTGTGTGATTATGGGTGTGTGTGTGATTATGGGTGTGTGTGTGTTTATGGGTATGTGTGTGTTTATGGGTGTGTGTGTGTGACTTTGGGTGTGTGTGTGACTTTGGGTGTGTGTGTGATTATGGGTGTGAGTGAGTGATTATGGGTGTGAGTGAGTGAATAATTATGGGTGTGAGTGAGTGAATGAGTGATTTTGGGTGTGAGTGTGTGTGATTATGGGTGTGGGTGAGTGAGTGAGAGAGTGTGTGTGTGAGTGTGTGTGTGATTATGGGTGTGTGTGTGTGATTATGGGTGTGTATGTGTGATTATGGGTGTGTGTGTGTGATTATGGGCGTGTGTGAGTGAGTGATTTTGGGTGTGAGTGAGTGAGTGTGTGAGTGATTATGGGTGTGCGTGGATGTGTGAATGATTCTGGGTATGAGTGAGTGACTGTGTGTGATTATGGCTGTGGGTAGTGAGTGAGAGAGTGTGTGTGTGAGTGTGTGTGTGATTATGGGTGTGTGTGTGTGATTATGGGTGTGTGTGTGTGATTATGGGTGTGTGTGAGTGAGTGATTATGGGTGTGAGTGAGTGAGTGATTATGGGTATGAGTGTGCGAGTGTGAGAGTGATTATGGGAGTGAGTGAGTGAGTGATTATGGGTGTGAGTGAGTGAGTGATTTTGGGTGTGAGTGAGTGAGTGATTATGGGTGTGAGTGAGTGAGTGATTATGGGTGTGAATGAGTGAGTGTGTGAGTGATTATGGGTGTGAGTCAGTGAGTGATTACGGGTGTGAGTGATTATGGTTGTGAGTGAGTGAGTGATTATGGGTGTGAATGAGTGAGTGTGTGTGATTATGGGTGTGAGTGATTATGGGTGTGAGTGAGTGAGTGATTATAGGTGTGAGTGAGAGTATGAGTGATTATGGGGGTGAGTGAGTGAGTGATTATAGGTGTGAGTGAGAGTATGAGTGATTATGGGTGTGAGTGAGTGAGTGATTATGGGTGTGAATGAGTGAGTGTGTGAGTGATTATGGGTGTGAGTCAGTGAGTGATTACGGGTGTGAGTGATTATGGTTGTGAGTGAGTGAGTGATTATGGGTGTGAATGAGTGAGTGTGTGTGATTATGGGTGTGAGTGATTATGGGTGTGAGTGAGTGAGTGATTATAGGTGTGAGTGAGAGTATGAGTGATTATGGGGGTGAGTGAGTGAGTGATTATGGATGTGAGTGAGTGACTGAGTGATTATTGATATGAGTGAGTGAGTGATTATGGGTGTGAATGAGTGAGTGTTTATGGGCGTGAGTGAGTGAGTGAGTGATTATGGGTGTGAATGAGTGAGTGAGTGCTTAAGGGTGTGAGTGCGTGAGTGAGTGATTATGGGTGTGAGTGATTATGGGTATGGTTGAGTGAGTGTGTGAGTGATTACGGGTGTGAGTGAGTGCGTGTGCAAGTGAGAGAGTGATTACAAGTGTGAGTGAGTGTGTGAGGGATTACGGGTGTGAGTGAGTGTGTGTGATTATGGGTGTGAGTGTGATTATGGGTGTGAGTGAGTGAGTGATTATGGGTGTGAGTGAGTGGGTGATTATGGGTGTGAGTGAATGAGTGTCTGAGTGATTATGGGTGTGAGTGAGAGAGTGATTATGGGTGTGAGTGCGTGAGTGAGAGATTATGGGTGTGAGCGAGTGAGTGATTATGGGTGTGAATGAGTGAGTGTGTGAGTGATTATGGGTGTGAGTCAGTGAGTGATTACGGGTGTGAGTGATTATGGTTGTGAGTGAGTGAGTGATTATGGGTGTGAATGAGTGAGTGTGTGTGATTATGGGTGTGAGTGATTATGGGTGTGAGTGAGTGAGTGATTATAGGTGTGAGTGAGAGTATGAGTGATTATGGGGGTGAGTGAGTGAGTGATTATGGATGTGAGTGAGTGAGTGCTTATGGGCGTGAGTGAGTGAGTGAGTGATTATGGGTGTGAATGAGTGAGTGAGTGCTTAAGGGTGTGAGTGCGTGAGTGAGTGATTATGGGTATGAGTGAGTGAGTGATTATTGATATGAGTGAGAGTGATTATGGGTGTGAATGAGTGAGTGCTTATGGGTGTGAGTGAGTAAGTGAGTGATTATGGGTGTGAGTGAGTGATTATGGGTGTGAGTGTGTGACTGAGTGAGTGATTATGGGTGTGAGTGAGTGAGTGTCTGAGTGATTATGGGTGTGAGTGAGTGACTGATTGAGTGATTATGAGTGTGAGTGTGTGAGTGATTATGGGTGTGAGTGATTATGGGTATGGTTGAGTGAGTGTGTGAGTGATTACGGGTGTGAGTGAGTGCGTGTGCAAGTGAGAGAGTGATTACACGTGTGAGTGAGTGTGTGAGTGATTACGGGTGTGAGTGAGTGTGTGTGATTATGGGTGTGAGTGTGATTATGGGTGTGAGTGAGTGAGTGATTATGGGTGTGAGTGAGTGAGTGATTATGGGTGTGAGTGAATGAGTGTCTGAGTGATTATGGGTGTGAGTGAGAGAGTGATTATGGGTGTGAGTGCGTGAGTGAGAGATTATGGGTGTGAGCGAGTGACTGTGTGAGTGATTATGGGTGTGAGTGAATGTGTGAGTGACTACGGGTGTGAGTGCGTGAGTGATTATGGGTGTGAGTGAGTGTGTGTGTGATCATGGGTGTGTGTGTGTGATTTTGTGGGTGTGATTATGTGTGTGTGAGTGAGTGTGTGTGTGAGTGAGTGTGTGTGTGATTATGGGTGTGTGTGTGATTATGGGTGTGTGTGTGATTATGGGTGTGTGTGTGTTTATGGGTATGTGTGTGTTTATGGGTGTGTGTGTGTGACTTTGGGTGTGTGTGTGATTATGGGTGTGAGTGAGTGATTATGGGTGTGAGTGAGTGAATGATTATGGGTGTGAGTGAGTGAATGAGTGATTTTGGGTGTGAGTGAGTGAATGAGTGATTTTGGGTGTGAGTGAGTGAGTGTGTGTGATTATGGGTGTGGGTGAGTGAGTGAGAGAGTGTGTGTGTGAGTGTGTGTGTGATTATGGGTGTGTGTGTGTGATTATGGGTGTGTGTGTGTGATTATGGGCGTGTGTGAGTGAGTGATTTTGGGTGTGAGTGAGTGAGTGTGTGAGTGATTATGGGTGTGCGTGGATGTGTGAATGATTCTGGGTATGAGTGAGTGACTGTGTGTGATTATGGCTGTGGGTAGTGAGTGAGAGAGTGTGTGTGTGAGTGTGTGTGTGATTATGGGTGTGTGTGTGTGATTATGGGTGTGTGTGAGTGAGTGATTATGGGTGTGAGTGAGTGAGTGATTATGGGTATGAGTGTGTGAGTGTGAGAGTGATTATGGGAGTGAGTGAGTGAGTGATTATGGGTGTGAGTGAGTGAGTGATTTTGGGTGTGAGTGAGTGAGTGATTATGGGTGTGAGTGAGTGAGTGATTATGGGTGTGAATGAGTGAGTGTGTGAGTGATTATGGGTGTGAGTCAGTGAGTGATTACGGGTGTGAGTGATTATGGTTGTGAGTGAGTGAGTGATTATGGGTGTGAATGAGTGAGTGTGTGTGATTATGGGTGTGAGTGATTATGGGTGTGAGTGAGTGAGTGATTATAGGTGTGAGTGAGAGTATGAGTGATTATGGGGGTGAGTGAGTGAGTGATTGATTATGGATGTGAGTGAGTGACTGAGTGATTATTGATATGAGTGAGTGAGTGATTATGGGTGTGAATGAGTGAGTGCTTATGGGCGTGAGTGAGTGAGTGAGTGATTATGGGTGTGAATGAGTGAGTGAGTGCTTAAGGGTGTGAGTGCGTGAGTGAGTGATTATGGGTGTGAGTGATTATGGGTATGGTTGAGTGAGTGTGTGAGTGATTACGGGTGTGAGTGAGTGCGTGTGCAAGTGAGAGAGTGATTACAAGTGTGAGTGAGTGTGTGAGGGATTACGGGTGTGAGTGAGTGTGTGTGATTATGGGTGTGAGTGTGATTATGGGTGTGAGTGAGTGAGTGATTATGGGTGTGAGTGAGTGGGTGATTATGGGTGTGAGTGAATGAGTGTCTGAGTGATTATGGGTGTGAGTGAGAGAGTGATTATGGGTGTGAGTGCGTGAGTGAGAGATTATGGGTGTGAGCGAGTGAGTGATTATGGGTGTGAATGAGTGAGTGTGTGAGTGATTATGGGTGTGAGTCAGTGAGTGATTACGGGTGTGAGTGATTATGGTTGTGAGTGAGTGAGTGATTATGGGTGTGAATGAGTGAGTGTGTGTGATTATGGGTGTGAGTGATTATGGGTGTGAGTGAGTGAGTGATTATAGGTGTGAGTGAGAGTATGAGTGATTATGGGGGTGAGTGAGTGAGTGATTATGGATGTGAGTGAGTGAGTGCTTATGGGCGTGAGTGAGTGAGTGAGTGATTATGGGTGTGAATGAGTGAGTGAGTGCTTAAGGGTGTGAGTGCGTGAGTGAGTGATTATGGGTGTGAGTGATTATGGGTATGAGTGAGTGAGTGATTATTGATATGAGTGAGAGTGATTATGGGTGTGAATGAGTGTGCTTATGGGTGTGAGTGAGTAAGTGAGTGATTATGGGTGTGAATGAGTGAGTGAGTGCTTAAGGGTGTGAGTGCGTGAGTGAGTGATTATGGGTGTGAGTGATTATAGGTATGAGTGAGTGAGTGATTATGGATGTGAGTGAGAGTGATTATGGGTGTGAGTGAGTGAGTGCTTATGGGTGTGAGTGAGTGAGTAATAATGGCTGTGAGTGAGAGTGATTATGGGTGTGAGTGAGTGAGTGATTATGGGTGTGAGTGTGTGAGTGATTACGGGTGTGAGTGAGGAGTGAGTGAGTGATTATGGGTGGGAGTGAGTGAGTGAGTGATTATGGGTGTGAGTGAGTGACTGAGTGAGTGATTATGGGTGTGAGTGTGTGAGTGTGTGAGTGATTACGGGTGTGAGTGAGGAGTGAGTGAGTGATTATGGGTGTGAGTGAGTGAGTGAGTGATTATGGGTGTGAGTGAGTGACTGAGTGAGTGATTATGGGTGTGAGTGAGTGTGTGAGTGAGTATGGGTGTGAGTGATTATGGGTGTGAGTGAGTGAGTGATTATGGGTGTGAGTGAGTGAGTGAGTGATTATGGGTTTGAGTGAGTGAGTGATTATGGGTGTGAGTGAGTGACTGAGTGAGTGAATATGGGTGTGAGTGAGTGAGTGTGTGATTGAGTATGGGTGTGAGTGATTATGGGTGTGAGTGAGTGAGTGATTATGGGTGTGAGTGAGTGAGTGTGTGAGTGATTATGGGTTTGAGTGAGTGAGTGATTATGGGTGTGAGTGAGTGATTATGGGTGTGAGTGTGTGACTGAGTGAGTGATTATGGGTGTGAGTGAGTGAGTGTGTGAGTGATTATGGGTGTGAGTGAGTGACTGATTGAGTGATTATGAGTGTGAGTGAGTGAGTGTGTGAGTGATTATGGGTGTGAGTGATTATGGGTATGGTTGAGTGAGTGTGTGAGTGATTACGGGTGTGAGTGAGTGCGTGTGCAAGTGAGAGAGTGATTACACGTGTGAGTGAGTGAGTGATTATGGGTGTGAGTGAGTGAGTGATTATGGGTGTGAGTGAATGAGTGTCTGAGTGATTATGGGTGTGAGTGAGAGAGTGATTATGGGTGTGAGTGCGTGAGTGAGAGATTATGGGTGTGAGCGAGTGACTGTGTGAGTGATTATGGGTGTGAGTGAGTGTGTGAGTGACTACGGGTGTGAGTGCGTGAGTGATTATGGGTGTGAGTGAGTGTGTGTGTGATCATGGGTGTGTGTGTGTGATTTTGTGGGTGTGATTATGTGTGTGTGAGTGAGTGTGTGTGTGAGTGAGTGTGTGTGTGATTATGGGTGTGTGTGTGATTATGGGTGTGTGTGTGTTTATGGGTATGTGTGTGTTTATGGGTGTGTGTGTGTGACTTTGGGTGTGTGTGTGATTATGGGTGTGAGTGAGTGATTATGGGTGTGAGTGAGTGAATGATTATGGGTGTGAGTGAGTGAATGAGTGATTTTGGGTGTGAGTGAGTGAATGAGTGATTTTGGGTGTGAGTGAGTGAGTGTGTGTGATTATGGGTGTGGGTGAGTGAGTGAGAGAGTGTGTGTGTGAGTGTGTGTGTGATTATGGGTGTGTGTGTGTGATTATGGGTGTGTGTGTGTGATTATGGGCGTGTGTGAGTGAGTGATTTTGGGTGTGAGTGAGTGAGTGTGTGAGTGATTATGGGTGTGCGTGGATGTGTGAATGATTCTGGGTATGAGTGAGTGACTGTGTGTGATTATGGCTGTGGGTAGTGAGTGAGAGAGTGTGTGTGTGAGTGTGTGTGATTATGGGTGTGTGTGTGTGATTATGGGTGTGTGTGAGTGAGTGATTATGGGTGTGAGTGAGTGAGTGATTATGGGTATGAGTGTGTGAGTGTGAGAGTGATTATGGGAGTGAGTGAGTGAGTGATTATGGGTGTGAGTGAGTGAGTGATTTTGGGTGTGAGTGAGTGAGTGATTATGGGTGTGAGTGAGTGAGTGATTATGGGTGTGAATGAGTGAGTGTGTGAGTGATTATGGGTGTGAGTCAGTGAGTGATTACGGGTGTGAGTGATTATGGTTGTGAGTGAGTGAGTGATTATGGGTGTGAATGAGTGAGTGTGTGTGATTATGGGTGTGAGTGATTATGGGTGTGAGTGAGTGAGTGATTATAGGTGTGAGTGAGAGTATGAGTGATTATGGGGGTGAGTGAGTGAGTGAGTGATTATGGATGTGAGTGAGTGACTGAGTGATTATTGATATGAGTGAGTGAGTGATTATGGGTGTGAATGAGTGAGTGCTTATGGGCGTGAGTGAGTGAGTGAGTGATTATGGGTGTGAATGAGTGAGTGAGTGCTTAAGGGTGTGAGTGCGTGAGTGAGTGATTATGGGTGTGAGTGATTATGGGTATGGTTGAGTGAGTGTGTGAGTGATTACGGGTGTGAGTGAGTGCGTGTGCAAGTGAGAGAGTGATTACAAGTGTGAGTGAGTGTGTGAGGGATTACGGGTGTGAGTGAGTGTGTGTGATTATGGGTGTGAGTGTGATTATGGGTGTGAGTGAGTGAGTGATTATGGGTGTGAGTGAGTGAGTGATTATGGGTGTGAGTGAATGAGTGTCTGAGTGATTATGGGTGTGAGTGAGAGAGTGATTATGGGTGTGAGTGCGTGAGTGAGAGATTATGGGTGTGAGCGAGTGAGTGATTATGGGTGTGAATGAGTGAGTGTGTGAGTGATTATGGGTGTGAGTCAGTGAGTGATTACGGGTGTGAGTGATTATGGTTGTGAGTGAGTGAGTGATTATGGGTGTGAATGAGTGAGTGTGTGTGATTATGGGTGTGAGTGATTATGGGTGTGAGTGAGTGAGTGATTATAGGTGTGAGTGAGAGTATGAGTGATTATGGGGGTGAGTGAGTGAGTGATTATGGATGTGAGTGAGTGAGTGCTTATGGGCGTGAGTGAGTGAGTGAGTGATTATGGGTGTGAATGAGTGAGTGAGTGCTTAAGGGTGTGAGTGCGTGAGTGAGTGATTATGGGTGTGAGTGATTATGGGTATGAGTGAGTGAGTGATTATTGATATGAGTGAGAGTGATTATGGGTGTGAGTGAGTAAGTGAGTGATTATGGGTGTGAATGAGTGAGTGAGTGCTTAAGGGTGTGAGTGCGTGAGTGAGTGATTATGGGTGTGAGTGATTATGGGTATGAGTGAGTGAGTGATTATGGATGTGAGTGAGTGAGTGATTATTGATATGAGTGAGAGTGATTATGGGTGTGAGTGAGTGAGTGCTTATGGGTGTGAGTGAGTGAGTAATAATGGCTGTGAGTGAGAGTGATTATGGGTGTGAGTGAGTGAGTGATTATGGGTGTGAGTGTGTGAGTGATTACGGGTGTGAGTGAGGAGTGAGTGAGTGATTATGGGTGGGAGTGAGTGACTGAGTGATTATGGGTGTGAGTGAGTGACTGAGTGAGTGATTATGGGTGTGAGTGTGTGAGTGTGTGAGTGATTACGGGTGTGAGTGAGGAGTGAGTGAGTGATTATGGGTGTGAGTGAGTGAGTGAGTGATTATGGGTGTGAGTGAGTGACTGAGTGAGTGATTATGGGTGTGAGTGAGTGTGTGAGTGAGTATGGGTGTGAGTGATTATGGGTGTGAGTGAGTGAGTGATTATGGGTGTGAGTGAGTGAGTGAGTGATTATGGGTTTGAGTGAGTGAGTGATTATGGGTGTGAGTGAGTGACTGAGTGAGTGATTATGGGTGTGAGTGAGTGAGTGTGTGATTGAGTATGGGTGTGAGTGATTATGGGTGTGAGTGAGTGAGTGATTATGGGTGTGAGTGAGTGAGTGTGTGAGTGATTATGGGTTTGAGTGAGTGAGTGATTATGGGTGTGAGTGAGTGATTATGGGTGTGAGTGTGTGACTGAGTGAGTGATTATGGGTGTGAGTGAGTGAGTGTGTGAGTGATTATGGGTGTGAGTGAGTGACTGATTGAGTGATTATGAGTGTGAGTGAGTGAGTGTGTGAGTGATTATGGGTGTGAGTGATTATGGGTATGGTTGAGTGAGTGTGTGAGTGATTACGGGTGTGAGTGAGTGCGTGTGCAAGTGAGAGAGTGATTACAAGTGTGAGTGAGTGTGTGAGTGATTACGGGTGTGAGTGAGTGTGTGTGATTATGGGTGTGAGTGTGATTATGGGTGTGAGTGAGTGAGTGATTATGGGTGTGAGTGAGTGAGTAATAATGGCTGTGAGTGAGAGTGATTATGGGTGTGAGTGAGTGAGTGATTATGGGTGTGAGTGTGTGAGTGATTACGGGTGTGAGTGAGGAGTGAGTGAGTGATTATGGGTGGGAGTGAGTGACTGAGTGATTATGGGTGTGAGTGAGTGACTGAGTGAGTGATTATGGGTGTGAGTGTGTGAGTGTGTGAGTGATTACGGGTGTGAGTGAGGAGTGAGTGAGTGATTATGGGTGTGAGTGAGTGAGTGAGTGATTATGGGTGTGAGTGAGTGACTGAGTGAGTGATTATGGGTGTGAGTGAGTGTGTGAGTGAGTATGGGTGTGAGTGATTATGGGTGTGAGTGAGTGAGTGATTATGGGTGTGAGTGAGTGAGTGAGTGATTATGGGTTTGAGTGAGTGAGTGATTATGGGTGTGAGTGAGTGACTGAGTGAGTGATTATGGGTGTGAGTGAGTGAGTGTGTGATTGAGTATGGGTGTGAGTGATTATGGGTGTGAGTGAGTGAGTGATTATGGGTGTGAGTGAGTGAGTGTGTGAGTGATTATGGGTTTGAGTGAGTGAGTGATTATGGGTGTGAGTGAGTGATTATGGGTGTGAGTGTGTGACTGAGTGAGTGATTATGGGTGTGAGTGAGTGAGTGTGTGAGTGATTATGGGTGTGAGTGAGTGACTGATTGAGTGATTATGAGTGTGAGTGAGTGAGTGTGTGAGTGATTATGGGTGTGAGTGATTATGGGTATGGTTGAGTGAGTGTGTGAGTGATTACGGGTGTGAGTGAGTGCGTGTGCAAGTGAGAGAGTGATTACAAGTGTGAGTGAGTGTGTGAGTGATTACGGGTGTGAGTGAGTGTGTGTGATTATGGGTGTGAGTGTGATTATGGGTGTGAGTGAGTGAGTGATTATGGGTGTGAGTGAGTGAGTGATTATGGGTGTGAGTGAATGAGTGTCTGAGTGATTATGGGTGTGAGTGAGAGAGTGATTATGGGTGTGAGTGCGTGAGTGAGAGATTATGGGTGTGAGCGAGTGACTGTGTGAGTGATTATGGGTGTGAGTGAGTGTGTGAGTGACTACGGGTGTGAGTGCGTGAGTGATTATGGGTGTGAGTGAGTGTGTGTGTGATCATGGGTGTGTGTGTGTGATTTTGTGGGTGTGATTATGTGTGTGTGAGTGAGTGTGTGTGTGAGTGAGTGTGTGTGTGATTATGGGTGTGTGTGTGATTATGGGTGTGTGTGTGTTTATGGGTATGTGTGTGTTTATGGGTGTGTGTGTGTGACTTTGGGTGTGTGTGTGATTATGGGTGTGAGTGAGTGATTATGGGTGTGAGTGAGTGAATGATTATGGGTGTGAGTGAGTGAATGAGTGATTTTGGGTGTGAGTGAGTGAGTGTGTGTGATTATGGGTGTGGGTGAGTGAGTGAGAGAGTGTGTGTGTGAGTGTGTGTGTGATTATGGGTGTGTGTGTGTGATTATGGGTGTGTGTGTGTGATTATGGGCGTGTGTGAGTGAGTGATTTTGGGTGTGAGTGAGTGAGTGTGTGAGTGATTATGGGTGTGCGTGGATGTGTGAATGATTCTGGGTATGAGTGAGTGACTGTGTGTGATTATGGCTGTGGGTAGTGAGTGAGAGAGTGTGTGTGTGAGTGTGTGTGATTATGGGTGTGTGTGTGTGATTATGGGTGTGTGTGAGTGAGTGATTATGGGTGTGAGTGAGTGAGTGATTATGGGTATGAGTGTGTGAGTGTGAGAGTGATTATGGGAGTGAGTGAGTGAGTGAGTGATTTTGGGTGTGAGTGAGTGAGTGATTATGGGTGTGAGTGAGTGATTATGGGTGTGAATGAGTGAGTGTGTGAGTGATTATGGGTGTGAGTCAGTGAGTGATTACGGGTGTGAGTGATTATGGTTGTGAGTGAGTGAGTGATTATGGGTGTGAATGAGTGAGTGTGTGTGATTATGGGTGTGAGTGAGTGATTATGGGTGTGAATGAGTGTGTGTGTGCGAGTGATTACGGGTGTGGGTGAGTGAGTGAGTGATTATGGGTGTGAGTGAGTGAGTGATTACGGGTGTGAGTGATTATGGGTGTGTGAGTGATTCCGGGTGTGGGTGAGTGAGTGAGAGTGTAAGTGTGATTATGAGTGTGTGTGTGATTATGAGTGTGTGTGTGATTATGGGTGTGTGTGTGATTATGGGTGTGTGTGTGATTATGGGTGTGTGTGTGATTATGGGTTTGTGTGTGATTATGGGTGTGAGTGTGTGAGTGATTATGAGTGTGTGTGTGTGTGATTATGGGTGTGTGTGTGATTATGGGTGTGAGTGTGTGAGTGATTACGGGTGTGAGTGAGGAGTGAGTGAGTGATTATGGGTGGGAGTGAGTGAGTGATTATGGGTGTGAGTGAGTGACTGAGTGAGTGATTATGGGTGTGAGTGTGTGAGTGATTACGGGTGTGAGTGAGGAGTGAGTGAGTGATTATGGGTGTGAGTGAGTGAGTGAGTGATTATGGGTGTGAGTGAGTGACTGAGTGAGTGGTTATGGGTGTGAGTGAGTGAGTGTGTGAGTGAGTATGGGTGTGAGTGATTATGGGTGTGAGTGAGTGAGTGTGTGAGTGATTATGGGTTTGAGTGAGTGAGTGATTATGGGTGTGAGTGAGTGATTATGGGTGTGAGTGAGTGATTATGGGTGTGAGTGTGTGACTGAGTGAGTGATTATGGGTGTGAGTGAGTGACTGATTGAGTGATTATGGGTGTGAGTGAGTGAGTGTGTGAGTGATTATGGGTGTGAGTGATTATGGGTATGGTTGAGTGAGTGTGTGAGTGATTACGGGTGTGAGTGAGTGAGTGTGCAAGTGAGAGAGTGATTACAAGTGTGAGTGAGTGTGTGAGTGATTACGGGTGTGAGTGAGTGTGTGTGATTATGGGTGTGAGTGTGATTATGGGTGTGAGTGAGTGAGTGATTATGGGTGTGAGTGAGTGAGTGATTATGGGTGTGAGTGAGTGAGTGATTATGGGTGTGAGTGAATGAGTGTCTGAGTGATTATGGGTGTGAGTGAGAGAGTGATTATGGGTGTGAGTGCGTGAGTGAGAGATTATGGGTGTGAGCGAGTGACTGTGAGTGATTATGGGTGTGAGTGAGTGTGTGAGTGACTACGGGTGTGAGTGCGTGAGTGATTATGGGTGTGAGTGAGTGTGTGTGTGATCATGGGTGTGTGTGTGTGATTTTGTGGGTGTGATTATGTGTGTGTGTGAGTGAGTGTGTGTGATTATGTGCGTGTGTGTGATTATGTGTGTGTGATTATGGGTATGAGTGAGTATGTGATTATGGGTGTAAGTGAATGTGTGTGATTATGTGCGTGTGTGTGATTATGGGTATGAGTGAGTGTATGTGATTATGGGTGTGAGTGAGAGTGCGTGTGTGATTATGGGTGTAAGTGAATGTGTGTGATTATGTGCGTGTGTGTGATTATGTGAGTGTGTGTGATTGTGTGTGTGTGATTATGGGTATGAGTGAGTGAGTGCTGTCTCTGCTGTCATTGCAGATGAGGCTGACTGCATCTGAGCTGGGAATAGGGAGAGGAGGAGACAGAGAGAGAGAGTGAGCGAGAGAGTGAAACAGTGAGAGAGAGTCAGACAGTGAGAGAGAGAGATAGTGAGAGAGAGTCAGACAGTGAGAGAGAGAGATAGTGAGATAGTGAGAGAGGGAGAGAATGAAAAAGTGAGAGAGAGTCAGACAGCGAGAGAGAGAGGCAGTGAGAGAGAGAGAATGAAACAGTGAGAGAGAGTCAGACAGCGAGAGAGAGAGATAGTGAGAGAGAGAGAATGAAACAGTGAGAGAGGGAGTGAGACAGTGAGGGAGAGAGAGTGAGATAGTGAGAGAGAGAGAGAGTGAAACAGTGAGAGAGAGAGGGAGTGAAACAGTGAGACAGAGTGAAACAGTGAGAGAGAGAGAGTGAAACAGTGAGACAGAGTGAAACAGTGAGAGAGAGAGGGAGTGAAACAGTGAGAGAGAGTGAAACAGTGAAAGAGAGTGAAACAGTGAGAGAGAGAGAGTGAGACAGTGAGACAGAGTGAAACAGTGAGAGAGAGAGGGAGTGAAACAGTGAGACAGAGTGAAACAGTGAGAGAGAGTGAAACAGTGAGAGAGAGAGTGACAGAGTGAAACCGTGAGAGAGAGAGGGAGTGAAACAGTGAGACAGAGTGAAACAGTGAGAGAGAGAGGGAGTGAGAGAGAGTGAAACAGTGAGAGAGAGAGAGGGAGTGAAACAGTGAGACAGTGAAACAGTGAGAGAGAGAGAGTGAAACAGTGAGAGAGAGAGAGAGACAGCGAGAGAGAGAGAGAGACAGCAAGAGAGAGAGAGAGACAGCGAGAGAGAGAGAGAGACAGTGAGCGAGAAAGAGAGACAGCGAGAGAGAGAGACAGCGAGAGAGAGAGAGAGACAGGGAGAGAGAGAGTGAAACAGTGATAGAGCGAGGGAGTGAAACGGTGAGAGAGAGATGAAACATTGAGAGAGAGAGAGAGACAGTGAGAGAGAGAGAGACAGAGAGAGAGAGAGAGACAGTGAGAGAGAGAGAGACAGTGAGAGAGAGAGAGACAGTGAGAGAGAGAGAGACAGCGAGAGAGAGAGAGACAGTGAGAGAGAGTGAAACATAGAGAGAGAGAGAGAGACAGTGAGAGAGAGAGGCCGAGAGAGAGTGAGATAGTGAGAAAGAGAGAGTGAAGCAGTGAGAGTGAGAGTGAAACAGTGAGAGAGAGAGAGAGACAGTGAGAGAGAGAGAGTGAAACAGTGAGAGAGAGAGGGAGTGAAACAGTGAGACAAAGTGAAACAGTGAGAGAGAGAGAGAGAGAGACAGTGAGAGAGAGAGAGACAGTGAGAGAGAGAGAGTGACAGTGAGAGAGAGAGAGTGAAACAGTGAGAGAGAGAGAGAGACAGTGAGAGAGAGAGAGAGACAGTGAGAGAGAGAGAGTGAAACAGTGAGAGAGAGAGGGAGTGAAACAGTGAGACAAAGTGAAACAATGAGAGAGAGAGAGAGAGAGACAGTGAGAGAGAGAGAGACAGTGAGAGAGAGAGAGTGAAACAGTGACAGAGAGAGGGAGTGAAACAGTGAGACAGAGTGAAACAGTGAGAGAGAGAGACAGTGAGAGAGAGAGTGAAACAGTGAGAGAGAGAGAGAGAGAGAGACAGTGAGTGAGAGAGAGAGACAGTGAGAGAGAGAGAGTGATACAGTGAGAGAGCGAGAGAGAGAGACAGTGAGAGAGAGAGAGAGAAAGAGACAGTGAGAGAGAGTGAAACATTGAGAGAGAGAGAGAGACAGTGAGAGAGAGTGAGATAGTGAGAGAGAGAGAGTGAAGCAGTGAGAGAGAGAGAGACAGTGAGAGAGAGAGAGACAGTGAGAGAGAGAGAGTGAAACAGTAAGAGAGAGAGGGAGTGAAACAGTGAGACAGAGTGAAACAGTGAGAGAGAGAGGGAGTGAGAGAGAGTGAAACAGTGAGAGAGAGAGGGAGTGAAACAGTGAGACAGAGTGAAACAGTGAGAGAGAGAGAGTGAAACAGTGAGAGAGAGAGAGACAGTGAGAGAGAGAGAGTGAAACAGTGAGAGAGAGTGACAGAGTGAAACAGTGAGAGAGTGAAACAGTGAGAGAGAGAGAGAGAGAGACAGTGAGAGAGAGAGAGAGACAGTGAGAGAGAGAGAGAGACAGCGAGAGAGAGAGAGAGACAGCGAGAGAGAGAGAGAGACAGCGAGAGAGAGAGAGAGACAGTGAGCGAGAAAGAGAGACAGCGAGAGAGGGAGAGAGACAGCGAGAGAGGGAGAGAGACAGCGAGAGAGAGAGAGAGACAGGGAGAGAGAGAGAGTGAAACAGTGATAGAGCGAGGGAGTGAAACGGTGAGAGAGAGATGAAACATTGAGAGAGAGAGAGAGACAGTGAGAGAGAGAGAGAGACAGCGAGAGAGAGAGAGAGACAGTGAGAGAGAGAGAGACAGTGAGAGAGAGAGAGACAGTGAGAGAGAGAGAGACAGTGAGAGAGAGAGAGACAGTGAGAGAGAGAGAGAGAGAGGCAGAGAGAGAGTGAGATAGTGAGAAAGAGAGAGTGAAGCAGTGAGAGTGAGAGTGAAACAGTGAGAGAGAGAGAGAGACAGTGAGAGAGAGAAAGGGAGTGAAACAGTGAGAGAGAGAGGGAGTGAAACAGTGAGACAGAGTGAAACAGTGAGAGAGAGAGAGAGAGAGAGAGTGAGAGAGAGTGAAACATTGAGAGAGAGAGAGAGACAGTGAGAGAGAGAGAGACAGTGAGAGAGAGAGAGTGAAACAGTGAGAGAGAGAGGGAGTGAAACAGTGAGACAGAGTGAAACAGTGAGAGAGAGAGACAGTGAGAGAGAGAGTGAAACAGTGAGAGAGAGAGAGAGAGACAGTGAGTGAGAGAGAGAGACAGTGAGAGAGAGAGAGTGATACAGTGCGAGAGAGAGAGACAGAGAGAGAGAGAGAGAGAGAGAGACAGTGAGAGAGAGTGAAACATTGAGAGAGAGAGAGAGACAGTGAGAGAGAGTGAGATAGTGAGAGAGAGAGTGAAGCAGTGAGAGAGAGAGAGAGAGACAGTGAGAGAGAGAGAGACAGTGAGAGAGAGAGAGTGAAACAGTGAGAGAGAGGGAGTGAAACAGTGAGACAGAGTGAAACAGTGAGAGAGAGAATGAAACAGAGGGAGAGAGTGAGACAGAGAGAGAGTGAGACAGTGAGGGAGAGAGAGTGAAGCAGTGAGAGAGAGAGGGAGTGAAACAGTGAGAGAGAGATGAAACATTGAGAGATAGAGAGAGACAGTGAGAGAGAGTGAAACAGTGAGAGAGAGAGAGAGAGTGAAACAGAGGGAGAGAGTGAGACAAAGAGAGAGAGTGAGACAGTGAGGGAGAGAGAGAGTGAAGCAATGAGAGAGAGAGTGAGTGAAACAGTGAGAGAGAGATGAAACATTGAGAGAGAGAGAGAGACAGTGAGAGAGAGTGAAACAGTGAGAGAGAGAGAGAGAGAGTGAAACAGAGGGAGAGAGTGAGACAGAGAGAGAGAGTGAGACAGTGAGGGAGAGAGAGAGTGAAGCAGTGAGAGAGAGAGGGAGTGAAACAGTGCGAGAGAGAGTGAAACCGTGAGAGAGAGGGAGAGAGACAGTGAGAGAGAGTGAAACAGTGAGAGAGAGAGTGAGATAATGAGAGAGAGAATGAAACAGTGTGCGAGAGAGAGACAGTGAGACAGTGAGAGAGAGAGAGTGAGAGTGAGAGAGAGAGTGAGATAGTGAGAGAGAGAGAGTGAGATAGTGAGAGAGAGTGAAACAGTGAGAGAGCGAGGGAGTGAAACAGAGAGAGTGAAACAGTGAGAGAGAGAGAGAGAGAGACAGTGAGAGAGAGAGAGTGAAACAGTGAGAGAGAGGGAGTGAAACAGTGAGAGAGAGAGTGAAACAGTGTGAGAGAGAGAGAGAGAGAGACAGTGAGAGAGAGTGGAACAGTGAGAGAGAGAAAGTGAAACAGTGAGAGAGCGAGGGAGTGAAACAGTGAGAGAGTGAAACAGTGAGAGAGAGAGAGAGAGAGAGAGAGAGAGACAGTGAGTGAGAGAGTGGAACAGTGAGAGAGAGAAAGTGAGAGTGAGTGAGAATGAGAGAGCGGGAGAGTGAGAAAGTGAGTGAGAGAGTGAGACAGAGAAAGGAGACAGACCTCGTGAGAGAGAGTTATGGGGCTGGATTCTCCGTTTCAGGGACTGTGTCCCCACGCCGTTGTGAAAACTTGTGGCCTTTTATGCCAGAAAAACTGGTGTGACAGGGCCAGATATTCGCAGCCCTGCAGGGGGCTGGCAGGGACCCGGCGTACAGCTCGCAGCTTTGGCTGCAGGTACGGCCCCCGCACGTCCAGGTCACATCCTCTCTCCCTCATTCACATCCTCTCTCTCTCGCTCACATCCTCTCTCCCTCACTCACATCCTCTCTCTCTCGTTCACATCCTCTCTCTCTCGTTCACATCCTCTCTCCCTCGTTCACATCCTCTCTCTCTCGTTCACATCCTCTCTCTCTCGTTCACATCCTCTCTCTCGTTCACATCCTCTCTCTCTCGTTCACATCCTCTCTCCCTCATTCACGTCCTCTCTCTCTCGTTCACATCCTCTCTCCCTCATTCACATCCTCTCTCGTTCACATCCTCTCTCTCTCATTCACATCCTCTCTCCCTCATTCACATCCTCTCTCTCTCACTCACATCCTCTCTCTCTCATTCACATCCTCTCTCTCTCGTTCACATCCTCTCTCTCTCGTTCACATCCTCTTTCCCTCATTCACGTCCTCTCTCTCTCGTTCACATCCTCTCTCTCTCATTCACATCCTCTCTCTCTCACTCACATCCTCTCTCTCTCTCATTCACATCCTCTCTCTCATTCACATCCTCTCTCTCTCATTCACATCCTCTCTCTCTCATTCACATCCTCTCTCTCTCATTCACATCCTCTCTCTCTCATTCACATCCTCTCTCCCTCATTCACATCCTCTCTCTCTCGTTCACATCCTCTCTCTCTCATTCACGTCCTCTCTCCCTCATTCACGTCCTCTCTCTCTCGTTCACATCCTCTCGCCCTCATTCACATCATCTCCCTCTCGTTCACATCCTCTCTCTCTCGTTCACATCCTCTCTCTCTCGCTCACATCCTCTCTCCCTCACTCACATCCTCTCTCTCTCATTCACATCCTCTCTCTCTCGTTCACATCCTCTCTCTCTCGTTCACATCCTCTCTCTCTCGCTCACATCCTCTCTCTCTCGTTCACATCCTCTCTCCCTCACTCACATCCTCTCTCTCTCGTTCACATCCTCTCTCTCTCGTTCACATCCTCTCTCTCTCGTTCACATCCTCTCTCTCTCGTTCACATCCTCTCTCTCTCGTTCACATCCTCTCTCTCTCGTTCACATCCTCTCTCTCGTTCACATCCTCTCTCTCTCGTTCACATCCTCTCTCCCTCATTCACGTCCTCTCTCTCTCGTTCACATCCTCTCTCCCTCATTCACATCCTCTCTCGTTCACATCCTCTCTCTCTGATTCACATCCTCTCTCTCTCATTCACATCCTCTCTCTCTCACTCACATCCTCTCTCTCTCTCATTCACATCCACTCTCTCATTCACATCCTCTCTCTCTCATTCACATCCTCTCTCTCTCATTCACATCCTCTCTCCCTCATTCACATCCTCTCTCTCTCGTTCACATCCTCTCTCTCTCATTCACATCCTCTCTCTCTCATTCACATCCTCTCTCTCTCATTCACATCCTCTCTCTCTCACTCACATCCTCTCTCTCTCTCATTCACATCCTCTCTCTCATTCACATCCTCTCTCTCTCATTCACATCCTCTCTCTCTCATTCACATCCTCTCTCCCTCATTCACATCCTCTCTCTCTCGTTCACATCCTCTCTCCCTCATTCACATCCTCTCTCTCTCATTCACATCCTCTCTCCCTCATTCACGTCCTCTCTCTCTCGTTCACATCCTCTCTCCCTCATTCACATCATCTCCCTCTCGTTCACATCCTCTCTCTCTCGTTCACATCCTCTCTCTCTCGTTCACATCCTCTCTCTCTCGTTCACATCCTCTCTCTCGTTCACATCCTCTCTCGTTCACATCCTCTCTCTCTCGTTCACATCCTCTCTCTCTCGTTCACATCCTCTCTCTCTCGTTCACGTCCTCTCTCCCTCATTCACATCCTCTCTCTCTCGTTCACATCCTCTCTCTCTCGTTCACATCCTCTCTCTCGTTCACATCCTCTCTCTCTCGTTCACATCCTCTCTCTCTCGTTCACATCCTCTCTCTCTCGTTCACATCCTCTCTCTCTCGTTCACATCCTCTCCCTCGTTCACATCCTCTCTCTCTCATTCACATCCTCTCTCTCTCGTTCACATCCTCTCTCTCTCGTTCACATCCTCTCTCTCTCGTTCACATCCTCTCTCTCGTTCACATCCTCTCTCGTTCACATCCTCTCTCTCTCGTTCACATCCTCTCTCTCTCGTTCACATCCTCTCTCTCTCGTTCACATCCTCTCTCCCTCATTCACGTCCTCTCTCTCTCGTTCACATCCTCTCTCTCTCGTTCACATCCTCTCTCTCTCGTTCACATCCTCTCTCTCTCGTTCACAACCCCTCTCTCTCGTTCACATCCTCTCTCTCTCGTTCACATCCTCTCTCTCTCGTTCACATCCTCTCTCTCGTTCACATCCTCTCTCTCTCGTTCACATCCTCTCTCTCTCGTTCACATCCTCTCTCTCTCGTTCACATCCTCTCTCTCTCGTTCACATCCTCTCTCTCTCGTTCACATCCTCTCTCCCTCATTCACGTCCTCTCTCTCTCGTTCACGTCCTCTCTCCCTCATTCACATCCTCTCTCCCTCATTCACATCCTCTCTCGTTCACATCCTCTCTCTCTCATTCACATCCTCTCTCTCTCATTCACATCCTCTCTCTCTCACTCACATCCTCTCTCTCTCTCATTCACATCCTCTCTCTCATTCACATCCTCTCTCTCTCATTCACATCCTCTCTCTCTCATTCACATCCTCTCTCCCTCATTCACATCCTCTCTCTCTCGTTGACATCCTCTCTCTCTCATTCACATCCTCTCTCCCTCATTCACGTCCTCTCTCTCTCGTTCACATCCTCTCTCCCTCGTTCACATCATCTCCCTCTCGTTCACATCCTCTCTCTCTCGTTCACATCCTCTCTCTCTCGTTCACATCCTCTCTCTCGTTCACATCCTCTCTCGTTCACATCCTCTCTCTCTCGTTCACATCCTCTCTCTCTCATTCACATTCTCTCTCTCTCATTCACATTCTCTCTCGTTCACATCCTCTCTCCCTCATTCACATCCTCTCTCTCGTTCACATCCTCTCTCTCTCGTTCACATCCTCTCTCTCGTTCACATCCTCTCTCGTTCACATCCTCTCTCTCTCGTTCACATCCTCTCTCTCTCATTCACATCCTCTCTCTCTCGTTCACATCCTCTCTCTCTCGTTCACATCCTCTCTCTCTCGTTCACATCCTCTCTCTCTCGTTCACATCCTCTCTCTCTCGTTCACGTCCTCTCTCTCGTTCACGTCCTCTCTCCCTCATTCACATCCTCTCTCTCTCGTTCACATCCTCTCTCTCTCGTTCACATCCTCTCTCTCGTTCACATCCTCTCTCTCTCGTTCACATCCTCTCTCTCTCGTTCACATCCTCTCTCGTTCACATCCTCTCCCTCTCGTTCACATCCTCTCTCTCTCGTTCACATCCTCTCTCTCTCGTTCACATCCTCTCTCTCGTTCACATCCTCTCTCGTTCACACCCTCTCTCTCTCGTTCACATCCTCTCTCTCTCGTTCACATCCTCTCTCTCTCGTTCACATCCTCTCTCTCTCGTTCACATCCTCTCTCGTTCACATCCTCTCTCTCTCGTTCACATCCTCTCTCTCTCGTTCACATCCTCTCTCTCTCGTTCACATCCTCTCTCTCTCGTTCACATCCTCTCTCTCTCGTTCACATCCTCTCTCTCTCGTTCACATCCTCTCTCTCGTTCACATCCTCTCTCGTTCACATCCTCTCTCTCTCACTCACATCCTCTCTCCCTCATTCACATCCTCTCTCTCGTTCACATCCTCTCTCTCTCGCTCACATTCTCTCTCTCTCGTTCACATCCTCTTCCTCATTCACATCCTCTCTCCCTCGTTCACATTCTCTCTCTCTCGTTCACATCCTCTCTCCCTCATTCACATCCTCTCTCTCTCGTTCACATCCTTTCTCTCTCGTTCACATCCTCTCTCCCTCATTCACATCCTCTCTCCCTCATTCACATCCTCTCTCTCTCGTTCACATCCTCTTCCTCATTCACATCCTCTTTCTCTCGCTCACATCCTCTCTCTCTCGTTCACATCCTCTCTCTCTCGCTCACATCCTCTCTCTCTCGTTTACATCCTCTCTCTCTCGTTCACATCCTCTCTCTCTCGTTCACATCCTCGCTCTCTCATTCAGATCCTCTCTCTCTCGTTCACATCCTCTCTCTCTCGTTCACATCCTCTCTCCCTCATTCACATCCTCTCTCTCTCGTTCACATCCTCTCTCTCTCGCTCACATCCTCTTTCGTTCACATCATCTCTCTCTCGTTCACATCCTCTCTCTCGTTCACATCCTCTCTCTCGTTCACATCCTCTCTCTCGCTCACATCCTCTCTCCCACATTCACATCCTCTCTCTCTCGTTCACATCCTCTCTCTCTCGTTCACATCCTCTCTCTCTCGTTCACATCCTCTCTCTCTCGTTCACATCCTCTCTCTCTCGTTCACGTCCTCTCTCTCGTTCACGTCCTCTCTCCCTCATTCACATCCTCTCTCTCTCGTTCACATTCTCTCTCTCTCGTTCACATCCTCTCTCTCTCGTTCACATCCTCTCTCTCTCTCATTCACATCCTCTCTCTCTCTCATTCACATCCTCTCTCTCTCGTTCACATCCTCTCTCTCTCGTTCACATCCTCTCTCCCTCATTCACATCCTCTCTCTCTCGTTCACATCCTCTCTCTCTCGTTCACATCCTCTCTCCCTCATTCACATCCTCTCTCTCATTCACATCCTCTCTCTCTCTCATTCACATCCTCTCTCTCTCTCATTCACATACTCTCTCTCTCGTTCACATCCTCTCTCTCTCGTTCACATCCTCTCTCTTTCGTTCACATCCTCTCTCCCTCATTCACATCCTCTCTCTCTCGTTCACGTCCTCTCTCTCTCGTTCACATCCTCTCTCCCTCATTCACATCCTCTTCCTCATTCACATCCTCTTTCTCTCGTTCACATCCTCTCTCTCTTGTTCACATCCTCTCTCCCTCATTCACATCCTCTCTCCCTCGTTCACATCCTCTCTCCCTCATTCACATCCTCTCTCCCTCATTCACATCGTCTCTCCCTCATTCACATCCTCTCTCTCTCGTTCACATCCTTTCTCTCTCGTTCACATCCTCTCTCTCTCGTTCACATCCTCTCTCTCTCGTTCACATCCTCTCTCTCTCGTTCACATCCTCTCTCTCTCGTTCACATCCTCTCTCTCTCCTTCACATCCTCTCTCTCTCGTTCACATTATCTCTCTCTCGTTCACATCATCTCTCTCTCGTTGCACATCTTCTCTCTCTCGTTCACATCTCTCTCTCGTTCACATCCTCTCTCTCTCGTTCACATCCTCTCTCCCACATTCACATCCTCTCTCTCTCGTTCACATCCTCTCTCCCTCATTCACATCCTCTCTCCCTCATTCACATCCTCTCTCTCTCATTCACATCCTCTGTCTCTCATTCACATCCTCTCTCTCTCGTTCACATCCTCTCTCTCTCGTTCACATCCTCTCTCTCTCGTTCACATCCTCTCTCTCTCGTTCACATCCTCTATCCCTCGTTCACATCCTCTCTCTCTCGTTCACATCCTCCCTCCCTCATTCACATCCTCTCATTCACATCCTCTCTCTCTCGCTCACATCCTTTCTCTCTCGTTCACATCCTCTCTCCCTCATTCACATCCTCTCTCCCTCATTCACATCCTCTCTCCCTCGTTCACATCCTCTCTCCCGTTCACATCCTCTCTCCCTCACTCACATCCTCTATCTCTCGTTCACGTCCTCTCTCTCTCGTTCACATCCTCTCTCTCTCGTTCACATCCTCTCTCTCTCGTTCACATCCTCTCTCTCTCGTTCACATCCTCTCTCCCTCATTCACATCCTCTCTCTCTCGTTCACATCCTCTCTCTCTCATTCACATCCTCTCTCTCTCGTTCAACTCCTCTCTCTCTCGATCACATCCTCTCTCTCTCGTTCACATCCTCTCTCTCTCGTTCACATCCTCTCTCTCTCGTTCACATCCTCTCTCTCTCGTTCACATCCTCTCTCTCTCGCTCACATCCTCTCTCTCTCGTTCACATCCTCTCTCTCTCGTTCACATCCTCTCTCTCGTTCACATCCTCTCTCTCTCATTCACATCTCTCTCTCTCGCTCACATCCTCTCTCCCACATTCACATCCTCTCTCTCTCGTTCACATCCTCTCTCTCTCGTTCACATCCTCTCTCTCTCGTTCACATCCTCTCTCTCTCGTTCACATCCTCTCTCTCTCGCTCACATCCTCTCTCTCTCGTTCACATCCTCTCTCTCTCGCTCACATCCTCTCATTCTCGTTCACATCCTCTCTCTCTCGTTCACATCCTCTCTCTCTCGTTCACATCCTCTCTCTCTCATTCACATCCTCTCTCTCTCGTTCAACTCCTCTCTCTCTCGATCACATCCTCTCTCTCTCGATCACATCCTCTCTCTCTCGTTCACATCCTCTCTCTCTCGTTCAACTCCTCTCTCTCTCGATCACATCCTCTCTCTCTCGATCACATCCTCTCTCTCTCGATCACATCCTCTCTCTCTCGTTCACATCCTCTCTCTCTCGTTAACATCCTCTCTCTCTCGCTCACATCCTCTCTCTCTCGCTCACATCCTCTCTCTCTCGCTCACATCCTCTCTCTCTCGTTCACATCCTCTCTCTCTCGTTCACATCCTCACTCTCTCGTTCACATCCTCTCTCTCTCGTTCACATCCTCTCTCTCTCGTTCACATCCTCTCTCTCTCATTCACATCTCTCTCTCTCGCTCACATCCTTTCTCCCACATTCACATCCTCTCTCTCTCGTTCACATCCTCTCTCTCTCGTTCACATCCTCTCTCCCTCATTCACATCCTCTCTCTCTCGTTCACATCCTCTCTCCCTCGTTCACATCCTCTCTCTCTCGTTCACATCCTCTCTCCCTCATTCACATCCTCTCTCCCTCATTCACATCCTCTCTCTCTCGTTCACATCCTCTCTCTCTCATTCACATCCTCTCTCCCTCATTCACATCCTCTCTCTCTCGTTCACATCCTCTCTCTCTCGTTCACATCCTCTCTCTCTCGTTCACATCCTCTCTCTCTCGTTCACATCCTCTCTCTCTCGTTCACATCCTCTCTCGTTCACATCCTCTCTCTCTCGTTCACATCCTCTCTCTCTCGTTCACATCCTCTCTCTCTCGTTCACATCCTCTCTCTCGTTCACATCCTCTCTCGTTCACATCCTCTCTCTCTCGTTCACATCCTCTCTCTCTCATTCACATCCTCTCTCTCTCGTTCACATCCTCTCTCCCTCATTCACATCCTCTCTCTCATTCACATCCTCTCTCTCTCGTTCACATCCTCTCTCTCGTTGACATCCTCTCTCGTTCACATCCTCTCTCTCTCGTTCACATCCTCTCTCTCTCATTCACATCCTCTCTCTCTCGTTCACATCCTCTCTCTCTCGTTCACATCCTCTCTCTCTCGTTCACATCCTCTCTCTCTCGTTCACGTCCTCTCTCTCGTTCACGTCCTCTCTCCCTCATTCACATCCTCTCTCTCTCGTTCACATCCTCTCTCTCTCATTCACATCCTCTCTCTCTCGTTCACATCCTCTCTCTCTCTCATTCACATCCTCTCTCTCTCTCGTTCACATCCTCTCTCTCGTTGACATCCTCTCTCGTTCACATCCTCTCTCTCTCGTTCACATCCTCTCTCTCTCATTCACATCCTCTCTCTCTCGTTCACATCCTTTCTCTCTCGTTCACATCCTCTCTCTCTCGTTCACATCCTCTCTCTCTCGTTCACATCCTCTCTCTCTCGTTCACATCCTCTCTCTCTCGTTCACATCCTCTCTCTCTCGTTCACATCCTCTCTCTCTCGTTCACATCCTCTCTCTCTCGTTCACATCCTCTCTCCCGTTCACATCCTCTCTCCCTCACTCACATCCTCTCTCTCTCGTTCACGTCCTCTCTCTCTCGTTCACATCCTCTCTCTCTCGTTCACATCCTCTCTCTCTCGTTCACATCCTCTCTCCCGTTCACATCCTCTCTCTCTCGTTCACATCCTCTCTCTCTCGTTCACATCCTCTCTCCCTCACTCACATCCTCTCTCTCTCATTCACATCCTCTCTCTCTCATTCACATCCTCTCTCTCTCGTTCACATCCTCTCTCTCTCGTTCACATCCTCTCTCTCTCGTTCACATCCTCTCTCTCTCGTTCACATCCTCTCTCTCTCGTTTACATCCTCTCTCTCTCATTCACATCCTCTCTCTCTCGTTCACATCCTCTCTCTCTCGTTCACATCCTCTCTCTCTCGTTCACATCCTCTCTCTCTCGTTCACATTCTCTCTCTCTCGTTCACATCCTCTCTCTCTTGTTCACATCCTCTCTCTCTCGTTCACATCCTCTCTCCCTCATTCACATCCTCTCTCTCTCGTTCAACTCCTCTCTCTCTCGTTCACATCCTCTCTCTCTCGTTCACATCCTCTCTCTCTCGTTCACATCCTCTCTCTCTCGTTCACATCCTCTCTCTCTCGCTCACATCCTCTCTCTCTCGTTCACATCCTCTCTCTCTCGTTCACATCCTCGCTCTCGTTCACATCCTCTCTCTCTCATTCACATCTCTCTCTCTCGCTCACATCCTCTCTCCCACATTCACATCCTCTCTCTCTCGTTCACATCCTCTCTCTCTCGTTCACATCCTCTCTCTCTCGTTCACATCCTCTCTCTCTCGTTCACATCCTCTCTCTCTCGCTCACATCCTCTCTCTCTCGCTCACATCCTCTCTCTCTCGCTCACATCCTCTCTCTCTCGCTCACATCCTCTCTCTCTCGCTCACATCCTCTCTCTCTCGTTCACATCCTCTCTCTCTCGTTCACATCCTCTCTCTCTCGTTCACATCCTCTCTCTCTCGTTCAACTCCTCTCTCTCTCGATCACATCCTCTCTCTCTCGATCACATCCTCTCTCTCTCGTTCACATCCTCTCTCTCTCGTTCACATCCTCTCTCTCTCGTTCACATCCTCTCTCTCTCGCTCACATCCTCTCTCTCTCGCTCACATCCTCTCTCTCTCGTTCACATCTTCTCTCTCTCGTTCACATCCTCTCTCTCTCGTTCACATCCTCTCTCTCTCGTTCACATCCTCTCTCTCTCGTTCACATCCTCTCTCTCTCGTTCACATCCTCTCTCTCTCGTTCACATCCTCTCTCTCTCGTTCACATCCTCTCTCTCTCGTTCACATCTCTCTCTCTCGCTCACGTCCTCTCTCCCACATTCACATCCTCTCTCTCTCGTTCACATCCTCTCTCTCTCGTTCACATCCTCTCTCCCTCATTCACATCCTCTCTCTCTCGTTCACATCCTCTCTCTCTCGTTCACATCCTCTCTCTCTCGTTCACATCCTCTCTCCCTCTTTCACATCCTCTCTCCCTCATTCACATCCTCTCTCTCTCGTTCACATCCTCTCTCTCTCATTCACATCCTCTCTCCCTCATTCACATCCTCTCTCTCTCGTTCACATCCTCTCTCTCTCGTTCACATCCTCTCTCTCTCGTTCACATCCTCTCTCTCTCGTTCACATCCTCTCTCTCTCGTTCACATCCTCTCTCTCTCGTTCACATCCTCTCTCTCTCGTTCACATCCTCTCTCTCGTTCACATCCTCTCTCGTTCACATCCTCTCTCTCTCGTTCACATCCTCTCTCTCTCATTCACATCCTCTCTCTCTCGTTCACATCCTCTCTCCCTCATTCACATCCTCTCTCTCATTCACATCCTCTCTCTCTCGTTCACATCCTCTCTCTCGTTCACATCCTCTCTCGTTCACATCCTCTCTCTCTCATTCACATCCTCTCTCTCTCGTTCACATCCTCTCTCTCTCGTTCACATCCTCTCTCTCTCGTTCACATCCTCTCTCTCTCGTTCACGTCCTCTCTCTCGTTCACGTCCTCTCTCCCTCATTCACATCCTCTCTCTCTCGTTCACATCCTCTCTCTCTCGTTCACATCCTCTCTCTCTCGTTCACATCCTCTCTCTCTCTCATTCACATCCTCTCTCTCTCTCATTCACATCCTCTCTCTCTCGTTCACATCCTCTCTCTCTCGTTCACATCCTCTCTCCCTCATTCACATTCTCTCTCTCGTTCACATCCTCTCTCTCTCGTTCACATCCTCTCTCCCTCATTCACATCCTCTCTCTCATTCACATCCTCTCTCTCTCTCATTCACATCCTCTCTCTCTCTCATTCACATCCTCTCTCTCTCGTTCACATCCTCTCTCTCTCGTTCACATCCTCTCTCTTTCGTTCACATCCTCTCTCCCTCATTCACATCCTCTCTCTCTCGTTCACGTCCTCTCTCTCTCGTTCACATCCTCTCTCCCTCATTCACATCCTCTTCCTCATTCACATCCTCTTTCTCTCGTTCACATCCTCTCTCTCTTGTTCACATCCTCTCTCCCTCATTCACATCCTCTCTCCCTCGTTCACATCCTCTCTCCCTCATTCACATCCTCTCTCCCTCATTCACATCCTCTCTCCCTCGTTCACATCCTCTCTCTCTCGTTCACATCCTCTCTCTCTCGTTCACATCCTCTCTCTCTCGTTCACATCCTCTCTCTCTCGTTCACATCCTCTCTCTCTCGTTCACATCCTCTCTCTCTCACTCACATCCTCTCTCTCTCATTCACATCCTCTCTCTCTCGTTCACATTATCTCTCTCTCGTTCACATCATCTCTCTCACGTTGCACATCTTCTCTCTCTCGTTCACATCTTCTCTCTCTCGTTCACATCCTCTCTCTCTCGTTCACATCCTCTCTCCCACATTCACATCCTCTCTCTCTCGTTCACATCCTCTCTCCCTCATTCACATCCTCTCTCCCTCATTCACATCCTCTCTCCCTCCTTCACATCCTCTCTCTCTCTCATTCACATCCTCTCTCTCTCATTCACATCCTCTGTCTCTCATTCACATCCTCTCTCTCTCGTTCACATCCTCTCTCTCTCGTTCACATCCTCTCTCTCTCGTTCACATCCTCTCTCTCTCGTTCACATCCTCTATCCCTCCTTCACATCCTCTCTCTCTCGTTCACATCCTCCCTCCCTCATTCACATCCTCTCATTCACATCCTCTCTCTCTCGTTCACACCCTCTCTCTCTCGCTCACATCCTTTCTCTCTCCTTCACATCCTCTCTCCCTCATTCACATCCTCTCTCCCTCATTCACATCCTCTCTCCCTCGTTCACATCCTCTCTCCCGTTCACATCCTCTCTCCCTCACTCACATCCTCTCTCTCTCGTTCACGTCCTCTCTCTCTCGTTCACATCCTCTCTCTCTCGTTCACATCCTCTCTCTCTCGTTCACATCCTCTCTCTCTCGTTCACATCCTCTCTCCCTCATTCACATCCTCTCTCTCTCGGTTACATCCTCTCTCTCTCATTCACATCCTCTCTCTCTCGTTCACATCCTCTCTCTCTCGTTCACATCCTCTCTCTCTCGTTCACATCCTCTCTCTCTCGTTCACATTCTCTCTCTCTCGTTCACATCCTCTCTCTCTTGTTCACATCCTCTCTCTCTCGTTCACATCCTCTCTCCCTCATTCACATCCTCTCTCTCTCGTTCACATCCTCTCTCTCTCATTCACATCCTCTCTCTCTCGTTCAACTCCTCTCTCTCTCGTTCACATCCTCTCTCTCTCGTTCACATCCTCTCTCTCTCGTTCACATCCTCTCTCTCTCGTTCACATCCTCTCTCTCTCGCTCACATCCTCTCTCTCTCGTTCACATCCTCTCTCTCTCGTTCACATCCTCTCTCTCGTTCACATCCTCTCTCTCTCATTCACATCTCTCTCTCTCGCTCACATCCTCTCTCCCACATTCACATCCTCTCTCTCTCGTTCACATCCTCTCTCTCTCGTTCACATCCTCTCTCTCTCGTTCACATCCTCTCTCTCTCGCTCACATCCTCTCTCTCTCGCTCACATCCTCTCTCTCTCGCTCACATCCTCTCTCTCTCGTTCACATCCTCTCTCTCTCGCTCACATCCTCTCTCTCTCGTTCACATCCTCTCTCTCTCGTTCACATCCTCTCTCTCTCGTTCACATCCTCTCTCTCTCGTTCAACTCCTCTCTCTCTCGATCACATCCTCTCTCTCTCGTTCACATCCTCTCTCTCTCGTTCACATCCTCTCTCTCTCGTTCACATCCTCTCTCTCTCGCTCACATCCTCTCTCTCTCGCTCACATCCTCTCTCTCTCGTTCACATCTTCTCTCTCTCGTTCACATCCTCTCTCTCTCGTTCACATCCTCTCTCTCTCGTTCACATCCTCTCTCTCTCGTTCACATCTTCTCTCTCTCGTTCACATCCTCTCTCCCTCATTCACATCCTCTCTCTCATTCACATCCTCTCTCTCTCTCATTCACATCCTCTCTCTCTCTCATTCACGTCCTCTCTCCCACATTCACATCCTCTCTCTCTCGTTCACATCCTCTCTCTCTCGTTCACATCCTCTCTCCCTCATTCACATCCTCTCTCTCTCGTTCACATCCTCTCTCTCTCGTTCACATCCTCTCTCTCTCGTTCACATCCTCTCTCCCTCTTTCACATCCTCTCTCCCTCATTCACATCCTCTCTCTCTCGTTCACATCCTCTCTCTCTCATTCACATCCTCTCTCCCTCATTCACATCCTCTCTCTCTCGTTCACATCCTCTCTCTCTCGTTCACATCCTCTCTCTCTCGTTCACATCCTCTCTCTCTCGTTCACATCCTCTCTCTCTCGTTCACATCCTCTCTCTCTCGTTCACATCCTCTCTCTCTCGTTCACATCCTCTCTCTCTCGTTCACATCCTCTCTCTCTCGTTCACATCCTCTCTCTCGTTCACATCCTCTCTCGTTCACATCCTCTCTCTCTCGTTCACATCCTCTCTCTCTCATTCACATCCTCTCTCTCTCGTTCACATCCTCTCTCCCTCATTCACATCCTCTCTCTCATTCACATCCTCTCTCTCTCGTTCACATCCTCTCTCTCGTTCACATCCTCTCTCGTTCACATCCTCTCTCTCTCGTTCACATCCTCTCTCTCTCATTCACATCCTCTCTCTCTCGTTCACATCCTCTCTCTCTCGTTCACATCCTCTCTCTCTCGTTCACATCCTCTCTCTCTCGTTCACATCCTCTCTCTCTCGTTCACGTCCTCTCTCTCGTTCACGTCCTCTCTCCCTCATTCACATCCTCTCTCTCTCGTTCACATCCTCTCTCTCTCGTTCACATCCTCTCTCTCTCGTTCACATCCTCTCTCTCTCTCATTCACATCCTCTCTCTCTCTCATTCACATCCTCTCTCTCTCGTTCACATCCTCTCTCTCTCGTTCACATCCTCTCTCCCTCATTCACATCCTCTCTCTCTCGTTCACATCCTCTCTCTCTCGTTCACATCCTCTCTCCCTCATTCACATCCTCTCTCTCATTCACATCCTCTCTCTCTCTCATTCACATCCTCTCTCTCTCTCATTCACATCCTCTCTCTCTCGTTCACATCCTCTCTCTCTCGTTCACATCCTCTCTCTTTCGTTCACATCCTCTCTCCCTCATTCACATCCTCTCTCTCTCGTTCACGTCCTCTCTCTCTCGTTCACATCCTCTCTCCCTCATTCACATCCTCTTCCTCATTCACATCCTCTTTCTCTCGTTCACATCCTCTCTCTCTTGTTCACATCCTCTCTCCCTCATTCACATCCTCTCTCCCTCGTTCACATCCTCTCTCCCTCATTCACATCCTCTCTCCCTCATTCACATCCTCTCTCCCTCGTTCACATCCTCTCTCTCTCGTTCACATCCTCTCTCTCTCGTTCACATCCTCTCTCTCTCGTTCACATCCTCTCTCTCTCGTTCACATCCTCTCTCTCTCGTTCACATCCTCTCTCTCTCACTCACATCCTCTCTCTCTCATTCACATCCTCTCTCTCTCGTTCACATTATCTCTCTCTCGTTCACATCATCTCTCTCACGTTGCACATCTTCTCTCTCTCGTTCACATCTTCTCTCTCTCGTTCACATCCTCTCTCTCTCGTTCACATCCTCTCTCCCACATTCACATCCTCTCTCTCTCGTTCACATCCTCTCTCCCTCATTCACATCCTCTCTCCCTCATTCACATCCTCTCTCCCTCCTTCACATCCTCTCTCTCTCTCATTCACATCCTCTCTCTCTCATTCACATCCTCTGTCTCTCATTCACATCCTCTCTCTCTCGTTCACATCCTCTCTCTCTCGTTCACATCCTCTCTCTCTCGTTCACATCCTCTATCCCTCCTTCACATCCTCTCTCTCTCGTTCACATCCTCCCTCCCTCATTCACATCCTCTCATTCACATCCTCTCTCTCTCGTTCACACCCTCTCTCTCTCGCTCACATCCTTTCTCTCTCGTTCACATCCTCTCTCCCTCATTCACATCCTCTCTCCCTCATTCACATCCTCTCTCCCTCGTTCACATCCTCTCTCCCGTTCACATCCTCTCTCCCTCACTCACATCCTCTCTCTCTCGTTCACGTCCTCTCTCTCTCGTTCACATCCTCTCTCTCTCGTTCACATCCTCTCTCTCTCGTTCACATCCTCTCTCTCTCGTTCACATCCTCTCTCCCTCATTCACATCCTCTCTCTCTCGTTCACATCCTCTCTCTCTCATTCACATCCTCTCTCTCTCGTTCAACTCCTCTCTCTCTCGATCACATCCTCTCTCTCTCGTTCACATCCTCTCTCTCTCGTTCACATCCTCTCTCTCTCGTTCACATCCTCTCTCTCTCGTTCACATCCTCTCTCTCTCGTTCACATCCTCTCTCTCTCGCTCACATCCTCTCTCTCTCGTTCACATCCTCTCTCTCTCGTTCACATCCTCTCTCTCGTTCACATCCTCTCTCTCTCATTCACATCTCTCTCTCTCGCTCACATCCTCTCTCCCACATTCACATCCTCTCTCTCTCGTTCACATCCTCTCTCTCTCGTTCACATCCTCTCTCTCTCATTCACATCTCTCTCTCTCGCTCACATCCTCTCATTCACATCCTCTCTCTCTCGTTCACACCCTCTCTCTCTCGCTCACATCCTTTCTCTCTCGTTCACATCCTCTCTCCCTCATTCACATCCTCTCTCCCTCATTCACATCCTCTCTCCCTCATTCACATCCTCTTTCTCTCGTTCACATCCGCTCTCCCTCATTCACATCCTCTCTCGTTCACATCCTCTCTCTCTCGTTCACATCCTCTCTCTCGTTCACATCCTCTCTCTCTCATTCACATCTCTCTCTCTCGCTCACATCCTCTCTCCCACATTCACATCCTCTCTCTCTCGTTCACATCCTCTCTCTCTCGTTCACATCCTCTCTCTCTCGTTCACATCCTCTCTCTCTCGTTCACATCCTCTCTCTCTCGTTCACATCCTCTCTCTCTCGTTCACATCCTCTCTCTCTCGCTCACATCCTCTCTCTCTCGCTCACATCCTCTCTCTCTCGCTCACATCCTCTCTCTCTCGTTCACATCCTCTCTCTCTCGCTCACATCCTCTCTCTCTCGTTCACATCCTCTCTCTCTCGTTCACATCCTCTCTCTCTCGTTCACATCCTCTCTCTCTCGTTCAACTCCTCTCTCTCTCGCTCACATCCTCTCTCTCTCGCTCACATCCTCTCTCTCTCGTTCACATCTTCTCTCTCTCGTTCACATCCTCTCTCTCTCGTTCACATCCTCTCTCTCTCGTTCACATCCTCTCTCTCTCGTTCACATCCTCTCTCTCTCGTTCACATCCTCTCTCTCTCGTTCACATCCTCTCTCTCTCGTTCACATCTCTCTCTCTCGCTCACGTCCTCTCTCCCACATTCACATCCTCTCTCTCTCGTTCACATCCTCTCTCTCTCGTTCACATCCTCTCTCCCTCATTCACATCCTCTCTCTCTCGTTCACATCCTCTCTCTCTCGTTCACATCCTCTCTCTCTCGTTCACATCCGCTCTCCCTCTTTCACATCCTCTCTCCCTCATTCACATCCTCTCTCTCTCGTTCACATCCTCTCTCTCTCATTCACATCCTCTCTCCCTCATTCACATCCTCTCTCTCTCGTTCACATCCTCTCTCTCTCGTTCACATCCTCTCTCTCTCGTTCACATCCTCTCTCTCTCGTTCACATCCTCTCTCTCTCGTTCACATCCTCTCTCTCTCGTTCACATCCTCTCTCTCTCGTTCACATCCTCTCTCTCGTTCACATCCTCTCTCGTTCACATCCTCTCTCTCTCGTTCACATCCTCTCTCTCTCATTCACATCCTCTCTCTCTCGTTCACATCCTCTCTCCCTCATTCACATCCTCTCTCTCATTCACATCCTCTCTCTCTCGTTCACATCCTCTCTCTCGTTCACATCCTCTCTCGTTCACATCCTCTCTCTCTCGTTCACATCCTCTCTCTCTCATTCACATCCTCTCACTCTCGTTCACATCCTCTCTCTCTCGTTCACATCCTCTCTCTCTCGTTCACATCCTCTCTCTCTCGTTCACGTCCTCTCTCTCGTTCACGTCCTCTCTCCCTCATTCACATCCTCTCTCTCTCGTTCACATCCTCTCTCTCTCGTTCACATCCTCTCTCTCTCTCGTTCACATCCTCTCTCTCTCTCATTCACATCCTCTCTCTCTCTCATTCACATCCTCTCTCTCTCGTTCACATCCTCTCTCTCTCGTTCACATCCTCTCTCCCTCATTCACATCCTCTCTCTCTCGTTCACATCCTCTCTCTCTCGTTCACATCCTCTCTCCCTCATTCACATCCTCTCTCTCATTCACATCCTCTCTCTCTCTCATTCACATCCTCTCTCTCTCTCATTCACATCCTCTCTCTCTCGTTCACATCCTCTCTCTCTCGTTCACATCCTCTCTCTTTCGTTCACATCCTCTCTCCCTCATTCACATCCTCTCTCTCTCGTTCACGTCCTCTCTCTCTCGTTCACATCCTCTCTCCCTCATTCACATCCTCTTCCTCATTCACATCCTCTTTCTCTCGTTCACATCCTCTCTCTCTTGTTCACATCCTCTCTCCCTCATTCACATCCTCTCTCCCTCGTTCACATCCTCTCTCCCTCATTCACATCCTCTCTCCCTCATTCACATCCTCTCTCCCTCGTTCACATCCTCTCTCTCTCGTTCACATCCTCTCTCTCTCGTTCACATCCTCTCTCTCTCGTTCACATCCTCTCTCTCTCGTTCACATCCTCTCTCTCTCGTTCACATCCTCTCTCTCTCGTTCACATCCTCTCTCTCTCACTCACATCCTCTCTCTCTCATTCACATCCTCTCTCTCTCGTTCACATTATCTCTCTCTCGTTCACATCTTCTCTCTCACGTTGCACATCTTCTCTCTCTCGTTCACATCTTCTCTCTCTCGTTCACATCCTCTCTCTCTCGTTCACATCCTCTCTCCCACATTCACATCCTCTCTCTCTCGTTCACATCCTCTCTCCCTCATTCACATCCTCTCTCCCTCATTCACATCCTCTCTCCCTCCTTCACATCCTCTCTCTCTCTCATTCACATCCTCTCTCTCTCATTCACATCCTCTCTCTCTCGTTCACATCCTCTCTCTCTCGTTCACATCCTCTCTCTCTCGTTCACATCCTCTATCCCTCCTTCACATCCTCTCTCTCTCGTTCACATCCTCCCTCCCTCATTCACATCCTCTCATTCACATCCTCTCTCTCTCGTTCACACCCTCTCTCTCTCGCTCACATCCTTTCTCTCTCGTTCACATCCTCTCTCCCTCATTCACATCCTCTCTCCCTCATTCACATCCTCTCTCCCTCGTTCACATCCTCTCTCCCGTTCACATCCTCTCTCCCTCACTCACATCCTCTCTCTCTCGTTCACGTCCTCTCTCTCTCGTTCACATCCTCTCTCTCTCGTTCACATCCTCTCTCTCTCGTTCACATCCTCTCTCTCTCGTTCACATCCTCTCTCCATCATTCACATCCTCTCTCTCTCGTTCACATCCTCTCTCTCTCATTCACATCCTCTCTCTCTCGTTCAACTCCTCTCTCTCTCGATCACATCCTCTCTCTCTCGTTCACATCCTCTCTCTCTCGTTCACATCCTCTCTCTCTCGTTCACATCCTCTCTCTCTCGTTCACATCCTCTCTCTCTCGCTCACATCCTCTCTCTCTCGTTCACATCCTCTCTCTCTCGTTCACATCCTCTCTCTCGTTCACATCCTCTCTCTCTCATTCACATCTCTCTCTCTCGCTCACATCCTCTCTCCCACATTCACATCCTCTCTCTCTCGTTCACATCCTCTCTCTCTCGTTCACATCCTCTCTCTCTCGTTCACATCCTCTCTCCCACATTCACATCCTCTCTCTCTCGTTCACATCCTCTCTCCCTCATTCACATCCTCTCTCCCTCATTCACATCCTCTCTCCCTCCTTCACATCCTCTCTCTCTCTCATTCACATCCTCTCTCTCTCATTCACATCCTCTGTCTCTCATTCACATCCTCTCTCTCTCGTTCACATCCTCTCTCTCTCGTTCACATCCTCTCTCTCTCGTTCACATCCTCTATCCCTCCTTCACATCCTCTCTCTCTCGTTCACATCCTCCCTCCCTCATTCACATCCTCTCATTCACATCCTCTCTCTCTCGTTCACACCCTCTCTCTCTCGCTCACATCCTTTCTCTCTCGTTCACATCCTCTCTCCCTCATTCACATCCTCTCTCCCTCATTCACATCCTCTCTCCCTCGTTCACATCCTCTCTCCCGTTCACATCCTCTCTCCCTCACTCACATCCTCTCTCTCTCGTTCACGTCCTCTCTCTCTCGTTCACATCCTCTCTCTCTCGTTCACATCCTCTCTCTCTCGTTCACATCCTCTCTCTCTCGTTCACATCCTCTCTCCCTCATTCACATCCTCTCTCTCTCGTTCACATCCTCTCTCTCTCATTCACATCCTCTCTCTCTCGTTCAACTCCTCTCTCTCTCGATCACATCCTCTCTCTCTCGTTCACATCCTCTCTCTCTCGTTCACATCCTCTCTCTCTCGTTCACATCCTCTCTCTCTCGTTCACATCCTCTCTCTCTCGTTCACATCCTCTCTCTCTCGCTCACATCCTCTCTCTCTCGTTCACATCCTCTCTCTCTCGTTCACATCCTCTCTCTCGTTCACATCCTCTCTCTCTCATTCACATCTCTCTCTCTCGCTCACATCCTCTCTCCCACATTCACATCCTCTCTCTCTCGTTCACATCCTCTCTCTCTCGTTCACATCCTCTCTCTCTCATTCACATCTCTCTCTCTCGCTCACATCCTCTCATTCACATCCTCTCTCTCTCGTTCACACCCTCTCTCTCTCGCTCACATCCTTTCTCTCTCGTTCACATCCTCTCTCCCTCATTCACATCCTCTCTCCCTCATTCACATCCTCTCTCCCTCATTCACATCCTCTTTCTCTCGTTCACATCCGCTCTCCCTCATTCACATCCTCTCTCGTTCACATCCTCTCTCTCTCGTTCACATCCTCTCTCTCGTTCACATCCTCTCTCTCTCATTCACATCTCTCTCTCTCGCTCACATCCTCTCTCCCACATTCACATCCTCTCTCTCTCGTTCACATCCTCTCTCTCTCGTTCACATCCTCTCTCTCTCGTTCACATCCTCTCTCTCTCGTTCACATCCTCTCTCTCTCGTTCACATCCTCTCTCTCTCGCTCACATCCTCTCTCTCTCGCTCACATCCTCTCTCTCTCGCTCACATCCTCTCTCTCTCGTTCACATCCTCTCTCTCTCGCTCACATCCTCTCTCTCTCGTTCACATCCTCTCTCTCTCGTTCACATCCTCTCTCTCTCGTTCACATCCTCTCTCTCTCGTTCAACTCCTCTCTCTCTCGATCACATCCTCTCTCTCTCGATCACATCCTCTCTCTCTCGTTCACATCCTCTCTCTCTCGTTCACATCCTCTCTCTCTCGTTCACATCCTCTCTCTCTCGCTCACATCCTCTCTCTCTCGCTCACATCCTCTCTCTCTCGTTCACATCTTCTCTCTCTCGTTCACATCCTCTCTCTCTCGTTCACATCCTCTCTCTCTCGTTCACATCCTCTCTCTCTCGTTCACATCCTCTCTCTCTCGTTCACATCCTCTCTCTCTCGTTCACATCTCTCTCTCTCGCTCACGTCCTCTCTCCCACATTCACATCCTCTCTCTCTCGTTCACATCCTCTCTCTCTCGTTCACATCCTCTCTCCCTCATTCACATCCTCTCTCTCTCGTTCACATCCTCTCTCTCTCGTTCACATCCTCTCTCTCTCGTTCACATCCTCTCTCCCTCTTTCACATCCTCTCTCCCTCATTCACATCCTCTCTCTCTCGTTCACATCCTCTCTCTCTCATTCACATCCTCTCTCCCTCATTCACATCCTCTCTCTCTCGTTCACATCCTCTCTCTCTCGTTCACATCCTCTCTCTCTCGTTCACATCCTCTCTCTCTCGTTCACATCCTCTCTCTCTCGTTCACATCCTCTCTCTCTCGTTCACATCCTCTCTCTCTCGTTCACATCCTCTCTCTCGTTCACATCCTCTCTCGTTCACATCCTCTCTCTCTCGTTCACATCCTCTCTCTCTCATTCACATCCTCTCTCTCTCGTTCACATCCTCTCTCCCTCATTCACATCCTCTCTCTCATTCACATCCTCTCTCTCTCGTTCACATCCTCTCTCTCGTTCACATCCTCTCTCGTTCACATCCTCTCTCTCTCGTTCACATCCTCTCTCTCTCATTCACATCCTCTCACTCTCGTTCACATCCTCTCTCTCTCGTTCACATCCTCTCTCTCTCGTTCACATCCTCTCTCTCTCGTTCACGTCCTCTCTCTCGTTCACGTCCTCTCTCCCTCATTCACATCCTCTCTCTCTCGTTCACATCCTCTCTCTCTCGTTCACATCCTCTCTCTCTCTCGTTCACATCCTCTCTCTCTCTCATTCACATCCTCTCTCTCTCTCATTCACATCCTCTCTCTCTCGTTCACATCCTCTCTCTCGTTCACATCCTCTCTCTCTCATTCACATCTCTCTCTCTCGCTCACATCCTCTCTCCCACATTCACATCCTCTCTCTCTCGTTCACATCCTCTCTCTCTCGTTCACATCCTCTCTCTCTCGTTCACATCCTCTCTCTCTCGTTCACATCCTCTCTCTCTCGTTCACATCCTCTCTCTCTCGCTCACATCCTCTCTCTCTCGCTCACATCCTCTCTCTCTCGCTCACATCCTCTCTCTCTCGTTCACATCCTCTCTCTCTCGCTCACATCCTCTCTCTCTCGTTCACATCCTCTCTCTCTCGTTCACATCCTCTCTCTCTCGTTCACATCCTCTCTCTCTCGTTCAACTCCTCTCTCTCTCGATCACATCCTCTCTCTCTCGATCACATCCTCTCTCTCTCGTTCACATCCTCTCTCTCTCGTTCACATCCTCTCTCTCTCGTTCACATCCTCTCTCTCTCGCTCACATCCTCTCTCTCTCGCTCACATCCTCTCTCTCTCGTTCACATCTTCTCTCTCTCGTTCACATCCTCTCTCTCTCGTTCACATCCTCTCTCTCTCGTTCACATCCTCTCTCTCTCGTTCACATCCTCTCTCTCTCGTTCACATCCTCTCTCTCTCGTTCACATCCTCTCTCTCTCGTTCACATCTCTCTCTCTCGCTCACGTCCTCTCTCCCACATTCACATCCTCTCTCTCTCGTTCACATCCTCTCTCTCTCGTTCACATCCTCTCTCCCTCATTCACATCCTCTCTCTCTCGTTCACATCCTCTCTCTCTCGTTCACATCCTCTCTCTCTCGTTCACATCCGCTCTCCCTCTTTCACATCCTCTCTCCCTCATTCACATCCTCTCTCTCTCGTTCACATCCTCTCTCTCTCATTCACATCCTCTCTCCCTCATTCACATCCTCTCTCTCTCGTTCACATCCTCTCTCTCTCGTTCACATCCTCTCTCTCTCGTTCACATCCTCTCTCTCTCGTTCACATCCTCTCTCTCTCGTTCACATCCTCTCTCTCTCGTTCACATCCTCTCTCTCTCGTTCACATCCTCTCTCTCGTTCACATCCTCTCTCGTTCACATCCTCTCTCTCTCGTTCACATCCTCTCTCTCTCATTCACATCCTCTCTCTCTCGTTCACATCCTCTCTCCCTCATTCACATCCTCTCTCTCATTCACATCCTCTCTCTCTCGTTCACATCCTCTCTCTCGTTCACATCCTCTCTCGTTCACATCCTCTCTCTCTCGTTCACATCCTCTCTCTCTCATTCACATCCTCTCACTCTCGTTCACATCCTCTCTCTCTCGTTCACATCCTCTCTCTCTCGTTCACATCCTCTCTCTCTCGTTCACGTCCTCTCTCTCGTTCACGTCCTCTCTCCCTCATTCACATCCTCTCTCTCTCGTTCACATCCTCTCTCTCTCGTTCACATCCTCTCTCTCTCTCGTTCACATCCTCTCTCTCTCTCATTCACATCCTCTCTCTCTCTCATTCACATCCTCTCTCTCTCGTTCACATCCTCTCTCTCTCGTTCACATCCTCTCTCCCTCATTCACATCCTCTCTCTCTCGTTCACATCCTCTCTCTCTCGTTCACATCCTCTCTCCCTCATTCACATCCTCTCTCTCATTCACATCCTCTCTCTCTCTCATTCACATCCTCTCTCTCTCTCATTCACATCCTCTCTCTCTCGTTCACATCCTCTCTCTCTCGTTCACATCCTCTCTCTTTCGTTCACATCCTCTCTCCCTCATTCACATCCTCTCTCTCTCGTTCACGTCCTCTCTCTCTCGTTCACATCCTCTCTCCCTCATTCACATCCTCTTCCTCATTCACATCCTCTTTCTCTCGTTCACATCCTCTCTCTCTTGTTCACATCCTCTCTCCCTCATTCACATCCTCTCTCCCTCGTTCACATCCTCTCTCCCTCATTCACATCCTCTCTCCCTCATTCACATCCTCTCTCCCTCGTTCACATCCTCTCTCTCTCGTTCACATCCTCTCTCTCTCGTTCACATCCTCTCTCTCTCGTTCACATCCTCTCTCTCTCGTTCACATCCTCTCTCTCTCGTTCACATCCTCTCTCTCTCGTTCACATCCTCTCTCTCTCACTCACATCCTCTCTCTCTCATTCACATCCTCTCTCTCTCGTTCACATTATCTCTCTCTCGTTCACATCATCTCTCTCACGTTGCACATCTTCTCTCTCTCGTTCACATCTTCTCTCTCTCGTTCACATCCTCTCTCTCTCGTTCACATCCTCTCTCCCACATTCACATCCTCTCTCTCTCGTTCACATCCTCTCTCCCTCATTCACATCCTCTCTCCCTCATTCACATCCTCTCTCCCTCCTTCACATCCTCTCTCTCTCTCATTCACATCCTCTCTCTCTCATTCACATCCTCTCTCTCTCGTTCACATCCTCTCTCTCTCGTTCACATCCTCTCTCTCTCGTTCACATCCTCTATCCCTCCTTCACATCCTCTCTCTCTCGTTCACATCCTCCCTCCCTCATTCACATCCTCTCATTCACATCCTCTCTCTCTCGTTCACACCCTCTCTCTCTCGCTCACATCCTTTCTCTCTCGTTCACATCCTCTCTCCCTCATTCACATCCTCTCTCCCTCATTCACATCCTCTCTCCCTCGTTCACATCCTCTCTCCCGTTCACATCCTCTCTCCCTCACTCACATCCTCTCTCTCTCGTTCACGTCCTCTCTCTCTCGTTCACATCCTCTCTCTCTCGTTCACATCCTCTCTCTCTCGTTCACATCCTCTCTCTCTCGTTCACATCCTCTCTCCATCATTCACATCCTCTCTCTCTCGTTCACATCCTCTCTCTCTCATTCACATCCTCTCTCTCTCGTTCAACTCCTCTCTCTCTCGATCACATCCTCTCTCTCTCGTTCACATCCTCTCTCTCTCGTTCACATCCTCTCTCTCTCGTTCACATCCTCTCTCTCTCGTTCACATCCTCTCTCTCTCGCTCACATCCTCTCTCTCTCGTTCACATCCTCTCTCTCTCGTTCACATCCTCTCTCTCGTTCACATCCTCTCTCTCTCATTCACATCTCTCTCTCTCGCTCACATCCTCTCTCCCACATTCACATCCTCTCTCTCTCGTTCACATCCTCTCTCCCACATTCACATCCTCTCTCTCTCGTTCACATCCTCTCTCCCACATTCACATCCTCTCTCTCTCGTTCACATCCTCTCTCCCTCATTCACATCCTCTCTCCCTCATTCACATCCTCTCTCCCTCCTTCACATCCTCTCTCTCTCTCATTCACATCCTCTCTCTCTCATTCACATCCTCTGTCTCTCATTCACATCCTCTCTCTCTCGTTCACATCCTCTCTCTCTCGTTCACATCCTCTCTCTCTCGTTCACATCCTCTATCCCTCCTTCACATCCTCTCTCTCTCGTTCACATCCTCCCTCCCTCATTCACATCCTCTCATTCACATCCTCTCTCTCTCGTTCACACCCTCTCTCTCTCGCTCACATCCTTTCTCTCTCGTTCACATCCTCTCTCCCTCATTCACATCCTCTCTCCCTCATTCACATCCTCTCTCCCTCGTTCACATCCTCTCTCCCGTTCACAGCCTCTCTCCCTCACTCACATCCTCTCTCTCTCGTTCACGTCCTCTCTCTCTCGTTCACATCCTCTCTCTCTCGTTCACATCCTCTCTCTCTCGTTCACATCCTCTCTCTCTCGTTCACATCCTCTCTCCCTCATTCACATCCTCTCTCTCTCGTTCACATCCTCTCTCTCTCATTCACATCCTCTCTCTCTCGTTCAACTCCTCTCTCTCTCGATCACATCCTCTCTCTCTCGTTCACATCCTCTCTCTCTCGTTCACATCCTCTCTCTCTCGTTCACATCCTCTCTCTCTCGTTCACATCCTCTCTCTCTCGTTCACATCCTCTCTCTCTCGCTCACATCCTCTCTCTCTCGTTCACATCCTCTCTCTCTCGTTCACATCCTCTCTCTCGTTCACATCCTCTCTCTCTCATTCACATCTCTCTCTCTCGCTCACATCCTCTCTCCCACATTCACATCCTCTCTCTCTCGTTCACATCCTCTCTCTCTCGTTCACATCCTCTCTCTCTCATTCACATCTCTCTCTCTCGCTCACATCCTCTCATTCACATCCTCTCTCTCTCGTTCACACCCTCTCTCTCTCGCTCACATCCTTTCTCTCTCGTTCACATCCTCTCTCCCTCATTCACATCCTCTCTCCCTCATTCACATCCTCTCTCCCTCATTCACATCCTCTTTCTCTCGTTCACATCCGCTCTCCCTCATTCACATCCTCTCTCGTTCACATCCTCTCTCTCTCGTTCACATCCTCTCTCTCGTTCACATCCTCTCTCTCTCATTCACATCTCTCTCTCTCGCTCACATCCTCTCTCCCACATTCACATCCTCTCTCTCTCGTTCACATCCTCTCTCTCTCGTTCACATCCTCTCTCTCTCGTTCACATCCTCTCTCTCTCGTTCACATCCTCTCTCTCTCGTTCACATCCTCTCTCTCTCGCTCACATCCTCTCTCTCTCGCTCACATCCTCTCTCTCTCGCTCACATCCTCTCTCTCTCGTTCACATCCTCTCTCTCTCGCTCACATCCTCTCTCTCTCGTTCACATCCTCTCTCTCTCGTTCACATCCTCTCTCTCTCGTTCACATCCTCTCTCTCTCGTACAACTCCTCTCTCTCTCGATCACATCCTCTCTCTCTCGATCACATCCTCTCTCTCTCGTTCACATCCTCTCTCTCTCGTTCACATCCTCTCTCTCTCGTTCACATCCTCTCTCTCTCGCTCACATCCTCTCTCTCTCGCTCACATCCTCTCTCTCTCGTTCACATCTTCTCTCTCTCGTTCACATCCTCTCTCTCTCGTTCACATCCTCTCTCTCTCGTTCACATCCTCTCTCTCTCGTTCACATCCTCTCTCTCTCGTTCACATCCTCTCTCTCTCGTTCACATCCTCTCTCTCTCGTTCACATCTCTCTCTCTCGCTCACGTCCTCTCTCCCACATTCACATCCTCTCTCTCTCGTTCACATCCTCTCTCTCTCGTTCACATCCTCTCTCCCTCATTCACATCCTCTCTCTCTCGTTCACATCCTCTCTCTCTCGTTCACATCCTCTCTCTCTCGTTCACATCCTCTCTCCCTCTTTCACATCCTCTCTCCCTCATTCACATCCTCTCTCTCTCGTTCACATCCTCTCTCTCTCATTCACATCCTCTCTCCCTCATTCACATCCTCTCTCTCTCGTTCACATCCTCTCTCTCTCGTTCACATCCTCTCTCTCTCGTTCACATCCTCTCTCTCTCGTTCACATCCTCTCTCTCTCGTTCACATCCTCTCTCTCTCGTTCACATCCTCTCTCTCTCGTTCACATCCTCTCTCTCGTTCACATCCTCTCTCGTTCACATCCTCTCTCTCTCGTTCACATCCTCTCTCTCTCATTCACATCCTCTCTCTCTCGTTCACATCCTCTCTCCCTCATTCACATCCTCTCTCTCATTCACATCCTCTCTCTCTCGTTCACATCCTCTCTCTCGTTCACATCCTCTCTCGTTCACATCCTCTCTCTCTCGTTCACATCCTCTCTCTCTCATTCACATCCTCTCACTCTCGTTCACATCCTCTCTCTCTCGTTCACATCCTCTCTCTCTCGTTCACATCCTCTCTCTCTCGTTCACGTCCTCTCTCTCGTTCACGTCCTCTCTCCCTCATTCACATCCTCTCTCTCTCGTTCACATCCTCTCTCTCTCGTTCACATCCTCTCTCTCTCTCGTTCACATCCTCTCTCTCTCTCATTCACATCCTCTCTCTCTCTCATTCACATCCTCTCTCTCTCGTTCACATCCTCTCTCTCTCGTTCACATCCTCTCTCCCTCATTCACATCCTCTCTCTCTCGTTCACATCCTCTCTCTCTCGTTCACATCCTCTCTCCCTCATTCACATCCTCTCTCTCATTCACATCCTCTCTCTCTCTCATTCACATCCTCTCTCTCTCTCATTCACATCCTCTCTCTCTCGTTCACATCCTCTCTCTCTCGTTCACATCCTCTCTCTTTCGTTCACATCCTCTCTCCCTCATTCACATCCTCTCTCTCTCGTTCACGTCCTCTCTCTCTCGTTCACATCCTCTCTCCCTCATTCACATCCTCTTCCTCATTCACATCCTCTTTCTCTCGTTCACATCCTCTCTCTCTTGTTCACATCCTCTCTCCCTCATTCACATCCTCTCTCCCTCGTTCACATCCTCTCTCCCTCATTCACATCCTCTCTCCCTCATTCACATCCTCTCTCCCTCGTTCACATCCTCTCTCTCTCGTTCACATCCTCTCTCTCTCGTTCACATCCTCTCTCTCTCGTTCACATCCTCTCTCTCTCGTTCACATCCTCTCTCTCTCGTTCACATCCTCTCTCTCTCGTTCACATCCTCTCTCTCTCGCTCACATCCTCTCTCTCTCGCTCACATCCTCTCTCTCTCGTTCACATCTTCTCTCTCTCGTTCACATCCTCTCTCTCTCGTTCACATCCTCTCTCTCTCGTTCACATCCTCTCTCTCTCGTTCACATCCTCTCTCTCTCGTTCACATCCTCTCTCTCTCGTTCACATCCTCTCTCTCTCGTTCACATCTCTCTCTCTCGCTCACGTCCTCTCTCCCACATTCACATCCTCTCTCTCTCGTTCACATCCTCTCTCTCTCGTTCACATCCTCTCTCCCTCATTCACATCCTCTCTCTCTCGTTCACATCCTCTCTCTCTCGTTCACATCCTCTCTCTCTCGTTCACATCCTCTCTCCCTCTTTCACATCCTCTCTCCCTCATTCACATCCTCTCTCTCTCGTTCACATCCTCTCTCTCTCATTCACATCCTCTCTCCCTCATTCACATCCTCTCTCTCTCGTTCACATCCTCTCTCTCTCGTTCACATCCTCTCTCTCTCGTTCACATCCTCTCTCTCTCGTTCACATCCTCTCTCTCTCGTTCACATCCTCTCTCTCTCGTTCACATCCTCTCTCTCTCGTTCACATCCTCTCTCTCTCGTTCACATCCTCTCTCGTTCACATCCTCTCTCTCTCGTTCACATCCTCTCTCTCTCATTCACATCCTCTCTCTCTCGTTCACATCCTCTCTCCCTCATTCACATCCTCTCTCTCATTCACATCCTCTCTCTCTCGTTCACATCCTCTCTCTCGTTCACATCCTCTCTCGTTCACATCCTCTCTCTCTCGTTCACATCCTCTCTCTCTCATTCACATCCTCTCACTCTCGTTCACATCCTCTCTCTCTCGTTCACATCCTCTCTCTCTCGTTCACATCCTCTCTCTCTCGTTCACGTCCTCTCTCTCGTTCACGTCCTCTCTCCCTCATTCACATCCTCTCTCTCTCGTTCACATCCTCTCTCTCTCGTTCACATCCTCTCTCTCTCTCGTTCACATCCTCTCTCTCTCTCATTCACATCCTCTCTCTCTCTCATTCACATCCTCTCTCTCTCGTTCACATCCTCTCTCTCTCGTTCACATCCTCTCTCCCTCATTCACATCCTCTCTCTCTCGTTCACATCCTCTCTCTCTCGTTCACATCCTCTCTCCCTCATTCACATCCTCTCTCTCATTCACATCCTCTCTCTCTCTCATTCACATCCTCTCTCTCTCTCATTCACATCCTCTCTCTCTCGTTCACATCCTCTCTCTCTCGTTCACATCCTCTCTCTTTCGTTCACATCCTCTCTCCCTCATTCACATCCTCTCTCTCTCGTTCACGTCCTCTCTCTCTCGTTCACATCCTCTCTCCCTCATTCACATCCTCTTCCTCATTCACATCCTCTTTCTCTCGTTCACATCCTCTCTCTCTTGTTCACATCCTCTCTCCCTCATTCACATCCTCTCTCCCTCGTTCACATCCTCTCTCCCTCATTCACATCCTCTCTCCCTCATTCACATCCTCTCTCCCTCGTTCACATCCTCTCTCTCTCGTTCACATCCTCTCTCTCTCGTTCACATCCTCTCTCTCTCGTTCACATCCTCTCTCTCTCGTTCACATCCTCTCTCTCTCGTTCACATCCTCTCTCTCTCGTTCACATCCTCTCTCTCTCACTCACATCCTCTCTCTCTCATTCACATCCTCTCTCTCTCGTTCACATTATCTCTCTCTCGTTCACATCATCTCTCTCACGTTGCACATCTTCTCTCTCTCGTTCACATCTTCTCTCTCTCGTTCACATCCTCTCTCTCTCGTTCACATCCTCTCTCCCACATTCACATCCTCTCTCTCTCGTTCACATCCTCTCTCCCTCATTCACATCCTCTCTCCCTCATTCACATCCTCTCTCCCTCCTTCACATCCTCTCTCTCTCTCATTCACATCCTCTCTCTCTCATTCACATCCTCTCTCTCTCGTTCACATCCTCTCTCTCTCGTTCACATCCTCTCTCTCTCGTTCACATCCTCTATCCCTCCTTCACATCCTCTCTCTCTCGTTCACATCCTCCCTCCCTCATTCACATCCTCTCATTCACATCCTCTCTCTCTCGTTCACACCCTCTCTCTCTCGCTCACATCCTTTCTCTCTCGTTCACATCCTCTCTCCCTCATTCACATCCTCTCTCCCTCATTCACATCCTCTCTCCCTCGTTCACATCCTCTCTCCCGTTCACATCCTCTCTCCCTCACTCACATCCTCTCTCTCTCGTTCACGTCCTCTCTCTCTCGTTCACATCCTCTCTCTCTCGTTCACATCCTCTCTCTCTCGTTCACATCCTCTCTCTCTCGTTCACATCCTCTCTCCATCATTCACATCCTCTCTCTCTCGTTCACATCCTCTCTCTCTCATTCACATCCTCTCTCTCTCGTTCAACTCCTCTCTCTCTCGATCACATCCTCTCTCTCTCGTTCACATCCTCTCTCTCTCGTTCACATCCTCTCTCTCTCGTTCACATCCTCTCTCTCTCGTTCACATCCTCTCTCTCTCGCTCACATCCTCTCTCTCTCGTTCACATCCTCTCTCTCTCGTTCACATCCTCTCTCTCGTTCACATCCTCTCTCTCTCATTCACATCTCTCTCTCTCGCTCACATCCTCTCTCCCACATTCACATCCTCTCTCTCTCGTTCACATCCTCTCTCTCTCGTTCACATCCTCTCTCTCTCATTCACATCTCTCTCTCTCGCTCACATCCTCTCATTCACATCCTCTCTCTCTCGTTCACACCCTCTCTCTCTCGCTCACATCCTTTCTCTCTCGTTCACATCCTCTCTCCCTCATTCACATCCTCTCTCCCTCATTCACATCCTCTCTCCCTCATTCACATCCTCTTTCTCTCGTTCACATCCGCTCTCCCTCATTCACATCCTCTCTCGTTCACATCCTCTCTCTCTCGTTCACATCCTCTCTCTCTCGTTCACATCCTCCCTCTCTCGTTCACATCCTCTCTCCCTCGTTCACATTCTCTCTCTCTCGTTCACATCCTCTCTCCCTCGTTCACATCCTCTCTCTCTCGTTCACATCCTCTCTCTCTCGTTCACATCCTCTCTCCCTCATTCACATCCTCTCTCCCTCATTCACATCCTCTCTCTCTCGTTCACATCCTCTTCCTCATTCACATCCTCTCTCTCTCGTTCACATCCTCTCTCCCTCTTTCACATCCTCTCTCCCTCATTCACATCCTCTCTCTCTCGTTCACATCCTCTCTCTCTCATTCACATCCTCTCTCCCTCATTCACATCCTCTCTCTCTCGTTCACATCCTCTCTCTCTCGTTCACATCCTCTCTCTCTCGTTCACATCCTCTCTCTCTCGTTCACATCCTCTCTCTCTCGTTCACATCCTCTCTCTCTCGTTCACATCCTCTCTCTCGTTCACATCCTCTCTCGTTCACATCCTCTCTCTCTCGTTCACATCCTCTCTCTCTCATTCACATCCTCTCTCTCTCGTTCACATCCTCTCTCCCTCATTCACATCCTCTCCCTCATTCACATCCTCTCTCTCTCGTTCACATCCTCTCTCTCGTTCACATCCTCTCTCGTTCACATCCTCTCTCTCTCGTTCACATCCTCTCTCTCTCATTCACATCCTCTCTCTCTCGTTCACATCCTCTCTCTCTCGTTCACATCCTCTCTCTCTCGTTCACATCCTCTCTCTCTCGTTCACGTCCTCTCTCTCGTTCACGTCCTCTCTCCCTCATTCACATCCTCTCTCTCTCGTTCACATCCTCTCTCTCTCGTTCACATCCTCTCTCTCTCGTTCACATCCTCTCTCTCTCTCATTCACATCCTCTCTCTCTCTCATTCACATCCTCTCTCTCTCGTTCACATCCTCTCTCTCTCGTTCACATCCTCTCTCCCTCATTCACATCCTCTCTCTCTCGTTCACATCCTCTCTCTCTCGTTCACATCCTCGCTCCCTCATTCACATCCTCTCTCTCATTCACATCCTCTCTCTCTCTCATTCACATCCTCTCTCTCTCTCATTCACATCCTCTCTCTCTCGTTCACATCCTCTCTCTCTCGTTCACATCCTCTCTCTTTCGTTCACATCCTCTCTCCCTCATTCACATCCTCTCTCTCTCGTTCACGTCCTCTCTCTCTCGTTCACATCCTCTCTCCCTCATTCACATCCTCTTCCTCATTCACATCCTCTTTCTCTCGTTCACATCCTCTCTCTCTTGTTCACATCCTCTCTCCCTCATTCACATCCTCTCTCCCTCGTTCACATCCTCTCTCCCTCATTCACATCCTCTCTCCCTCGTTCACATCCTCTCTCTCTCGTTCACATCCTCTCTCTCTCGTTCACATCCTCTCTCTCTCGTTCACATCCTCTCTCTCTCGTTCACATCCTCTCTCTCTCGTTCACATCCTCTCTCTCTCACTCAGATCCTCTCTCTCTCATTCACATCCTCTCTCTCTCGTTCACATTATCTCTCTCTCGTTCACATCATCTCTCTCACGTTGCACATCTTCTCTCTCTCGTTCACATCTTCTCTCTCTCGTTCACATCCTCTCTCTCTCGTTCACATCCTCTCTCCCACATTCACATCCTCTCTCTCTCGTTCACATCCTCTCTCCCTCATTCACATCCTCTCTCCCTCATTCACATCCTCTCTCCCTCCTTCACATCCTCTCTCTCTCTCATTCACATCCTCTCTCTCTCATTCACATCCTCTGTCTCTCATTCACATCCTCTCTCTCTCGTTCACATCCTCTCTCTCTCGTTCACATCCTCTCTCTCTCGTTCACATCCTCTCTCTCTCGTTCACATCCTCTATCCCTCCTTCACATCCTCTCTCTCTCGTTCACATCCTCCCTCCCTCATTCACATCCTCTCATTCACATCCTCTCTCTCTCGTTCACACCCTCTCTCTCTCGCTCACATCCTTTCTCTCTCGTTCACATCCTCTCTCCCTCATTCACATCCTCTCTCCCTCGTTCACATCCTCTCTCCCTCGTTCACATCCTCTCTCCCGTTCACATCCTCTCTCCCTCACTCACATCCTCTCTCTCTCGTTCACATCCTCTCTCTCTCGTTCACATCCTCTCTCTCTCGTTCACATCCTCTCTCTCTCGTTCACATCCTCTCTCTCTCGTTCACATCCTCTCTCCCTCATTCACATCCTCTCTCTCTCGTTCACATCCTCTCTCTCTCATTCACATCCTCTCTCTCTCGTTCAACTCCTCTCTCTCTCGATCACATCCTCTCTCTCTCGTTCACATCCTCTCTCTCTCGTTCACATCCTCTCTCTCTCGTTCACATCCTCTCTCTCTCGTTCACATCCTCTCTCTCTCGCTCACATCCTCTCTCTCTCGTTCACATCCTCTCTCTCTCGTTCACATCCTCTAGCTCGTTCACATCCTCTCTCTCTCATTCACATCTCTCTCTCTCGCTCACATCCTCTCTCCCACATTCACATCCTCTCTCTCTCGTTCACATCCTCTCTCTCTCGTTCACATCCTCTCTCTCTCATTCACATCTCTCTCTCTCGCTCACATCCTCTCATTCACATCCTCTCTCTCTCGTTCACACCCTCTCTCTCTCGCTCACATCCTTTCTCTCTCGTTCACATCCTCTCTCCCTCATTCACATCCTCTCTCCCTCATTCACATCCTCTCTCCCTCATTCACATCCTCTTTCTCTCGTTCACATCCGCTCTCCCTCATTCACATCCTCTCTCGTTCACATCCTCTCTCTCTCGTTCACATCCTCTCTCTCTCGTTCACATCCTCCCTCTCTCGTTCACATCCTCTCTCCCTCGTTCACATTCTCTCTCTCTCGTTCACATCCTCTCTCCCTCATTCACATCCTCTCTCTCTCGTTCACATCCTCTCTCTCTCGTTCACATCCTCTCTCCCTCATTCACATCCTCTCTCCCTCATTCACATCCTCTCTCTCTCGTTCACATCCTCTTCCTCATTCACATCCTCTCTCTCTCGCTCACATCCTCTCTCTCTCGTTCACATCCTCTCTCTCTCGTTCACATCCTCTCTCTCTCGCTCACATCCTCTCTCTCTCGCTCACATCCTCTCTCTCTCGTTCACATCCTCTCTCTCTCGCTCACATCCTCTCTCCCTCATTCACATCCTCTCTCTTATTCACATCCTCTCTCCCTCATTCACATCCTCTCTCTCGTTCACATCCTCTCTCTCTCGTTCACATCCTCTCTCTCTCGTTCACATCCTCTCTCTCTCGCTCACATCCTCTCTCTCTCGTTCACATCATCTCTCTCTCGTTCACATCCTCTCTCTCTCGCTCACATCCTCTCTCTCTCGCTCACATCCTCTCTCTCTCGTTCACATCCTCTCTCTCTCGCTCACATCCTCTCTCCCTCATTCACATCCTCTCTCTTATTCACATCCTCTCTCCCTCATTCACATCCTCTCTCTCTCGCTCACATCCTCTCTCTCTCGTTCACATCCTCTCTCTCTCGTTCACATCCTCTCTCTCTCGCTCACATCCTCTCTCTCTCGCTCACATCCTCTCTCTCTCGTTCACATCCTCTCTCTCTCGCTCACATCCTCTCTCTCTCATTCACATCCTCTCTCTTATTCACATCCTCTCTCCCTCATTCACATCCTCTCTCTCGTTCACATCCTCACTCCCTCATTCACATCCTCTCTCTCTCATTCACATCTTCTCCCCCTCATTCACATCCTCTCTCTCTCGTTCACATCCTCTCTCCCTCATTCACATCCTCTCCCCCTCATTCACATCCTCTCTCTCGTTCACATCCTCTCTCTCTCGTTCACATCCTCTCTCTCTCGTTCACATCCTCTCTCTCTCGTTCACATCCTCTCTCCCTCATTCACATCCTCTCTCTCTCGCTCACATCCTCTCTCTCTCGCTCACATCCTCTCGCTCTCGTTCACATCCTCTCTCTCTCGTTCACATCATCTCTCTCTCGTTCACACCCTCTCTCTCTCGTTCACATCCTCTCTCTCTCGCTCACATCCTCTCTCTCTCGTTCACATCCTCTCTCTCTCGTTCACATCCTCTCTCTCTCGTTCACATCCTCTCTCTCTCATTCACATCCTCTCTCTCTCGTTCAACTCCTCTCTCTCTCGATCACATCCTCTCTCTCTCGTTCACATCCTCTCTCTCGTTCACATCCTCTCTCTCTCATTCACATCTCTCTCTCTCGCTCACATCCTCTCTCCCACATTCACATCCTCTCTCTCTCGTTCACATCCTCTCTCTCTCGTTCACATCCTCTCTCTCTCGTTCAACTCCTCTCTCTCTCGATCACATCCTCTCTCTCTCGTTCACATCCTCTCTCTCTCGTTCACATCCTCTCTCTCTCGTTCACATCCTCTCTCTCTCATTCACATCCTCTCTCTCTCGTTCAACTCCTCTCTCTCTCGATCACATCCTCTCTCTCTCGTTCACATCCTCTCTCTCTCGTTCACATCCTCTCTCTCTCGTTCACATCCTCTCTCTCTCGTTCACATCCTCTCTCTCTCGCTCACATCCTCTCTCTCTCGTTCACATCCTCTCTCTCTCGTTCACATCCTCTCTCTCGTTCACATCCTCTCTCTCTCATTCACATCTCTCTCTCTCGCTCACATCCTCTCTCCCACATTCACATCCTCTCTCTCTCGTTCACATCCTCTCTCTCTCGTTCACATCCTCTCTCTCTCATTCACATCTCTCTCTCTCGCTCACATCCTCTCATTCACATCCTCTCTCTCTCGTTCACACCCTCTCTCTCTCGCTCACATCCTTTCTCTCTCGTTCACATCCTCTCTCCCTCATTCACATCCTCTCTCCCTCATTCACATCCTCTCTCCCTCATTCACATCCTCTTTCTCTCGTTCACATCCGCTCTCCCTCATTCACATCCTCTCTCGTTCACATCCTCTCTCTCTCGTTCACATCCTCTCTCTCTCGTTCACATCCTCCCTCTCTCGTTCACATCCTCTCTCCCTCGTTCACATTCTCTCTCTCTCGTTCACATCCTCTCTCCCTCATTCACATCCTCTCTCTCTCGTTCACATCCTCTCTCTCTCGTTCACATCCTCTCTCCCTCATTCACATCCTCTCTCCCTCATTCACATCCTCTCTCTCTCGTTCACATCCTCTTCCTCATTCACATCCTCTCTCTCTCGTTCACATCCTCTCTCCCTCTTTCACATCCTCTCTCCCTCATTCACATCCTCTCTCTCTCGTTCACATCCTCTCTCTCTCATTCACATCCTCTCTCCCTCATTCACATCCTCTCTCTCTCGTTCACATCCTCTCTCTCTCGTTCACATCCTCTCTCTCTCGTTCACATCCTCTCTCTCTCGTTCACATCCTCTCTCTCTCGTTCACATCCTCTCTCTCTCGTTCACATCCTCTCTCGTTCACATCCTCTCTCTCTCGTTCACATCCTCTCTCTCTCATTCACATCCTCTCTCTCTCGTTCACATCCTCTCTCCCTCATTCACATCCTCTCTCTCATTCACATCCTCTCTCTCTCGTTCACATCCTCTCTCTCGTTCACATCCTCTCTCGTTCACATCCTCTCTCTCTCGTTCACATCCTCTCTCTCTCGTTCACATCCTCTCTCTCTCGTTCACATCCTCTCTCTCTCGTTCACATCCTCTCTCTCTCGTTCACATCCTCTCTCTCTCGTTCACGTCCTCTCTCTCGTTCACGTCCTCTCTCCCTCATTCACATCCTCTCTCTCTCGTTCACATCCTCTCTCTCTCGTTCACATCCTCTCTCTCTCGTTCACATCCTCTCTCTCTCTCATTCACATCCTCTCTCTCTCTCATTCACATCCTCTCTCTCTCGTTCACATCCTCTCTCTCTCGTTCACATCCTCTCTCCCTCATTCACATCCTCTCTCTCTCGTTCACATCCTCTCTCTCTCGTTCACATCCTCTCTCCCTCATTCACATCCTCTCTCTCATTCACATCCTCTCTCTCTCTCATTCACATCCTCTCTCTCTCTCATTCACATCCTCTCTCTCTCGTTCACATCCTCTCTCTCTCGTTCACATCCTCTCTCTTTCGTTCACATCCTCTCTCCCTCATTCACATCCTCTCTCTCTCGTTCACGTCCTCTCTCTCTCGTTCACATCCTCTCTCCCTCATTCACATCCTCTTCCTCATTCACATCCTCTTTCTCTCGTTCACATCCTCTCTCTCTTGTTCACATCCTCTCTCCCTCATTCACATCCTCTCTCCCTCGTTCACATCCTCTCTCCCTCATTCACATCCTCTCTCCCTCATTCACATCCTCTCTCCCTCGTTCACATCCTCTCTCTCTCGTTCACATCCTCTCTCTCTCGTTCACATCCTCTCTCTCTCGTTCACATCCTCTCTCTCTCGTTCACATCCTCTCTCTCTCGTTCACATCCTCTCTCTCTCACTCACATCCTCTCTCTCTCATTCACATCCTCTCTCTCTCGTTCACATTATCTCTCTCTCGTTCACATCATCTCTCTCACGTTGCACATCTTCTCTCTCTCGTTCACATCTTCTCTCTCTCGTTCACATCCTCTCTCTCTCGTTCACATCCTCTCTCCCACATTCACATCCTCTCTCTCTCGTTCACATCCTCTCTCCCTCATTCACATCCTCTCTCCCTCATTCACATCCTCTCTCCCTCCTTCACATCCTCTCTCTCTCTCATTCACATCCTCTCTCTCTCATTCACATCCTCTGTCTCTCATTCACATCCTCTCTCTCTCGTTCACATCCTCTCTCTCTCGTTCACATCCTCTCTCTCTCGTTCACATCCTCTCTCTCTCGTTCACATCCTCTATCCCTCCTTCACATCCTCTCTCTCTCGTTCACATCCTCCCTCCCTCATTCACATCCTCTCATTCACATCCTCTCTCTCTCGTTCACACCCTCTCTCTCTCGCTCACATCCTTTCTCTCTCGTTCACATCCTCTCTCCCTCATTCACATCCTCTCTCCCTCATTCACATCCTCTCTCCCTCGTTCACATCCTCTCTCCCGTTCACATCCTCTCTCCCTCACTCACATCCTCTCTCTCTCGTTCACGTCCTCTCTCTCTCGTTCACATCCTCTCTCTCTCGTTCACATCCTCTCTCTCTCGTTCACATCCTCTCTCTCTCGTTCACATCCTCTCTCCCTCATTCACATCCTCTCTCTCTCGTTCACATCCTCTCTCTCTCATTCACATCCTCTCTCTCTCGTTCAACTCCTCTCTCTCTCGATCACATCCTCTCTCTCTCGTTCACATCCTCTCTCTCTCGTTCACATCCTCTCTCTCTCGTTCACATCCTCTCTCTCTCGTTCACATCCTCTCTCTCTCGCTCACATCCTCTCTCTCTCGTTCACATCCTCTCTCTCTCGTTCACATCCTCTCTCTCGTTCACATCCTCTCTCTCTCATTCACATCTCTCTCTCTCGCTCACATCCTCTCTCCCACATTCACATCCTCTCTCTCTCGTTCACATCCTCTCTCTCTCGTTCACATCCTCTCTCTCTCATTCACATCTCTCTCTCTCGCTCACATCCTCTCATTCACATCCTCTCTCTATCGTTCACACCCTCTCTCTCTCGCTCACATCCTTTCTCTCTCGTTCACATCCTCTCTCCCTCATTCACATCCTCTCTCCCTCATTCACATCCTCTCTCCCTCATTCACATCCTCTTTCTCTCGTTCACATCCGCTCTCCCTCATTCACATCCTCTCTCGTTCACATCCTCTCTCTCTCGTTCACATCCTCTCTCTCTCGTTCACATCCTCCCTCTCTCGTTCACATCCTCTCTCCCTCGTTCACATTCTCTCTCTCTCGTTCACATCCTCTCTCCCTCATTCACATCCTCTCTCTCTCGTTCACATCCTCTCTCTCTCGTTCACATCCTCTCTCCCTCATTCACATCCTCTCTCCCTCATTCACATCCTCTCTCTCTCGTTCACATCCTCTTCCTCATTCACATCCTCTCTCTCTCGCTCACATCCTCTCTCTCTCGTTCACATCCTCTCTCTCTCGTTCACATCCTCTCTCTCTCGCTCACATCCTCTCTCTCTCGCTCACATCCTCTCTCTCTCGTTCACATCCTCTCTCTCTCGCTCACATCCTCTCTCCCTCATTCACATCCTCTCTCTTATTCACATCCTCTCTCCCTCATTCACATCCTCTCTCTCGTTCACATCCTCTCTCTCTCGTTCACATCCTCTCTCTCTCGTTCACATCCTCTCTCTCTCGCTCACATCCTCTCTCTCTCGTTCACATCATCTCTCTCTCGTTCACATCCTCTCTCTCTCGCTCACATCCTCTCTCTCTCGCTCACATCCTCTCTCTCTCGTTCACATCCTCTCTCTCTCGCTCACATCCTCTCTCCCTCATTCACATCCTCTCTCTTATTCACATCCTCTCTCCCTCATTCACATCCTCTCTCTCTCGCTCACATCCTCTCTCTCTCGTTCACATCCTCTCTCTCTCGTTCACATCCTCTCTCTCTCGCTCACATCCTCTCTCTCTCGCTCACATCCTCTCTCTCTCGTTCACATCCTCTCTCTCTCGCTCACATCCTCTCTCCCTCATTCACATCCTCTCTCTTATTCACATCCTCTCTCCCTCATTCACATCCTCTCTCTCGTTCACATCCTCACTCCCTCATTCACATCCTCTCTCTCTCATTCACATCTTCTCCCCCTCATTCACATCCTCTCTCTCTCGTTCACATCCTCTCTCCCTCATTCACATCCTCTCTCTCGTTCACATCCTCTCTCTCTCGTTCACATCCTCTCTCTCTCGTTCACATCCTCTCTCTCTCGTTCACATCCTCTCTCCCTCATTCACATCCTCTCTCTCTCGCTCACATCCTCTCTCTCTCGCTCACATCCTCTCGCTCTCGTTCACATCCTCTCTCTCTCGTTCACATCATCTCTCTCTCGTTCACACCCTCTCTCTCTCGTTCACATCCTCTCTCTCTCGCTCACATCCTCTCTCTCTCGTTCACATCCTCTCTCTCTCGTTCACATCCTCTCTCTCTCGTTCACATCCTCTCTCTCTCATTCACATCCTCTCTCTCTCGTTCAACTCCTCTCTCTCTCGATCACATCCTCTCTCTCTCGTTCACATCCTCTCTCTCGTTCACATCCTCTCTCTCTCATTCACATCTCTCTCTCTCGCTCACATCCTCTCTCCCACATTCACATCCTCTCTCTCTCGTTCACATCCTCTCTCTCCCGTTCACATCCTCTCTCTCTCGTTCACATCCTCTCTCTCTCGTTCACATCCTCTCTCTCTCGTTCACATCCTCTCTCTCTCGTTCACATCCTCTCTCTCTCGTTCACATCCTCTCTCTCTCGTTCACATCCTCTCTCTCTCGTTCACATCCTCTCTCTCTCGTTCACATCCTCTCTCTCTCGTTCACATCCTCTCTCTCTCGTTCACATCCTCTCTCTCTCGTTCACATCCTCTCTCCCTCATTCACGTCCTCTCTCCCTCATTCACGTCCTCTCTCTCTCGTTCACATCCTCTCTCCCTCATTCACATCCTCTCTCTCTCGTTCACATCCTCTCTCTCTCGTTCACATCCTCTCTCCCTCGTTCACATCCTCTCTCTCTCGTTCACATCCTCTCTCTCTCGTTCACATCCTCTCTCTCTCGTTCACATCCTCTCTCCCTCATTCACATCCTCTCTCCCTCATTCACATCCTCTCTCTCTCGTTCACATCCTCTCTCTCGTTCACATCCTCTCTCTCTCATTCACATCTCTCTCTCTCGCTCACATCCTCTCTCTCTCGTTCACATCCTCTCTCCCGTTCACATCCTCTCTCTCTCGTTCACATCCTCTCTCTCTCGTTCACATCCTCTCTCCCTCACTCACATCCTCTCTCTCTCGTTCACGTCCTCTCTCTCTCGTTCACATCCTCTCTCTCTCGTTCACATCCTCTCTCTCTCGTTCACATCCTCTCTCCTGTTCACATCCTCTCTCTCTCGTTCACATCCTCTCTCTCTCGTTCACATCCTCTCTCTCTCGTTCACATCCTCTCTCTCTCGTTCACATCCTCTCTCTCTCGTTCACATCCTCTCTCCCTCACTCACATCCTCTCTCTCTCATTCACATCCTCTCTCTCTCGTTCACATCCTCTCTCTCTCGTTCACATCCTCTCTCTCTCGTTTACATCCTCTCTCTCTCGTTCACATCCTCTCTCTCTCGTTCACATCCTCTCTCTCTCGTTCACATCCTCTCTCTCTCGTTCACATCCTCTCTCTCTCGTTCACATCCTCTCTCTCTCGTTCACATCCTCTCTCCCTCGTTCACATCCTCTCTCTCTCATTCACATCCTCTCTCTCTCGTTCACACCCTCTCTCTCTCGTTCACATCCTCTCTCCCTCATTCACGTCCTCTCTCTCTCGTTCACATCCTCTCTCTCTCATTCACATCCTCTCTCTCTCGTTCACACCCTCTCTCTCTCGTTCACATCCTCTCTCTCTCGTTCACGTCCTCTCTCTCTCGTTCACATCCTCTCTCTCTCGTTCACGTCCTCTCTCTCTCGTTCACGTCCTCTCTCTCTCGTTCACATCCTCTCTCTCTCGTTCACATCCTCTCTCCCTCGTTCACATCCTCTCTCCCTCGTTCACATCCTCTCTCCCTCATTCACATCCTCTCTCCCTCATTCACGTCCTCTCTCTCTCGTTCACATCCTCTCTCCCTCATTCACATCCTCTCTCTCTCGTTCACATCCTCTCTCTCGTTCACATCCTCTCTCCCACATTCACATCCTCTCTCTCTCGTTCACATCCTCTCTCTCTCGTTCACATCCTCTCTCTCTCGTTCACATCCTCTCTCTCTCGCTCACATCCTCTCTCTCTCGCTCACATCCTCTCTCTCTCGTTCACATCCTCTCTCTCTCGTTCACATCCTCTCTCTCTCGTTCACATCCTCTCTCTCTTGTTCACATCCTCTCTCTCTCGTTCACGTCCTCTCTCTCTCGTTCACATCCTCTCTGTCTCGTTCACATCCTCTCTCTCTCGTTCACATCCTCTCTCCCGTTCACATCCTCTCTCTCTCGTTCACATCCTCTCTCTCTCGTTCACATCCTCTCTCCCTCACTCACATCCTCTCTCTCTCATTCACATCCTCTCTCTCTCGTTCACATCCTCTCTCTCTCGTTCACATCCTCTCTCTCTCGTTCACATCCTCTCTCTCTCGTTCACATCCTCTCTCTCTCGTTCACATCCTCTCTCTCTCGTTCACATCCTCTCTCTCTCGTTCACATCCTCTCTCTCTCGTTCACATCCTCTCTCCCTCATTCACATCCTCTCTCTCTCGTTCACATCCTCTCTCTCTCGTTTACATCCTCTCTCTCTCATTCACATCCTCTCTCTCTCGTTCAACTCCTCTCTCTCTCGATCACATCCTCTCTCTCTCGTTCACATCCTCTCTCTCTCGTTCACATCCTCTCTCTCTCGTTCACATCCTCTCTCCCTCATTCACATCCTCTCTCTCTCGTTCACATCCTCTCTCTCTCGTTTACATCCTCTCTCTCTCATTCACATCCTCTCTCTCTCGTTCAACTCCTCTCTCTCTCGATCACATCCTCTCTCTCTCGTTCACATCCTCTCTCTCTCGTTCACATCCTCTCTCTCTCGTTCACATCCTCTCTCTCTCGTTCACATCCTCTCTCTCTCGCTCACATCCTCTCTCTCTCGTTCACATCCTCTCTCTCTCGTTCACATCCTCTCTCTCGTTCACATCCTCTCTCTCTCGTTCACATCCTCTCTCTCGTTCACATCCTCTCTCTCTCGTTCACATCCTCTCTCTCTCGTTCACATCCTCTCTCTCTCGTTCACATCCTCTCTCTCTCGTTCACATCCTCTCTCCCTCGTTCACATCCTCTCTCTCTCATTCACATCCTCTCTCCCTCATTCACGTCCTCTCTCTCTCGTTCACATCCTCTCTCCCTCATTCACATCCTCTCTCTCTCGTTCACATCCTCTCTCTCGTTCACATCCTCTCTCTCTCATTCACATCTCTCTCTCTCGCTCACATCCTCTCTCCCACATTCACATCCTCTCTCTCTCGTTCACATCCTCTCTCTCTCGTTCACATCCTCTCTCTCTCGTTCACATCCTCTCTCTCTCGTTCACATCCTCTCTCTCTCGCTCACATCCTCTCTCTCTCGCTCACATCCTCTCTCTCTCGTTCACATCCTCTCTCTCTCGCTCACATCCTCTCTCTCTCGTTCACATCCTCTCTCTCTCGTTCACATCCTCTCTCTCTCGTTCACATCCTCTCTCTCTCGTTCACATCCTCTCTCTCTCGTTCACATCCTCTCTCTCTCGTTCACATCCTCTCTCTCTCATTCACATCCTCTCTCTCTCGTTCAACTCCTCTCTCTCTCGATCACATCCTCTCTCTCTCGATCACATCCTCTCTCTCTCGTTCACATCCTCTCTCTCTCGTTCAACTCCTCTCTCTCTCGATCACATCCTCTCTCTCTCGATCACATCCTCTCTCTCTCGTTCACATCCTCTCTCTCTCGTTCACATCCTCTCTCTCTCGTTCACATCCTCTCTCTCTCGCTCACATCCTCTCTCTCTCGCTCACATCCTCTCTCTCTCGTTCACATCCTCTCTCTCTCGTTCACATCCTCTCTCTCTCGTTCACATCCTCTCTCTCTCGTTCACATCCTCTCTCTCTCGTTCACATCCTCTCTCTCTCGTTCACATCCTCTCTCTCTCGTTCACATCGTCTCTCTCTCGTTCACATCCTCTCTCTCTCGTTCACATCCTCTCTCTCTCTTTCACATCCTCTCTCTCTCGTTCACATCCTCTCTCTCTCGTTCACATCCTCTCTCTCTCGTTCACATCCTCTCTCTCTCGTTCACATCCTCTCTCTCTCGTTCACATCCTCTCTCTCTCGTTCACATCCTCTCTCTCTCGTTCACATCCTCTCTCTCTCGTTCACATCCTCTCTCTCTCGTTCACATCCTCTCTCTCTCGCTCACATCCTCTCTCTCTCATTCACATCCTCTCTCTTATTTACATCCTCTCTCCCTCTTTCACATCCTCTCTCTCGTTCACATCCTCTCTCTCTCGTTCACATCCTCTCTCCCTCATTCACATCCTCTCTCTCTCGTTCCCATCCTCTCTCTCTCGTTCACATCCTCTCTCCCTCATTCACATCCTCTCTCTCGTTCACATCCTCTCTCTCGTTCACATCTTCTACCCCTCATTCACATCCTCTCTCTCGTTCACATCCTCTCTCTCTCGTTCACATCCTCTCTCCCTCGTTCACATCCTCTCCCCCTCATTCACATCCTCTCTCTCGTTCACATCCTCTCTCTCTCGTTCACATCCTCTCTCTCTCGTTCACGTCCTCTCTCCCTCATTCACATCCTCTCTCTCTCGCTCACATCCTCTCTCTCTCGCTCACATCCTCTCTCTCTCGTTCACATCATCTCTCTCTCGTTCACATCATCTCTCTCTCGTTCACATCCTCTCTCTCTCGCTCACATCCTCTCTCTCTCGTTCACATCCTCTCTCTCTCGTTCACATCCTCTCTCTCTCGCTCACATCCTCTCTCTCTCTCGTTCACATCCTCTCTCTCTCGTTCACATCCTCTCTCTCTCGTTCACATCCTCTCTCCCTCATTCACATCCTTTCTCTCTCGTTCACATCCTCTCTCTCTCGCTCACATCCTCTCTCTCTCGTTCACATCCTCTCTCTCTCGTTCACATCCTCTCTCTCTCGTTCACATCCTCTCTCTCTCGTTCACATCCTCTCTCTCTCGTTCACATCCTCTCTCCCTCATTCACATCCTCTCTCCCTCATTCACATCCTCTCTCTCTCGTTCACATCCTCTCTCCCTCATTCACATCCTCTCTCCCTCATTCACATCCTCTCTATCTCGCTCACATCCTCTCTCTCTCGTTCACATCCTCTCTCTCTCGTTCACATCATCTCTCCCTCATTCACATCCTCTCTCCCTCATTCACGTCCTCTCTCTCTCGTTCACATCCTCTCTCCCACATTCACATCCTCTCTCTCTCGTTCACATCCTCTCTCTCTCGTTCACATCCTCTCTCTCTCGTTCACATCCTCTCTCTCTCGTTCACATCCTCTCTCTCTCGTTCACATCCTCTCTCTCTCGTTCACATCCTCTCTCTCTCGTTCACATCCTCTCTCCCTCGTTCACATCCTCTCTCTCTCATTCACATCCTCTCTCCCTCATTCACGTCCTCTCTCTCTCGTTCACATCCTCTCTCCCTCATTCACATCCTCTCTCGTTCACATCCTCTCTCTCTCGTTCACATCCTCTCTCTCGTTCACATCCTCTCTCTCTCGTTCACATCCTCTCTCCCTCATTCACATCCTCTCTCTCTCGTTCCCATCCTCTCTCTCTTGTTCACATCCTCTCTCCCTCATTCACATCCTCTCTCTCGTTCACATCCTCTCTCTCTCGTTCACATCCTCTCTCTCTCGTTCACATCCTCTCTCCCTCATTCACATCCTCTCTCCCTCATTCACATCCTCTCTCTCTCGTTCACATCCTCTCTATCTCGCTCACATCCTCTCTCTCTCGTTCACATCCTCTCTCTCTCGTTCACATCCTCTCTCTCTCGTTCACATCCTCTCTCTCTCGTTCACATCCTCTCTCTCTCGATCACATCCTCTCTCTCTCGTTCAACTCCTCTCTCTCTCGATCACATCCTCTCTCTCTCGATCACATCCTCTCTCTCTCGTTCACATCCTCTCTCTCTCGTTCAACTCCTCTCTCTCTCGATCACATCCTCTCTCTCTCGATCACATCCTCTCTCTCTCGTTCACATCCTCTCTCTCTCGTTCACATCCTCTCTCTCTCGTTCACATCCTCTCACTCTCGCTCACATCCTCTCTCTCTCGCTCACATCCTCTCTCTCTCGTTCACATCCTCTCTCTCTCGTTCACATCCTCTCTCTCTGGTTCACATCCTCTCTCGTTCACATCCTCTCTCTCTCGTTCACATCCTCTCTCTCTCGTTCACATCCTCTCTCTCTCGTTCACATCCTCTCTCTCTCGTTCACATCCTCTCTCTCTCTTTCACATCCTCTCTCTCTCGTTCACATCCTCTCTCTCTCGTTCACATCCTCTCTCTCTCGTTCACATCCTCTCTCTCTCGTTCACATCCTCTCTCTCTCGTTCACATCCTCTCTCTCTCGCTCACATCCTCTCTCCCTCATTCACATCCTCTCTCTTATTTACATCCTCTCTCCCTCTTTCACATCCTCTCTCTCGTTCACATCCTCTCTCTCTCGTTCACATCCTCTCTCCCTCATTCACATCCTCTCTCTCTCGTTCCCATCCTCTCTCTCTCGTTCACATCCTCTCTCCCTCATTCACATCCTCTCTCTCGTTCACATCCTCTCTCTCGTTCACATCTTCTACCCCTCATTCACATCCTCTCTCCCTCATTCACATCCTCTCTATCTCGCTCACATCCTCTCTCTCTCGTTCACATCCTCTCTCTCTCGTTCACATCCTCTCTCTCTCGTTCACATCCTCTCTCTCTCGCTCACATCCTCTCTCTCTCGTTCACATCCTCTCTCTCTCGTTCACATCCTCTCTCTCTCGTTCACATCCTCTCTCCCTCACTCACATCCTCTCTCTATCATTCACATCCTCTCTCTCTCGTTCACATCCTCTCTCTCTCGTTCACATCCTCTCTCTCTCGTTCACATCCTCTCTCTCTCGTTTACATCCTCTCTCTCTCGTTCACATCCTCTCTCTCTCATTCACATCCTCTCTCTCTCGTTCACATCCTCTCTCTCTCGTTCACATCCTCTCTCTCTCGTTCACATCCTCTCTCTCTCGTTCACATTCTCTCTCTCTCGTTCACATCCTCTCTCTCTCGTTCACATCCTCTCTCTCTCGTTCACATCCTCTCTCTCTCGTTCACATCCTCTCTCCCTCGTTCACATCCTCTCTCTCTCGTTCACATCCTCTCTCTCTCGTTCACATCCTCTCTCTCTCGTTCACATCCTCTCTCTCTCGTTCACATCCTCTCTCTCTCGCTCACATCCTCTCTCTCTCGTTCACATCCTCTCTCTCTCATTCACATCCTCTCTCTCGTTCACATCCTCTCTCTCTCATTCACATCTCTCTCTCTCGCTCACATCCTCTCTCCCACATTCACATCCTCTCTCTCTCGTTCACATCCTCTCTCTCTCGTTCACATCCTCTCTCTCTCGTTCACATCCTCTCTCTCGTTCATATCCTCTCTCTCTCGTTCACATCCTCTCTCTCTCGTTCACATCCTCTCTCTCTCGTTCACATCCTCTCTCTCTCGTTCACATCCTCTCTCTCTCGTTCACATCCTCTCTCCCTCGTTCACATCCTCTCTCTCTCATTCACATCCTCTCTCCCTCATTCACGTCCTCTCTCTCTCGTTCACATCCTCTCTCCCTCATTCACATCCTCTCTCTCTCGTTCACATCCTCTCTCTCTCGTTCACATCCTCTCTCTCTCGTTCACATCCTCTCTCTCGTTCACATCCTCTCTCTCTCGTTCACATCCTCTCTCTCTCGTTCACATCCTCTCTCTCTCGTTCACATCCTCTCTCTCTCGTTCACATCCTCTCTCCCTCGTTCACATCCTCTCTCTCTCATTCACATCCTCTCTCCCTCATTCACGTCCTCTCTCTCTCGTTCACATCCTCTCTCCCTCATTCACATCCTCTCTCTCTCGTTCACATCCTCTCTCTCGTTCACATCCTCTCTCTCTCATTCACATCTCTCTCTCTCGCTCACATCCTCTCTCCCACATTCACATCCTCTCTCTCTCGTTCACATCCTCTCTCTCTCGTTCACATCCTCTCTCTCTCGTTCACATCCTCTCTCTCTCGTTCACATCCTCTCTCTCTCGCTCACATCCTCTCTCTCTCGCTCACATCCTCTCTCTCTCGTTCACATCCTCTCTCTCTCGCTCACATCCTCTCTCTCTCGTTCACATCCTCTCTCTCTCGTTCACATCCTCTCTCTCTCGTTCACATCCTCTCTCTCTCGTTCACATCCTCTCTCTCTCGTTCACATCCTCTCTCCCTCATTCACATCCTCTCTCTCGTTCACATCCTCTCTCCCTCGTTCACATCCTCTCTCTCTCGTTCACATCCTCTCTCCCTCATTCACATCCTCTCTCCCTCATTCACATCCTCTCTCTCTCGTTCACATCCTCTCTCTCTCGCTCACATCCTCTCTCTCTCGTTCACATCCTCTCTCTCTCGTTCACATCCTCTCTCTCTCGTTCACATCCTCTCTCTCTCGTTCACATCCTCTCTCTCTCGTTCACATCCTCTCTCTCTCGTTCATATCCTCTCTCCCTCACTCACATCCTCTCTCTCTCGTTCACATCCTCTCTCGCTCGATCACATCCTCTCTCTCTCGATCACATCCTCTCTCTCTCGATCACATCCTCTCTCTCTCGTTCACATCCTCTCTCTCTCGTTCACATCCTCTCTCTCGTTCACATCCTCTCTCTCGTTCACATCCTCTCTCTCTCGTTCACATCCTCTCTCTCTCATTCACATCCTCTCTTCCTCATTCACATCCTCTCTCTCTCGTTCACATCCTCTCTCCCTCGTTCACATCCTCTCTCTCTCGTTCACATCCTCTCTCTCTCGATCACATCCTCTCTCTCGATCACATCCTCTCTCTCTCGTTCACATCCTCTCTCTCTCGATCACATCCTCTCTCTCTCATTCACATCCTCTCTTTCTCGTTCACATCCTCTCTCTCTCGTTCACATCCTCTCTCTCTCGATCACATCCTCTCTCCCTCATTCACACCCTCTCTCTCTCGTTCACATCCTCTCTCTCTCGTTCACATCCTCTCTCTCTCGTTCACATCCTCTCTCTCTCGTTCACATCCTCTCTCTCTCGTTCACATCCTCTCTCTCTCGTTCACATCCTCTCTCTCATTCACATCCTCTCTCTCTCGTTCACATCCTCTCTCCCTCGTTCACATCCTCTCTCCCTCTTTCACATCCTCTCTCTCTCGTTCACATCCTCTCTCTCTCGTTCACATCTTCTCTCTCTCGTTCACATCCTCTCTCTCTCGTTCACATCCTCTCTCTCTCGTTCACATCCTCTCTCTCTCGTTCACATCCTCTCTCTCTCGTTCACATCCTCTCTCTCTCGTTCACATCCTCTCTCTCTCGCTCACATCCTCTCTCTCTCGCTCACATCCTCTCTCTCTCGTTCACATCCTCTCTCTCTCGTTCACATCCTCTCTCTCGTTCACATCCTCTCTCTCTCATTCACATCTCTCTCTCTCGCTCACATCCTCTCTCCCACATTCACATCCTCTCTCTCTCGTTCACATCCTCTCTCTCTCGTTCACATCCTCTCTCTCTCGTTCACATCGTCTCTCTCTCACTCACATCATCTCTCTCTCATCCACATCCTCTCTCTCTCGTTCACATCATCTCTCTCTCGTTCACATCATCTCTCTCTCGTTGCACATCTTCTCTCTCTCGTTCACATCTTCTCTCTCTCGTTCACATCCTCTCTCTCTCGTTCACATCCTCTCTCCCACATTCACATCCTCTCTCTCTCGTTCACATCCTCTCTCTCTCGTTCACATCCTCTCTCCCTCATTCACATCCTCTCTCCCTCATTCACATCCTCTCTCCCTCATTCACATCCTCTCTCCCTCATTCACATCCTCTCTCCCTCCTTCACATCCTCTCTCTCTCTCATTCACATCCTCTCTCTCTCATTCACATCCTCTGTCTCTCGTTCACATCCTCTCTCTCTCGTTCACATCCTCTCTCTCTCGTTCACATCCTCTCTCTCTCGTTCACATCCTCTCTCTCTCGTTCACATCCTCTATCCCTCATTCACATCCTCTCTCTCTCGTTCACATCCTCCCTCCCTCATTCACATCCTCTCATTCACATCCTCTCTCTCTCGTTCACACCCTCTCTCTCTCGCTCACATCCTTTCTCTCTCGTTCACATCCTCTCTCCCTCATTCACATCCTCTCTCCCTCATTCACATCCTCTCTCCCTCGTTCACATCCTCTCTCCCGTTCACATCCTCTCTCCATCACTCACATCCTCTCTCTCTCGTTCACGTCCTCTCTCTCTCGTTCACATCCTCTCTCTCTCGTTCACATCCTCTCTCTCTCGTTCACATCCTCTCTCTCTCGTTCACATCCTCTCTCCCTCATTCACATCCTCTCTCTCTCGTTCACATCCTCTCTCTCTCATTCACATCCTCTCTCTCTCGTTCAACTCCTCTCTCTCTCGATCACATCCTCTCTCTCTCGTTCACATCCTCTCTCTCTCGTTCACATCCTCTCTCTCTCGTTCACATCCTCTCTCTCTCGTTCACATCCTCTCTCTCTCGCTCACATCCTCTCTCTCTCATTCACATCCTCTCTCTCTCGTTCACATCCTCTCTCTCGTTCACATCCTCTCTCTCTCATTCACATCTCTCTCTCTCGCTCACATCCTCTCTCCCACATTCACATCTCTCTCTCTCGCTCACATCCTCTCTCCCACATTCACATCCTCTCTCTCTCGTTCACATCCTCTCTCTCTCGTTCACATCCTCTCTCTCTCGTTCACATCCTCTCTCTCTCGTTCACATCCTCTCTCTCTCGCTCACATCCTCTCTCTCTCGCTCACATCCTCTCTCTCTCGTTCACATCCTCTCTCTCTCGCTCACATCCTCTCTCTCTCGTTCACATCCTCTCTCTCTCGTTCACATCCTCTCTCTCTCGTTCACATCCTCTCTCTCTCATTCACATCCTCTCTCTCTCGTTCAACTCCTCTCTCTCTCGATCACATCCTCTCTCTCTCGATCACATCCTCTCTCTCTCGTTCACATCCTCTCTCTCTCGTTCAACTCCTCTCTCTCTCGATCACATCCTCTCTCTCTCGATCACATCCTCTCTCTCTCGTTCACATCCTCTCTCTCTCGTTCACATCCTCTCTCTCTCGTTCACATCCTCTCTCTCTCGCTCACATCCTCTCTCTCTCGCTCACATCCTCTCTCTCTCGTTCACATCCTCTCTCTCTCGTTCACATCCTCTCTCTCTCGTTCACATCCTCTCTCTCTCGTTCACATCCTCTCTCTCTCGTTCACATCCTCTCTCTCTCGTTCACATCCTCTCTCTCTCGTTCACATCCTCTCTCTCTCATTCACATCTCTCTCTCTCGCTCACATCCTCTCTCCCACATTCACATCCTCTCTCCCACATTCACATCCTCTCTCTCTCGTTCACATCCTCTCTCTCTCGTTCACATCCTCTCTCCCTCATTCACATCCTCTCTCTCTCGTTCACATCCTCTCTCTCTCGTTCACATCCTCTCTCTCTCGTTCACATCCTCTCTCCCTCGTTCACATCCTCTCTCCCTCATTCACATCCTCTCTCCCTCATTCACATCCTCTCTCTCTCGTTCACATCCTCTCTCTCTCATTCACATCCTCTCTCCCTCGTTCACATCCTCTCTCTCTCGTTCACATCCTCTCTCTCTCGTTCACATCCTCTCTCTCTCGTTCACATCCTCTCTCTCTCGTTCACATCCTCTCTCTCTCGTTCACATCCTCTCTCTCTCGTTCACATCCTCTCTCTCTCGTTCACATCCTCTCTCTCGTTCACATCCTCTCTCGTTCACATCCTCTCTCTCTCGTTCACATCCTCTCTCTCTCATTCACATCCTCTCTCTCTCGTTCACATCCTCTCTCCCTCATTCACATCCTCTCTCTCATTCACATCCTCTCTCTCTCGTTCACATCCTCTCTCTCGTTGACATCCTCTCTCGTTCACATCCTCTCTCTCTCGTTCACATCCTCTCTCTCTCATTCACATCCTCTCTCTCTCGTTCACATCCTCTCTCTCTCGCTCACATCCTTTCTCTCTCGTTCACATCCTCTCTCCCTCATTCACATCCTCTCTCCCTCATTCACATCCTCTCTCCCTCATTCACATCCTCTTTCTCTCGTTCACATCCGCTCTCCCTCATTCACATCCTCTCTCGTTCACATCCTCTCTCTCTCGTTCACATCCTCTCTCTCTCGTTCACATCCTCCCTCTCTCGTTCACATCCTCTCTCCCTCGTTCACATTCTCTCTCTCTCGTTCACATCCTCTCTCCCTCATTCACATCCTCTCTCTCTCGTTCACATCCTCTCTCTCTCGTTCACATCCTCTCTCCCTCATTCACATCCTCTCTCCCTCATTCACATCCTCTCTCTCTCGTTCACATCCTCTTCCTCATTCACATCCTCTCTCTCTCGCTCACATCCTCTCTCTCTCGTTCACATCCTCTCTCTCTCGTTCACATCCTCTCTCTCTCGCTCACATCCTCTCTCTCTCGCTCACATCCTCTCTCTCTCGTTCACATCCTCTCTCTCTCGCTCACATCCTCTCTCCCTCATTCACATCCTCTCTCTTATTCACATCCTCTCTCCCTCATTCACATCCTCTCTCTCGTTCACATCCTCTCTCTCTCGTTCACATCCTCACTCCCTCATTCACATCCTCTCTCTCTCATTCACATCTTCTCCCCCTCATTCACATCCTCTCTCTCTCGTTCACATCCTCTCTCTCGTTCACATCCTCTCTCTCTCGTTCACATCCTCTCTCTCTCGTTCACATCCTCTCTCTCTCGTTCACATCCTCTCTCCCTCGTTCACATCCTCTCTCTCTCGCTCACATCCTCTCTCTCTCGCTCACATCCTCTCTCTCTCGTTCACATCCTCTCTCTCTCATTCACATCATCTCTCTCTCGTTCACACCCTCTCTCTCTCGTTCACATCCTCTCTCTCTCGCTCACATCCTCTCTCTCTCGTTCACATCCTCTCTCTCTCGTTCACATCCTCTCTCTCTCGTTCACATCCTCTCTCTCTCATTCACATCCTCTCTCTCTCGTTCAACTCCTCTCTCTCTCGATCACATCCTCTCTCTCTCGTTCACATCCTCTCTCTCTCGCTCACATCCTCTCTCCCTCATTCACATCCTCTCTCTTATTCACATCCTCTCTCTCTCGTTCACATCCTCTCTCTCTCGTTCACATCCTCTCTCCCTCACTCACATCCTCTCTCTCTCATTCACATCCTCTCTCTCTCATTCACATCCTCTCTCTCTCGTTCACATCCTCTCTCTCTCGTTCACATCCTCTCTCTCTCGTTCACATCCTCTCTCTCTCGTTCACATCCTCTCTCTCTCATTCACATCATCTCTCTCTCGTTCACACCCTCTCTCTCTCGTTCACATCCTCTCTCTCTCGCTCACATCCTCTCTCTCTCGTTCACATCCTCTCTCTCTCGTTCACATCCTCTCTCTCTCGTTCACATCCTCTCTCTCTCATTCACATCCTCTCTCTCTCGTTCAACTCCTCTCTCTCTCGATCACATCCTCTCTCTCTCGTTCACATCCTCTCTCTCTCGTTCACATCCTCTCTCTCTCGTTCACATCCTCTCTCTCTCGTTCACATCCTCTCTCTCTCGCTCACATCCTCTCTCTCTCATTCACATCCTCTCTCTCTCGTTCACATCCTCTCTCTCGTTCACATCCTCTCTCTCTCATTCACATCTCTCTCTCTCGCTCACATCCTCTCTCCCACATTCACATCCTCTCTCTCTCGTTCACATCCTCTCTCTCTCGTTCACATCCTCTCTCTCTCGTTCACATCCTCTCTCTCTCGTTCACATCCTCTCTCTCTCGCTCACATCCTCTCTCTCTCGCTCACATCCTCTCTCTCTCGTTCACATCCTCTCTCTCTCGCTCACATCCTCTCTCTCTCGTTCACATCCTCTCTCTCTCGTTCACATCCTCTCTCTCTCGTTCACATCCTCTCTCTCTCATTCACATCCTCTCTCTCTCGTTCAACTCCTCTCTCTCTCGATCACATCCTCTCTCTCTCGATCACATCCTCTCTCTCTCGTTCACATCCTCTCTCTCTCGTTCAACTCCTCTCTCTCTCGATCACATCCTCTCTCTCTCGATCACATCCTCTCTCTCTCGTTCACATCCTCTCTCTCTCGTTCACATCCTCTCTCTCTCGTTCACATCCTCTCTCTCTCGCTCACATCCTCTCTCTCTCGCTCACATCCTCTCTCTCTCGTTCACATCCTCTCTCTCTCGTTCACATCCTCTCTCTCTCGTTCACATCCTCTCTCTCTCGTTCACATCCTCTCTCTCTCGTTCACATCCTCTCTCTCTCGTTCACATCCTCTCTCTCTCGTTCACATCCTCTCTCTCTCGTTCACATCCTCTCTCTCTCATTCACATCTCTCTCTCTCGCTCACATCCTCTCTCCCACATTCACATCCTCTCTCCCACATTCACATCCTCTCTCTCTCGTTCACATCCTCTCTCTCTCGTTCACATCCTCTCTCCCTCATTCACATCCTCTCTCTCTCGTTCACATCCTCTCTCTCTCGTTCACATCCTCTCTCTCTCGTTCACATCCTCTCTCCCTCGTTCACATCCTCTCTCCCTCATTCACATCCTCTCTCCCTCATTCACATCCTCTCTCTCTCGTTCACATCCTCTCTCTCTCATTCACATCCTCTCTCCCTCGTTCACATCCTCTCTCTCTCGTTCACATCCTCTCTCTCTCGTTCACATCCTCTCTCTCTCGTTCACATCCTCTCTCTCTCGTTCACATCCTCTCTCTCTCGTTCACATCCTCTCTCTCTCGTTCACATCCTCTCTCTCTCGTTCACATCCTCTCTCTCGTTCACATCCTCTCTCGTTCACATCCTCTCTCTCTCGTTCACATCCTCTCTCTCTCATTCACATCCTCTCTCTCTCGTTCACATCCTCTCTCCCTCATTCACATCCTCTCTCTCATTCACATCCTCTCTCTCTCGTTCACATCCTCTCTCTCGTTGACATCCTCTCTCGTTCACATCCTCTCTCTCTCGTTCACATCCTCTCTCTCTCATTCACATCCTCTCTCTCTCGTTCACATCCTCTCTCTCTCGCTCACATCCTTTCTCTCTCGTTCACATCCTCTCTCCCTCATTCACATCCTCTCTCCCTCATTCACATCCTCTCTCCCTCATTCACATCCTCTTTCTCTCGTTCACATCCGCTCTCCCTCATTCACATCCTCTATCGTTCACATCCTCTCTCTCTCGTTCACATCCTCTCTCTCTCGTTCACATCCTCCCTCTCTCGTTCACATCCTCTCTCCCTCGTTCACATTCTCTCTCTCTCGTTCACATCCTCTCTCCCTCATTCACATCCTCTCTCTCTCGTTCACATCCTCTCTCTCTCGTTCACATCCTCTCTCCCTCATTCACATCCTCTCTCCCTCATTCACATCCTCTCTCTCTCGTTCACATCCTCTTCCTCATTCACATCCTCTCTCTCTCGCTCACATCCTCTCTCTCTCGTTCACATCCTCTCTCTCTCGTTCACATCCTCTCTCTCTCGCTCACATCCTCTCTCTCTCGCTCACATCCTCTCTCTCTCGTTCACATCCTCTCTCTCTCGCTCACATCCTCTCTCCCTCATTCACATCCTCTCTCTTATTCACATCCTCTCTCCCTCATTCACATCCTCTCTCTCGTTCACATCCTCTCTCTCTCGTTCACATCCTCACTCCCTCATTCACATCCTCTCTCTCTCATTCACATCTTCTCCCCCTCATTCACATCCTCTCTCTCTCGTTCACATCCTCTCTCCCTCATTCACATCCTCTCCCCCTCATTCACATCCTCTCTCTCGTTCACATCCTCTCTCTCTCGTTCACATCCTCTCTCTCTCGTTCACATCCTCTCTCTCTCGTTCACATCCTCTCTCCCTCGTTCACATCCTCTCTCTCTCGCTCACATCCTCTCTCTCTCGCTCACATCCTCTCTCTCTCGTTCACATCCTCTCTCTCTCATTCACATCATCTCTCTCTCGTTCACACCCTCTCTCTCTCGTTCACATCCTCTCTCTCTCGCTCACATCCTCTCTCTCTCGTTCACATCCTCTCTCTCTCGTTCACATCCTCTCTCTCTCGTTCACATCCTCTCTCTCTCATTCACATCCTCTCTCTCTCGTTCAACTCCTCTCTCTCTCGATCACATCCTCTCTCTCTCGTTCACATCCTCTCTCTCTCGCTCACATCCTCTCTCCCTCATTCACATCCTCTCTCTTATTCACATCCTCTCTCTCTCGTTCACATCCTCTCTCTCTCGTTCACATACTCTCTCCCTCACTCACATCCTCTCTCTCTCATTCACATCCTCTCTCTCTCATTCACATCCTCTCTCTCTCGTTCACATCCTCTCTCTCTCGTTCACATCCTCTCTCTCTCGTTCACATCCTCTCTCTCTCGTTTACATCCTCTCTCTCTCGTTCACATCCTCTCTCTCTCGTTCACATCCTCTCTCTCTCGTTCACATCCTCTCTCTCTCGTTCACATCCTCTCTCTCTCGTTCACATCCTCTCTCTCTCATTCACATCCTCTCTCTCTCCTTCACATCCTCTCTCCCTCATTCGCATCCTCTCTCCCTCATTCACATCCTCTCTCTCTCGTTCACATCATCTCTCCCTCATTCACATCCTCTCTCCCTCATTCACGTCCTCTCTCTCTCGTTCACATCCTCTCTCCCTCATTCACATCCTCTCTCTCTCGTTCACATCCTCTCTCTCGTTCACATCCTCTCTCTCTCATTCACATCTCTCTTTCTCATTCACATCCTCTCTCTCTCGTTCACATCCTCTCTCTCTCGTTCACATCCTCTCTCTCTCGTTTACATCCTCTCTCTCTCGTTCACATCCTCTCTCCCTCGTTCACATCCTCTCTCTCTCGTTCACATCCTCTCTCTCGTTCACATCCTCTCTCTCTCGTTCACATCCTCTCTCTTTCGTTCACATCCTCTCTCCCTCATTCACATCCTCTCTCTCTCGTTCACGTCCTCTCTCTCTCGTTCACATCCTTTCTCTCTCGTTCACATCCTCTCTCTCTCGTTCACATCCTCTCTCTCTCGTTCACATCCTCTCTCTCTCGTTCACATCCTCTCTCTCTCGTTCACATCCTCTCTCTCTCGTTCACATCGTCTCTCTCTCACTCACATCATCTCTCTCTCATTCACATCCTCTCTCTCTCGTTCACATCATCTCTCTCTCGTTCACATCATCTCTCTCTCGTTGCACATCTTCTCTCTCTCGTTCACATCTTCTCTCTCTCGTTCACATCCTCTCTCTCTCGTTCACATCCTCTCTCCCACATTCACATCCTCTCTCTCTCGTTCACATCCTCTCTCTCTCGTTCACATCCTCTCTCCCTCATTCACATCCTCTCTCCCTCATTCACATCCTCTCTCCCTCATTCACATCCTCTCTCGCTCATTCACATCCTCTCTCCCTCCTTCACATCCTCTCTCTCTCTCATTCACATCCTCTCTCTCTCATTCACATCCTCTGTCTCTCGTTCACATCCTCTCTCTCTCGTTCACATCCTCTCTCTCTCGTTCACATCCTCTCTCTCTCGTTCACATCCTCTCTCTCTCGTTCACATCCTCTATCCCTCATTCACATCCTCTCTCTCTCGTTCACATCCTCCCTCCCTCATTCACATCCTCTCATTCACATCCTCTCTCTCTCGTTCACACCCTCTCTCTCTCGCTCACATCCTTTCTCTCTCGTTCACATCCTCTCTCCCTCATTCACATCCTCTCTCCCTCATTCACATCCTCTCTCCCTCGTTCACATCCTCTCTCCCGTTCACATCCTCTCTCCATCACTCACATCCTCTCTCTCTCGTTCACGTCCTCTCTCTCTCGTTCACATCCTCTCTCTCTCGTTCACATCCTCTCTCTCTCGTTCACATCCTCTCTCTCTCGTTCACATCCTCTCTCCCTCATTCACATCCTCTCTCTCTCGTTCACATCCTCTCTCTCTCATTCACATCCTCTCTCTCTCGTTCAACTCCTCTCTCTCTCGATCACATCCTCTCTCTCTCGTTCACATCCTCTCTCTCTCGTTCACATCCTCTCTCTCTCGTTCACATCCTCTCTCTCTCGTTCACATCCTCTCTCTCTCGCTCACATCCTCTCTCTCTCATTCACATCCTCTCTCTCTCGTTCACATCCTCTCTCTCGTTCACATCCTCTCTCTCTCATTCACATCTCTCTCTCTCGCTCACATCCTCTCTCCCACATTCACATCCTCTCTCTCTCGTTCACATCCTCTCTCTCTCGTTCACATCCTCTCTCTCTCGTTCACATCCTCTCTCTCTCGTTCACATCCTCTCTCTCTCGCTCACATCCTCTCTCTCTCGCTCACATCCTCTCTCTCTCGTTCACATCCTCTCTCTCTCGCTCACATCCTCTCTCTCTCGTTCACATCCTCTCTCTCTCGTTCACATCCTCTCTCTCTCGTTCACATCCTCTCTCTCTCATTCACATCCTCTCTCTCTCGTTCAACTCCTCTCTCTCTCGATCACATCCTCTCTCTCTCGATCACATCCTCTCTCTCTCGTTCACATCCTCTCTCCCTCGTTCAACTCCTCTCTCTCTCGATCACATCCTCTCTCTCTCGATCACATCCTCTCTCTCTCGTTCACATCCTCTCTCTCTCGTTCACATCCTCTCTCTCTCGTTCACATCCTCTCTCTCTCGCTCACATCCTCTCTCTCTCGCTCACATCCTCTCTCTCTCGTTCACATCCTCTCTCTCTCGTTCACATCCTCTCTCTCTCGTTCACATCCTCTCTCTCTCGTTCACATCCTCTCTCTCTCGTTCACATCCTCTCTCTCTCGTTCACATCCTCTCTCTCTCATTCACATCTCTCTCTCTCGCTCACATCCTCTCTCCCACATTCACATCCTCTCTCTCTCGTTCACATCCTCTCTCTCTCGTTCACATCCTCTCTCCCTCATTCACATCCTCTCTCTCTCGTTCACATCCTCTCTCTCTCGTTCACATCCTCTCTCTCTCGTTCACATCCTCTCTCTCTCGTTCACATCCTCTCTCCCTCGTTCACATCCTCTCTCCCTCATTCACATCCTCTCTCCCTCATTCACATCCTCTCTCTCTCGTTCACATCCTCTCTCTCTCGTTCACATCCTCTCTCCCTCGTTCACATCCTCTCTCTCTCGTTCACATCCTCTCTCTCTCGTTCACATCCTCTCTCTCTCGTTCACATCCTCTCTCTCTCGTTCACATCCTCTCTCTCTCGTTCACATCCTCTCTCTCTCGTTCACATCCTCTCTCTCTCGTTCACATCCTCTCTCTCGTTCACATCCTCTCTCGTTCACATCCTCTCTCTCTCGTTCACATCCTCTCTCTCTCATTCACATCCTCTCTCTCTCGTTCACATCCTCTCTCCCTCATTCACATCCTCTCTCTCATTCACATCCTCTCTCTCTCGTTCACATCCTCTCTCTCGTTGACATCCTCTCTCGTTCACATCCTCTCTCTCTCGTTCACATCCTCTCTCTCTCATTCACATCCTCTCTCTCTCGTTCACATCCTCTCTCTCTCGCTCACATCCTTTCTCTCTCGTTCACATCCTCTCTCCCTCATTCACATCCTCTCTCCCTCATTCACATCCTCTCTCCCTCATTCACATCCTCTTTCTCTCGTTCACATCCGCTCTCCCTCATTCACATCCTCTCTCGTTCACATCCTCTCTCTCTCGTTCACATCCTCTCTCTCTCGTTCACATCCTCACTCTCTCGTTCACATCCTCTCTCCCTCGTTCACATTCTCTCTCTCTCGTTCACATCCTCTCTCCCTCATTCACATCCTCTCTCTCTCGTTCACATCCTCTCTCTCTCGTTCACATCCTCTCTCCCTCATTCACATCCTCTCTCCCTCATTCACATCCTCTCTCTCTCGTTCACATCCTCTTCCTCATTCACATCCTCTCTCTCTCGCTCACATCCTCTCTCTCTCGTTCACATCCTCTCTCTCTCGTTCACATCCTCTCTCTCTCGCTCACATCCTCTCTCTCTCGCTCACATCCTCTCTCTCTCGTTCACATCCTCTCTCTCTCGCTCACATCCTCTCTCCCTCATTCACATCCTCTCTCTTATTCACATCCTCTCTCCCTCATTCACATCCTCTCTCTCGTTCACATCCTCTCTCTCTCGTTCACATCCTCACTCCCTCATTCACATCCTCTCTCTCTCATTCACATCTTCTCCCCCTCATTCACATCCTCTCTCTCTCGTTCACATCCTCTCTCCCTCATTCACATCCTCTCCCCCTCATTCACATCCTCTCTCTCGTTCACATCCTCTCTCTCTCGTTCACATCCTCTCTCTCTCGTTCACATCCTCTCTCTCTCGTTCACATCCTCTCTCCCTCGTTCACATCCTCTCTCTCTCGCTCACATCCTCTCTCTCTCGCTCACATCCTCTCTCTCTCGTTCACATCCTCTCTCTCTCATTCACATCATCTCTCTCTCGTTCACACCCTCTCTCTCTCGTTCACATCCTCTCTCTCTCGCTCACATCCTCTCTCTCTCGTTCACATCCTCTCTCTCTCGTTCACATCCTCTCTCTCTCGTTCACATCCTCTCTCTCTCATTCACATCCTCTCTCTCTCGTTCAACTCCTCTCTCTCTCGATCACATCCTCTCTCTCTCGTTCACATCCTCTCTCTCTCGCTCACATCCTCTCTCCCTCATTCACATCCTCTCTCTTATTCACATCCTCTCTCTCTCGTTCACATCCTCTCTCTCTCGTTCACATCCTCTCTCCCTCACTCACATCCTCTCTCTCTCATTCACATCCTCTCTCTCTCATTCACATCCTCTCTCTCTCGTTCACATCCTCTCTCTCTCGTTCACATCCTCTCTCTCTCGTTCACATCCTCTCTCTCTCGTTCACATCCTCTCTCTCTCATTCACATCATCTCTCTCTCGTTCACACCCTCTCTCTCTCGTTCACATCCTCTCTCTCTCGCTCACATCCTCTCTCTCTCGTTCACATCCTCTCTCTCTCGTTCACATCCTCTCTCTCTCGTTCACATCCTCTCTCTCTCATTCACATCCTCTCTCTCTCGTTCAACTCCTCTCTCTCTCGATCACATCCTCTCTCTCTCGTTCACATCCTCTCTCTCTCGTTCACATCCTCTCTCTCTCGTTCACATCCTCTCTCTCTCGTTCACATCCTCTCTCTCTCGCTCACATCCTCTCTCTCTCATTCACATCCTCTCTCTCTCGTTCACATCCTCTCTCTCTCGTTCACATCATCTCTCTCTCGTTGCACATCTTCTCTCTCTCGTTCACATCTTCTCTCTCTCGTTCACATCCTCTCTCTCTCGTTCACATCCTCTCTCCCACATTCACATCCTCTCTCTCTCGTTCACATCCTCTCTCTCTCGTTCACATCCTCTCTCCCTCATTCACATCCTCTCTCCCTCATTCACATCCTCTCTCCCTCATTCACATCCTCTCTCCCTCATTCACATCCTCTCTCCCTCCTTCACATCCTCTCTCTCTCTCATTCACATCCTCTCTCTCTCATTCACATCCTCTGTCTCTCGTTCACATCCTCTCTCTCTCGTTCACATCCTCTCTCTCTCGTTCACATCCTCTCTCTCTCGTTCACATCCTCTCTCTCTCGTTCACATCCTCTATCCCTCATTCACATCCTCTCTCTCTCGTTCACATCCTCCCTCCCTCATTCACATCCTCTCATTCACATCCTCTCTCTCTCGTTCACACCCTCTCTCTCTCGCTCACATCCTTTCTCTCTCGTTCACATCCTCTCTCCCTCATTCACATCCTCTCTCCCTCATTCACATCCTCTCTCCCTCGTTCACATCCTCTCTCCCGTTCACATCCTCTCTCCATCACTCACATCCTCTCTCTCTCGTTCACGTCCTCTCTCTCTCGTTCACATCCTCTCTCTCTCGTTCACATCCTCTCTCTCTCGTTCACATCCTCTCTCTCTCGTTCACATCCTCTCTCCCTCATTCACATCCTCTCTCTCTCGTTCACATCCTCTCTCTCTCATTCACATCCTCTCTCTCTCGTTCAACTCCTCTCTCTCTCGATCACATCCTCTCTCTCTCGTTCACATCCTCTCTCTCTCGTTCACATCCTCTCTCTCTCGTTCACATCCTCTCTCTCTCGTTCACATCCTCTCTCTCTCGCTCACATCCTCTCTCTCTCATTCACATCCTCTCTCTCTCGTTCACATCCTCTCTCTCGTTCACATCCTCTCTCTCTCATTCACATCTCTCTCTCTCGCTCACATCCTCTCTCCCACATTCACATCCTCTCTCTCTCGTTCACATCCTCTCTCTCTCGTTCACATCCTCTCTCTCTCGTTCACATCCTCTCTCTCTCGTTCACATCCTCTCTCTCTCGCTCACATCCTCTCTCTCTCGCTCACATCCTTTCTCTCTCGTTCACATCCTCTCTCTCTCGCTCACATCCTCTCTCTCTCGTTCACATCCTCTCTCTCTCGTTCACATCCTCTCTCTCTCGTTCACATCCTCTCTCTCTCATTCACATCCTCTCTCTCTCGTTCAACTCCTCTCTCTCTCGATCACATCCTCTCTCTCTCGATCACATCCTCTCTCTCTCGTTCACATCCTCTCTCCCTCGTTCAACTCCTCTCTCTCTCGATCACATCCTCTCTCTCTCGATCACATCCTCTCTCTCTCGTTCACATCCTCTCTCTCTCGTTCACATCCTCTCTCTCTCGTTCACATCCTCTCTCTCTCGCTCACATCCTCTCTCTCTCGCTCACATCCTCTCTCTCTCGTTCACATCCTCTCTCTCTCGTTCACATCCTCTCTCTCTCGTTCACATCCTCTCTCTCTCGTTCACATCCTCTCTCTCTCGTTCACATCCTCTCTCTCTCGTTCACATCCTCTCTCTCTCGTTCACATCCTCTCTCTCTCATTCACATCTCTCTCTCTCGCTCACATCCTCTCTCCCACATTCACATCCTCTCTCTCTCGTTCACATCCTCTCTCTCTCGTTCACATCCTCTCTCCCTCATTCACATCCTCTCTCTCTCGTTCACATCCTCTCTCTCTCGTTCACATCCTCTCTCTCTCGTTCACATCCTCTCTCCCTCGTTCACATCCTCTCTCCCTCATTCACATCCTCTCTCCCTCATTCACATCCTCTCTCTCTCGTTCACATCCTCTCTCTCTCATTCACATCCTCTCTCCCTCGTTCACATCCTCTCTCTCTCGTTCACATCCTCTCTCTCTCGTTCACATCCTCTCTCTCTCGTTCACATCCTCTCTCTCTCGTTCACATCCTCTCTCTCTCGTTCACATCCTCTCTCTCTCGTTCACATCCTCTCTCTCTCGTTCACATCCTCTCTCTCGTTCACATCCTCTCTCGTTCACATCCTCTCTCTCTCGTTCACATCCTCTCTCTCTCATTCACATCCTCTCTCTCTCGTTCACATCCTCTCTCCCTCATTCACATCCTCTCTCTCATTCACATCCTCTCTCTCTCGTTCACATCCTCTCTCTCGTTGACATCCTCTCTCGTTCACATCCTCTCTCTCTCGTTCACATCCTCTCTCTCTCATTCACATCCTCTCTCTCTCGTTCACATCCTCTCTCTCTCGCTCACATCCTTTCTCTCTCGTTCACATCCTCTCTCCCTCATTCACATCCTCTCTCCCTCATTCACATCCTCTCTCCCTCATTCACATCCTCTTTCTCTCGTTCACATCCGCTCTCCCTCATTCACATCCTCTCTCGTTCACATCCTCTCTCTCTCGTTCACATCCTCTCTCTCTCGTTCACATCCTCCCTCTCTCGTTCACATCCTCTCTCCCTCGTTCACATTCTCTCTCTCTCGTTCACATCCTCTCTCCCTCATTCACATCCTCTCTCTCTCGTTCACATCCTCTCTCTCTCGTTCACATCCTCTCTCCCTCATTCACATCCTCTCTCCCTCATTCACATCCTCTCTCTCTCGTTCACATCCTCTTCCTCATTCACATCCTCTCTCTCTCGCTCACATCCTCTCTCTCTCGTTCACATCCTCTCTCTCTCGTTCACATCCTCTCTCTCTCGCTCACATCCTCTCTCTCTCGCTCACATCCTCTCTCTCTCGTTCACATCCTCTCTCTCTCGCTCACATCCTCTCTCCCTCATTCACATCCTCTCTCTTATTCACATCCTCTCTCCCTCATTCACATCCTCTCTCTCGTTCACATCCTCTCTCTCTCGTTCACATCCTCACTCCCTCATTCACATCCTCTCTCTCTCATTCACATCTTCTCCCCCTCATTCACATCCTCTCTCTCTCGTTCACATCCTCTCTCCCTCATTCACATCCTCTCCCCCTCATTCACATCCTCTCTCTCGTTCACATCCTCTCTCTCTCGTTCACATCCTCTCTCTCTCGTTCACATCCTCTCTCTCTCGTTCACATCCTCTCTCCCTCGTTCACATCCTCTCTCTCTCGCTCACATCCTCTCTCTCTCGCTCACATCCTCTCTCTCTCGTTCACATCCTCTCTCTCTCATTCACATCATCTCTCTCTCGTTCACACCCTCTCTCTCTCGTTCACATCCTCTCTCTCTCGCTCACATCCTCTCTCTCTCGTTCACATCCTCTCTCTCTCGTTCACATCCTCTCTCTCTCGTTCACATCCTCTCTCTCTCATTCACATCCTCTCTCTCTCGTTCAACTCCTCTCTCTCTCGATCACATCCTCTCTCTCTCGTTCACATCCTCTCTCTCTCGCTCACATCCTCTCTCCCTCATTCACATCCTCTCTCTTATTCACATCCTCTCTCTCTCGTTCACATCCTCTCTCTCTCGTTCACATCCTCTCTCCCTCACTCACATCCTCTCTCTCTCATTCACATCCTCTCTCTCTCATTCACATCCTCTCTCTCTCGTTCACATCCTCTCTCTCTCGTTCACATCCTCTCTCTCTCGTTCACATCCTCTCTCTCTCGTTCACATCCTCTCTCTCTCATTCACATCATCTCTCTCTCGTTCACACCCTCTCTCTCTCGTTCACATCCTCTCTCTCTCGCTCACATCCTCTCTCTCTCGTTCACATCCTCTCTCTCTCGTTCACATCCTCTCTCTCTCGTTCACATCCTCTCTCTCTCATTCACATCCTCTCTCTCTCGTTCAACTCCTCTCTCTCTCGATCACATCCTCTCTCTCTCGTTCACATCCTCTCTCTCTCGTTCACATCCTCTCTCTCTCGTTCACATCCTCTCTCTCTCGTTCACATCCTCTCTCTCTCGCTCACATCCTCTCTCTCTCATTCACATCCTCTCTCTCTCGTTCACATCCTCTCTCTCGTTCACATCCTCTCTCTCTCATTCACATCTCTCTCTCTCGCTCACATCCTCTCTCCCACATTCACATCCTCTCTCTCTCGTTCACATCCTCTCTCTCTCGTTCACATCCTCTCTCTCTCGTTCACATCCTCTCTCTCTCGTTCACATCCTCTCTCTCTCGCTCACATCCTCTCTCTCTCGCTCACATCCTCTCTCTCTCGTTCACATCCTCTCTCTCTCGCTCACATCCTCTCTCTCTCGTTCACATCCTCTCTCTCTCGTTCACATCCTCTCTCTCTCGTTCACATCCTCTCTCTCTCATTCACATCCTCTCTCTCTCGTTCAACTCCTCTCTCTCTCGATCACATCCTCTCTCTCTCGATCACATCCTCTCTCTCTCGTTCACATCCTCTCTCTCTCGTTCAACTCCTCTCTCTCTCGATCACATCCTCTCTCTCTCGATCACATCCTCTCTCTCTCGTTCACATCCTCTCTCTCTCGTTCACATCCTCTCTCTCTCGTTCACATCCTCTCTCTCTCGCTCACATCCTCTCTCTCTCGCTCACATCCTCTCTCTCTCGTTCACATCCTCTCTCTCTCGTTCACATCCTCTCTCTCTCGTTCACATCCTCTCTCTCTCGTTCACATCCTCTCTCTCTCGTTCACATCCTCTCTCTCTCGTTCACATCCTCTCTCTCTCGTTCACATCCTCTCTCTCTCATTCACATCTCTCTCTCTCGCTCACATCCTCTCTCCCACATTCACATCCTCTCTCCCACATTCACATCCTCTCTCTCTCGTTCACATCCTCTCTCTCTCGTTCACATCCTCTCTCCCTCATTCACATCCTCTCTCTCTCGTTCACATCCTCTCTCTCTCGTTCACATCCTCTCTCTCTCGTTCACATCCTCTCTCCCTCGTTCACATCCTCTCTCCCTCATTCACATCCTCTCTCCCTCATTCACATCCTCTCTCTCTCGTTCACATCCTCTCTCTCTCATTCACATCCTCTCTCCCTCGTTCACATCCTCTCTCTCTCGTTCACATCCTCTCTCTCTCGTTCACATCCTCTCTCTCTCGTTCACATCCTCTCTCTCTCGTTCACATCCTCTCTCTCTCGTTCACATCCTCTCTCTCTCGTTCACATCCTCTCTCTCTCGTTCACATCCTCTCTCTCGTTCACATCCTCTCTCGTTCACATCCTCTCTCTCTCGTTCACATCCTCTCTCTCTCATTCACATCCTCTCTCTCTCGTTCACATCCTCTCTCCCTCATTCACATCCTCTCTCTCATTCACATCCTCTCTCTCTCGTTCACATCCTCTCTCTCGTTGACATCCTCTCTCGTTCACATCCTCTCTCTCTCGTTCACATCCTCTCTCTCTCATTCACATCCTCTCTCTCTCGTTCACATCCTCTCTCTCTCGCTCACATCCTTTCTCTCTCGTTCACATCCTCTCTCCCTCATTCACATCCTCTCTCCCTCATTCACATCCTCTCTCCCTCATTCACATCCTCTTTCTCTCGTTCACATCCGCTCTCCCTCATTCACATCCTCTCTCGTTCACATCCTCTCTCTCTCGTTCACATCCTCTCTCTCTCGTTCACATCCTCCCTCTCTCGTTCACATCCTCTCTCCCTCGTTCACATTCTCTCTCTCTCGTTCACATCCTCTCTCCCTCATTCACATCCTCTCTCTCTCGTTCACATCCTCTCTCTCTCGTTCACATCCTCTCTCCCTCATTCACATCCTCTCTCCCTCATTCACATCCTCTCTCTCTCGTTCACATCCTCTTCCTCATTCACATCCTCTCTCTCTCGCTCACATCCTCTCTCTCTCGTTCACATCCTCTCTCTCTCGTTCACATCCTCTCTCTCTCGCTCACATCCTCTCTCTCTCGCTCACATCCTCTCTCTCTCGTTCACATCCTCTCTCTCTCGCTCACATCCTCTCTCCCTCATTCACATCCTCTCTCTTATTCACATCCTCTCTCCCTCATTCACATCCTCTCTCTCGTTCACATCCTCTCTCTCTCGTTCACATCCTCACTCCCTCATTCACATCCTCTCTCTCTCATTCACATCTTCTCCCCCTCATTCACATCCTCTCTCTCTCGTTCACATCCTCTCTCCCTCATTCACATCCTCTCCCCCTCATTCACATCCTCTCTCTCGTTCACATCCTCTCTCTCTCGTTCACATCCTCTCTCTCTCGTTCACATCCTCTCTCTCTCGTTCACATCCTCTCTCCCTCGTTCACATCCTCTCTCTCTCGCTCACATCCTCTCTCTCTCGCTCACATCCTCTCTCTCTCGTTCACATCCTCTCTCTCTCATTCACATCATCTCTCTCTCGTTCACACCCTCTCTCTCTCGTTCACATCCTCTCTCTCTCGCTCACATCCTCTCTCTCTCGTTCACATCCTCTCTCTCTCGTTCACATCCTCTCTCTCTCGTTCACATCCTCTCTCTCTCATTCACATCCTCTCTCTCTCGTTCAACTCCTCTCTCTCTCGATCACATCCTCTCTCTCTCGTTCACATCCTCTCTCTCTCGCTCACATCCTCTCTCCCTCATTCACATCCTCTCTCTTATTCACATCCTCTCTCTCTCGTTCACATCCTCTCTCTCTCGTTCACATCCTCTCTCCCTCACTCACATCCTCTCTCTCTCATTCACATCCTCTCTCTCTCATTCACATCCTCTCTCTCTCGTTCACATCCTCTCTCTCTCGTTCACATCCTCTCTCTCTCGTTCACATCCTCTCTCTCTCGTTTACATCCTCTCTCTCTCGTTCACATCCTCTCTCTCTCGTTCACATCCTCTCTCTCTCGTTCACATCCTCTCTCTCTCGTTCACATCCTCTCTCTCTCGTTCACATCCTCTCTCTCTCATTCACATCCTCTCTCTCTCCTTCACATCCTCTCTCCCTCATTCGCATCCTCTCTCCCTCATTCACATCCTCTCTCTCTCGTTCACATCCTCTCTCCCTCGTTCACATCCTCTCTCTCTCGTTCACATCCTCTCTCTCGTTCACATCCTCTCTCTCTCATTCACATCTCTCTCTCTCGCTCACATCCTCTCTCTCTCGTTCACATCCTCTCTCCCGTTCACATCCTCTCTCTCTCGTTCACATCCTCTCTCTCTCGTTCACATCCTCTCTCCCTCACTCACATCCTCTCTCTCTCGTTCACGTCCTCTCTCTCTCGTTCACATCCTCTCTCTCTCGTTCACATCCTCTCTCTCTCGTTCACATCCTCTCTCTCTCGTTCACATCCTCTCTCTCTCGTTCACATCCTCTCTCTCTCGTTCACATCCTCTCTCCCGTTCACATCCTCTCTCTCTCGTTCACATCCTCTCTCCCTCATTCACATCCTCTCTCTCTCGTTCACATCCTCTCTCTCTCATTCACATCCTCTCTCCCTCATTCACATCCTCTCTCTCTCGTTCACATCCTCTCTCTCTCGTTCACATCCACTCTCTCTCGTTCACATCCTCTCTCTCTCGTTCACATCCTCTCTCTCTCGTTCACATCCTCTCTCTCTCGTTCACATCCTCTCTCTCTCGTTCACATCCTCTCTCTCGTTCACATCCTCTCTCGTTCACATCCTCTCTCTCTCGTTCACATCCTCTCTCTCTCATTCACATCCTCTCTCTCTCGTTCACATCCTCTCTCCCTCATTCACATCCTCTCTCTCATTCACATCCTCTCTCTCTCGTTCACATCCTCTCTCTCGTTGACATCCTCTCTCGTTCACATCCTCTCTCTCTCGTTCACATCCTCTCTCTCTCATTCACATCCTCTCTCTCTCGCTCACATCCTCTCTCTCTCGCTCACATCCTTTCTCTCTCGTTCACATCCTCTCTCCCTCATTCACATCCTCTCTCCCTCATTCACATCCTCTCTCCCTCATTCACATCCTCTTTCTCTCGTTCACATCCGCTCTCCCTCATTCACATCCTCTCTCGTTCACATCCTCTCTCTCTCGTTCACATCCTCTCTCTCTCGTTCACATCCTCCCTCTCTCGTTCACATCCTCTCTCCCTCGTTCACATTCTCTCTCTCTCGTTCACATCCTCTCTCCCTCATTCACATCCTCTCTCTCTCGTTCACATCCTCTCTCTCTCGTTCACATCCTCTCTCCCTCATTCACATCCTCTCTCCCTCATTCACATCCTCTCTCTCTCGTTCACATCCTCTTCCTCATTCACATCCTCTCTCTCTCGCTCACATCCTCTCTCTCTCGTTCACATCCTCTCTCTCTCGTTCACATCCTCTCTCTCTCGCTCACATCCTCTCTCTCTCGCTCACATCCTCTCTCTCTCGTTCACATCCTCTCTCTCTCGCTCACATCCTCTCTCCCTCATTCACATCCTCTCTCTTATTCACATCCTCTCTCCCTCATTCACATCCTCTCTCTCGTTCACATCCTCTCTCTCTCGTTCACATCCTCACTCCCTCATTCACATCCTCTCTCTCTCATTCACATCTTCTCCCCCTCATTCACATCCTCTCTCTCTCGTTCACATCCTCTCTCCCTCATTCACATCCTCTCCCCCTCATTCACATCCTCTCTCTCGTTCACATCCTCTCTCTCTCGTTCACATCCTCTCTCTCTCGTTCACATCCTCTCTCTCTCGTTCACATCCTCTCTCCCTCATTCACATCCTCTCTCTCTCGCTCACATCCTCTCTCTCTCGCTCACATCCTCTCTCTCTCGTTCACATCCTCTCTCTCTCGTTCACATCATCTCTCTCTCGTTCACACCCTCTCTCTCTCGTTCACATCCTCTCTCTCTCGCTCACATCCTCTCTCTCTCGTTCACATCCTCTCTCTCTCATTCACATCCTCTCTCTCTCGTTCAACTCCTCTCTCTCTCGATCACATCCTCTCTCTCTCGTTCACATCCTCTCTCTCTCGCTCACATCCTCTCTCCCTCATTCACATCCTCTCTCTTATTCACATCCTCTCTCTCTCGTTCACATCCTCTCTCTCTCGTTCACATCCTCTCTCCCTCACTCACATCCTCTCTCTCTCATTCACATCCTCTCTCTCTCGTTCACATCCTCTCTCTCTCGTTCACATCCTCTCTCTCTCGTTTACATCCTCTCTCTCTCGTTCACATCCTCTCTCTCTCGTTCACATCCTCTCTCTCTCGTTCACATCCTCTCTCTCTCGTTCACATCCTCTCTCTCTCGTTCACATCCTCTCTCTCTCATTCACATCCTCTCTCTCTCCTTCACATCCTCTCTCCCTCATTCGCATCCTCTCTCCCTCATTCACATCCTCTCTCTCTCGTTCACATCATCTCTCCCTCATTCACATCCTCTCTCCCTCATTCACATCCTCTCTCCCTCATTCACGTCCTCTCTCTCTCGTTCACATCCTCTCTCCCTCATTCACATCCTCTCTCTCTCGTTCACATCCTCTCTCTCGTTCACATCTTCTCTCTCTCATTCACATCTCTCTTTCTCATTCACATCCTCTCTCTCTCGTTCACATCCTCTCTCTCTCGTTCACATCCTCTCTCTCTCGTTTACATCCTCTCTCTCTCGTTCACATCCTCTCTCCCTCGTTCACATCCTCTCTCTCTCGTTCACATCCTCTCTCTCGTTCACATCCTCTCTCTCTCATTCACATCTCTCTCTCTCGCTCACATCCTCTCTCTCTCGTTCACATCCTCTCTCCCGTTCACATCCTCTCTCTCTCGTTCACATCCTCTCTCTCTCGTTCACATCCTCTCTCCCTCACTCACATCCTCTCTCTCTCGTTCACGTCCTCTCTCTCTCGTTCACGTCCTCTCTCTCTCGTTCACATCCTCTCTCTCTCGTTCACATCCTCTCTCTCTCGTTCACATCCTCTCTCTCTCGTTCACATCCTCTCTCCCGTTCACATCCTCTCTCTCTCGTTCACATCCTCTCTCTCTCGTTCACATCCTCTCTCTCTCGTTCACATCTTCTCTCTCTCGTTCACATCCTCTCTCCCTCACTCACATCCTCTCTCTCTCATTCACATCCTCTCTCTCTTGTTCACATCCTCTCTCTCTCGTTCACATCCTCTCTCTCTCGTTTACATCCTCTCTCTCTCGTTCACATCCTCTCTCTCTCGTTCACATCCTCTCTCTCTCGTTCACATCCTCTCTCTCTCGTTCACATCCTCTCTCTCTCGTTCACATCCTCTCTCCCTCGTTCACATCCTCTCTCTCTCATTCACATCCTCTCTCTCTCGTTCACACCCTCTCTCTCTCGTTCACATCCTCTCTCCCTCATTCACGTCCTCTCTCTCTCGTTCACATCCTCTCTCTCTCATTCACATCCTCTCTCTCTCGTTCACACCCTCTCTCTCTCGTTCACATCCTCTCTCTCTCGTTCACGTCCTCTCTCTCTCGTTCACATCCTCTCTCTCTCGTTCACATCCTCTCTCTCTCGTTCACATCCTCTCTCCCTCGTTCACATCCTCTCTCCCTCGTTCACATCCTCTCTCCCTCATTCACATCCTCTCTCCCTCATTCACGTCCTCTCTCTCTCGTTCACATCCTCTCTCCCTCATTCACATCCTCTCTCTCTCGTTCACATCCTCTCTCTCGTTCACATCCTCTCTCCCACATTCACATCCTCTCTCTCTCATTCACATCTCTCTCTCTCGCTCACATCCTCTCTCCCACATTCACATCCTCTCTCTCTCGTTCACATCCTCTCTCTCTCGTTCACATCCTCTCTCTCTCGTTCACATCCTCTCTCTCTCGCTCACATCCTCTCTCTCTCGCTCACATCCTCTCTCTCTCGTTCACATCCTCTCTCTCTCGTTCACATCCTCTCTCTCTTGTTCACATCCTCTCTCTCTCACTCACATCCTCTCTCTCTCGTTCACGTCCTCTCTCTCTCGTTCACATCCTCTCTCTCTCGTTCACATCCTCTCTCTCTCGTTCACATCCTCTCTCCCGTTCACATCCTCTCTCTCTCGTTCACATCCTCTCTCTCTCGTTCACATCCTCTCTCCCTCACTCACATCCTCTCTCTCTCATTCACATCCTCTCTCTCTCGTTCACATCCTCTCTCTCTCGTTCACATCCTCTCTCTCTCGTTCACATCCTCTCTCTCTCGTTCACATCCTCTCTCTCTCGTTTACATCCTCTCTCTCTCGTTCACATCCTCTCTCTCTCGTTCACATCCTCTCTCTCTCGTTCACATCCTCTCTCTCTCGTTCACATCCTCTCTCTCTCGTTCACATCCTCTCTCTCTCGTTCACATTCTCTCTCTCTCTTTCACATCCTCTCTCTCTCGTTCACATCCTCTCTCTCTCGTTCACATCCTCTCTCTCTCGTTCACATCCTCTCTCCCTCATTCACATCCTCTCTCTCTCGTTCACATCCTCTCTCTCTCGTTCACATCCTCTCTCTCTCATTCACATCCTCTCTCTCTCGTTCAACTCCTCTCTCTCTCGATCACATCCTCTCTCTCTCGTTCACAACCTCTCTCTCTCGTTCACATCCTCTCTCTCTCGTTCACATCCTCTCTCTCTCGTTCACATCCTCTCTCTCTCGCTCACATCCTCTCTCTCTCGTTCACATCCTCTCTCTCTCGTTCACATCCTCTCTCTCGTTCACATCCTCTCTCTCTCGTTCACATCCTCTCTCTCGTTCACATCCTCTCTCTCTCATTCACATCTCTCTCTCTCGCTCACATCCTCTCTCCCACATTCACATCCTCTCTCTCTCATTCACATCCTCTCTCCCTCATTCACGTCCTCTCTCTCTCGTTCACATCCTCTCTCCCTCATTCACATCCTCTCTCTCTCGTTCACATCCTCTCTCTCGTTCACATCCTCTCTCTCTCATTCACATCTCTCTCTCTCGCTCACATCCTCTCTCCCACATTCACATCCTCTCTCTCTCGTTCACATCCTCTCTCTCTCGTTCACATCCTCTCTCTCTCGTTCACATCCTCTCTCTCTCGTTCACATCCTCTCTCTGTCGCTCACATCCTCTCTCTCTCGCTCACATCCTCTCTCTCTCGTTCACATCCTCTCTCCCTCGTTCACATCCTCTCTCTCTCGCTCACATCCTCTCTCTCTCGTTCACATCCTCTCTCTCTCGTTCACATCCTCTCTCTCTCGTTCACATCCTCTCTCTCTCGTTCACATCCTCTCTCTCTCGTTCACATCCTCTCTCTCTCGTTCAACTCCTCTCTCTCTCGTTCAACTCCTCTCTCTCTCGATCACATCCTCTCTCTCTCGATCACATCCTCTCTCTCTCGATCACATCCTCTCTCTCTCGTTCACATCCTCTCTCTCTCGTTCACATCCTCTCTCTCTCGTTCACATCCTCTCTCTCTCGCTCACATCCTCTCTCTCTCATTCACATCTCTCTCTCTCGCTCACATCCTCTCTCCCACATTCACATCCTCTCTCTCTCGTTCACATCCTCTCTCTCTCGTTCACATCCTCTCTCTCTCGTTCACATCCTCTCTCTCTCGTTCAACTCCTCTCTCTCTCGTTCAACTCCTCTCTCTCTCGATCACATCCTCTCTCTCTCGATCACATCCTCTCTCTCTCGTTCACATCCTCTCTCTCTCGTTCACATCCTCTCTCTCTCGCTCACATCCTCTCTCTCTCGTTCACATCCTCTCTCTCTCGTTCACATCCTCTCTCTCTCGTTCACATCCTCTCTCTCTCGTTCACATCCTCTCTCTCTCGTTCACATCCTCTCTCTCTCGTTCACATCCTCTCTCTCTCGTTCACATCCTCTCTCTCTCGTTCACATCCTCTCTCTCTCGTTCACATCCTCTCTCTCTCTTTCACATCCTCTCACTCTCGTTCACATCCTCTCTCTCTCGTTCACATCCTCTCTCTCTCGTTCACATCCTCTCTCTCTTTTTCACATCCTCTCTCTCTCGTTCACATCCTCTCTCTCTCGCTCACATCCTCTCTCCCTCATTCACATCCTCTCTCTTATTTACATCCTCTCTCCCTCTTTCACATCCTCTCTCTCGTTCACATCCTCTGTCTCTCGTTCACATCCTCTCTCCCTCATTCACATCCTCTCTCTCTCGTTCCCATCCTCTCTCTCTCGTTCACATCCTCTCTCTCTCGCTCACATCCTCTCTCCCTCATTCACATCCTCTCTCTTATTTACATCCTCTCTCCCTCTTTCACATCCTCTCTCTCGTTCACATCCTCTCTCTCTCGTTCACATCCTCTCTCCCTCATTCACATCCTCTCTCTCTCGTTCCCATCCTCTCTCTCTCGTTCACATCCTCTCTCCCTCATTCACATCCTCTCTCTCGTTCACATCCTCTCTCTCGTTCACATCTTCTACCCCTCATTCACATCCTCTCTCTCGTTCACATCCTCTCTCTCTCGTTCACATCCTCTCTCCCTCGTTCACATCCTCTCCCCCTCATTCACATCCTCTCTCTCGTTCACATCCTCTCTCTCTCGTTCACATCCTCTCTCTCTCGTTCACGTCCTCTCTCCCTCATTCACATCCTCTCTCTCTCGCTCACATCCTCTCTCTCTCGCTCACATCCTCTCTCTCTCGTTCACATCCTCTCTCTCTCGTTCACATCATCTCTCTCTCGTTCACATCCTCTCTCTCTCGTTCACATCCTCTCTCTCTCGCTCACATCCTCTCTCTCTCGCTCACATCCTCTCTCTCTCGTTCACATCCTCTCTCTCTCGCTCACATCCTCTCTCCCTCATTCACATCCTCTCTCTTATTCACATCCTCTCTCCCTCATTCACATCCTCTCTCTCGTTCACATCCTCTCTCTCTCGTTCACATCCTCACTCCCTCATTCACATCCTCTCTCTCTCATTCACATCTTCTCCCCCTCATTCACATCCTCTCTCTCTCGTTCACATCCTCTCTCCCTCATTCACATCCTCTCCCCCTCATTCACATCCTCTCTCTCGTTCACATCCTCTCTCTCTCGTTCACATCCTCTCTCTCTCGTTCACATCCTCTCTCTCTCGTTCACATCCTCTCTCCCTCATTCACATCCTCTCTCTCTCGCTCACATCCTCTCTCTCTCGCTCACATCCTCTCTCTCTCGTTCACATCCTCTCTCTCTCGTTCACATCATCTCTCTCTCGTTCACACCCTCTCTCTCTCGTTCACATCCTCTCTCTCTCGCTCACATCCTCTCTCTCTCGTTCACATCCTCTCTCTCTCATTCACATCCTCTCTCTCTCGTTCAACTCCTCTCTCTCTCGATCACATCCTCTCTCTCTCGTTCACATCCTCTCTCTCTCGCTCACATCCTCTCTCCCTCATTCACATCCTCTCTCTTATTCACATCCTCTCTCTCTCGTTCACATCCTCTCTCTCTCGTTCACATCCTCTCTCCCTCACTCACATCCTCTCTCTCTCATTCACATCCTCTCTCTCTCGTTCACATCCTCTCTCTCTCGTTCACATCCTCTCTCTCTCGTTTACATCCTCTCTCTCTCGTTCACATCCTCTCTCTCTCGTTCACATCCTCTCTCTCTCATTCACATCCTCTCTCTCTCGTTCACATCCTCTCTCTCTCGTTCACATCCTCTCTCTCTCATTCACATCCTCTCTCTCTCCTTCACATCCTCTCTCCCTCATTCGCATCCTCTCTCCCTCATTCACATCCTCTCTCTCTCGTTCACATCATCTCTCCCTCATTCACATCCTCTCTCCCTCATTCACATCCTCTCTCCCTCATTCACGTCCTCTCTCTCTCGTTCACATCCTCTCTCCCTCATTCACATCCTCTCTCTCTCGTTCACATCCTCTCTCTCGTTCACATCCTCTCTCTCTCATTCACATCTCTCTTTCTCATTCACATCCTCTCTCTCTCGTTCACATCCTCTCTCTCTCGTTCACATCCTCTCTCTCTCGTTTACATCCTCTCTCTCTCGTTCACATCCTCTCTCCCTCGTTCACATCCTCTCTCTCTCGTTCACATCCTCTCTCTCGTTCACATCCTCTCTCTCTCATTCACATCTCTCTCTCTCGCTCACATCCTCTCTCTCTCGTTCACATCCTCTCTCCCGTTCACATCCTCTCTCTCTCGTTCACATCCTCTCTCTCTCGTTCACATCCTCTCTCCCTCACTCACATCCTCTCTCTCTCGTTCACGTCCTCTCTCTCTCGTTCACGTCCTCTCTCTCTCGTTCACATCCTCTCTCTCTCGTTCACATCCTCTCTCTCTCGTTCACATCCTCTCTCTCTCGTTCACATCCTCTCTCCCGTTCACATCCTCTCTCTCTCGTTCACATCCTCTCTCTCTCGTTCACATCCTCTCTCTCTCGTTCACATCTTCTCTCTCTCGTTCACATCCTCTCTCCCTCACTCACATCCTCTCTCTCTCATTCACATCCTCTCTCTCTTGTTCACATCCTCTCTCTCTCGTTCACATCCTCTCTCTCTCGTTTACATCCTCTCTCTCTCGTTCACATCCTCTCTCTCTCGTTCACATCCTCTCTCTCTCGTTCACATCCTCTCTCTCTCGTTCACATCCTCTCTCTCTCGTTCACATCCTCTCTCCCTCGTTCACATCCTCTCTCTCTCATTCACATCCTCTCTCTCTCGTTCACACCCTCTCTCTCTCGTTCACATCCTCTCTCCCTCATTCACGTCCTCTCTCTCTCGTTCACATCCTCTCTCTCTCATTCACATCCTCTCTCTCTCGTTCACACCCTCTCTCTCTCGTTCACATCCTCTCTCTCTCGTTCACGTCCTCTCTCTCTCGTTCACATCCTCTCTCTCTCGTTCACATCCTCTCTCTCTCGTTCACATCCTCTCTCCCTCGTTCACATCCTCTCTCCCTCGTTCACATCCTCTCTCCCTCATTCACATCCTCTCTCCCTCATTCACGTCCTCTCTCTCTCGTTCACATCCTCTCTCCCTCATTCACATCCTCTCTCTCTCGTTCACATCCTCTCTCTCGTTCACATCCTCTCTCCCACATTCACATCCTCTCTCTCTCATTCACATCTCTCTCTCTCGCTCACATCCTCTCTCCCACATTCACATCCTCTCTCTCTCGTTCACATCCTCTCTCTCTCGTTCACATCCTCTCTCTCTCGTTCACATCCTCTCTCTCTCGCTCACATCCTCTCTCTCTCGCTCACATCCTCTCTCTCTCGTTCACATCCTCTCTCTCTCGTTCACATCCTCTCTCTCTTGTTCACATCCTCTCTCTCTCACTCACATCCTCTCTCTCTCGTTCACGTCCTCTCTCTCTCGTTCACATCCTCTCTCTCTCGTTCACATCCTCTCTCTCTCGTTCACATCCTCTCTCCCGTTCACATCCTCTCTCTCTCGTTCACATCCTCTCTCTCTCGTTCACATCCTCTCTCCCTCACTCACATCCTCTCTCTCTCATTCACATCCTCTCTCTCTCGTTCACATCCTCTCTCTCTCGTTCACATCCTCTCTCTCTCGTTCACATCCTCTCTCTCTCGTTCACATCCTCTCTCTCTCGTTTACATCCTCTCTCTCTCGTTCACATCCTCTCTCTCTCGTTCACATCCTCTCTCTCTCGTTCACATCCTCTCTCTCTCGTTCACATCCTCTCTCTCTCGTTCACATCCTCTCTCTCTCGTTCACATTCTCTCTCTCTCTTTCACATCCTCTCTCTCTCGTTCACATCCTCTCTCTCTCGTTCACATCCTCTCTCTCTCGTTCACATCCTCTCTCCCTCATTCACATCCTCTCTCTCTCGTTCACATCCTCTCTCTCTCGTTCACATCCTCTCTCTCTCATTCACATCCTCTCTCTCTCGTTCAACTCCTCTCTCTCTCGATCACATCCTCTCTCTCTCGTTCACAACCTCTCTCTCTCGTTCACATCCTCTCTCTCTCGTTCACATCCTCTCTCTCTCGTTCACATCCTCTCTCTCTCGCTCACATCCTCTCTCTCTCGTTCACATCCTCTCTCTCTCGTTCACATCCTCTCTCTCGTTCACATCCTCTCTCTCTCGTTCACATCCTCTCTCTCGTTCACATCCTCTCTCTCTCATTCACATCTCTCTCTCTCGCTCACATCCTCTCTCCCACATTCACATCCTCTCTCTCTCATTCACATCCTCTCTCCCTCATTCACGTCCTCTCTCTCTCGTTCACATCCTCTCTCCCTCATTCACATCCTCTCTCTCTCGTTCACATCCTCTCTCTCGTTCACATCCTCTCTCTCTCATTCACATCTCTCTCTCTCGCTCACATCCTCTCTCCCACATTCACATCCTCTCTCTCTCGTTCACATCCTCTCTCTCTCGTTCACATCCTCTCTCTCTCGTTCACATCCTCTCTCTCTCGTTCACATCCTCTCTCTGTCGCTCACATCCTCTCTCTCTCGCTCACATCCTCTCTCTCTCGTTCACATCCTCTCTCCCTCGTTCACATCCTCTCTCTCTCGCTCACATCCTCTCTCTCTCGTTCACATCCTCTCTCTCTCGTTCACATCCTCTCTCTCTCGTTCACATCCTCTCTCTCTCGTTCACATCCTCTCTCTCTCGTTCACATCCTCTCTCTCTCGTTCAACTCCTCTCTCTCTCGTTCAACTCCTCTCTCTCTCGATCACATCCTCTCTCTCTCGATCACATCCTCTCTCTCTCGATCACATCCTCTCTCTCTCGTTCACATCCTCTCTCTCTCGTTCACATCCTCTCTCTCTCGTTCACATCCTCTCTCTCTCGCTCACATCCTCTCTCTCTCATTCACATCTCTCTCTCTCGCTCACATCCTCTCTCCCACATTCACATCCTCTCTCTCTCGTTCACATCCTCTCTCTCTCGTTCACATCCTCTCTCTCTCGTTCACATCCTCTCTCTCTCGTTCAACTCCTCTCTCTCTCGTTCAACTCCTCTCTCTCTCGATCACATCCTCTCTCTCTCGATCACATCCTCTCTCTCTCGTTCACATCCTCTCTCTCTCGTTCACATCCTCTCTCTCTCGCTCACATCCTCTCTCTCTCGCTCACATCCTCTCTCTCTCGTTCACATCCTCTCTCTCTCGTTCACATCCTCTCTCTCTCGTTCACATCCTCTCTCTCTCGTTCACATCCTCTCTCTCTCGTTCACATCCTCTCTCTCTCGTTCACATCCTCTCTCTCTCGTTCACATCCTCTCTCTCTCGTTCACATCCTCTCTCTCTCGTTCACATCCTCTCTCTCTCGTTCACACCCTCTCTCTCTCGTTCACATCCTCTCTCCCTCATTCACGTCCTCTCTCTCTCGTTCACATCCTCTCTCTCTCGTTCACATCCTCTCTCTCTCGTTCACATCCTCTCTCTCTCGTTCACATCCTCTCTCTCTCGTTCACATCCTCTCTCTCTCGTTCACATCCTCTCTCTCTCTTTCACATCCTCTCACTCTCGTTCACATCCTCTCTCTCTCGTTCACATCCTCTCTCTCTCGTTCACATCCTCTCTCTCTTTTTCACATCCTCTCTCTCTCGTTCACATCCTCTCTCTCTCGCTCACATCCTCTCTCCCTCATTCACATCCTCTCTCTTATTTACATCCTCTCTCCCTCTTTCACATCCTCTCTCTCGTTCACATCCTCTGTCTCTCGTTCACATCCTCTCTCCCTCATTCACATCCTCTCTCTCTCGTTCCCATCCTCTCTCTCTCGTTCACATCCTCTCTCTCTCGCTCACATCCTCTCTCCCTCATTCACATCCTCTCTCTTATTTACATCCTCTCTCCCTCTTTCACATCCTCTCTCTCGTTCACATCCTCTCTCTCTCGTTCACATCCTCTCTCCCTCATTCACATCCTCTCTCTCTCGTTCCCATCCTCTCTCTCTCGTTCACATCCTCTCTCCCTCATTCACATCCTCTCTCTCGTTCACATCCTCTCTCTCGTTCACATCTTCTACCCCTCATTCACATCCTCTCTCTCGTTCACATCCTCTCTCTCTCGTTCACATCCTCTCTCCCTCGTTCACATCCTCTCCCCCTCATTCACATCCTCTCTCTCGTTCACATCCTCTCTCTCTCGTTCACATCCTCTCTCTCTCGTTCACGTCCTCTCTCCCTCATTCACATCCTCTCTCTCTCGCTCACATCCTCTCTCTCTCGCTCACATCCTCTCTCTCTCGTTCACATCATCTCTCTCTCGTTCACATCATCTCTCTCTCGTTCACATCCTCTCTCTCTCGCTCACATCCTCTCTCTCTCGTTCACATCCTCTCTCTCTCGTTCACATCCTCTCTCTCTCGCTCACATCCTCTCTCTCTCGTTCACATCCTCTCTCTCTCGTTCACATCCTCTCTCTCTCGTTCACATCCTCTCTCTCTCGTTCACGTCCTCTCTCTCTCGTTCACATCCTCTCTCTCTCGTTCACATCCTCTCTCTCTCGTTCACATTCTCTCTCTCTCGTTCACATCCTCTCTCTCTCGTTCACATCCTCTCTCTCTCGTTCACATCCTCTCTCTCTCGTTCACATCCTCTCTCCCTCGTTCACATCCTCTCTCTCTCGTTCACATCCTCTCTCTCTCGTTCACATCCTCTCTCTCTCATTCACATCCTCTCTCTCTCGTTCAACTCCTCTCTCTCTCGATCACATCCTCTCTCTCTCGTTCACATCCTCTCTCTCTCGTTCACATCCTCTCTCTCTCGTTCACATCCTCTCTCTCTCGTTCACATCCTCTCTCTCTCGTTCACATCCTCTCTCTCTCGCTCACATCCTCTCTCTCTCGTTCACATCCTCTCTCTCTCGTTCACATCCTCTCTCTCGTTCACATCCTCTCTCTCTCATTCACATCTCTCTCTCTCGCTCACATCCTCTCTCCCACATTCACATCCTCTCTCTCTCGTTCACATCCTCTCTCTCTCGTTCACATCCTCTCGCTCGTTCACATCCTCTCTCTCTCGTTCACATCCTCACTCTCTCGCTCACATCCTCTCTCTCTCGTTCACATCCTCTCTCTCTCGATCACATCCTCTCTCTCCTCGTTCACATCCTCTCTCTCTCGTTTCACATCCTCTCTCGCGTCGTTTCACATCCTCTCTCTCGTCAAATCTCTCTCCTCAGTTCACATCCGCTCTCTCTCGTTCACATCCTCTCTCTCGTCGTTCACATCCGCTGCTCTCGTCAGTTCACATCCGGTCAATCTCGTCTCGTTCTCGCTCACAGCCTCAGCTCCCACAGTCACATACTCTCTCTCTCGTCTCACATCCTCTCTCTCAGTCGTTCACATCCTCGCTCTCTTCGTTCACAGTCCTCCCTCTCGCGCACATCCTCTCTCTCGCTCATCCTCTCTCATCTCGTTCACATCCTCGTCTCTCTCGCGCTCACAGCCTCTCTCGCTCGTTCACATCCTCTCTCTCTCGTTCACATCCTCTCTCTCGTTCACATCCTCTCTCTCTCGTTCACATCCTCTCTCTCTCGTTCACGATCCTCTCTCTCTCGTTCACATCCTCTCTCTCTCTTCAACTCCTCTCTCTCTCGATCACATCCTCTCTCTCTCGATCACATCATCTCTCTCTCGTTCACATCCTCTCTCTCGTTCAACTCCTCTCTCTCTCGATCACATCCTCTCTCTCTCGATCACATCCTCTCTCTCTCGTTCACATCCTCTCTCTCTCGTTCACATCCTCTCTCTCTCGTTCACATCCTCTCTCTCTCGCTCACATCCTCTCTCTCTCGCTCACATCCTCTCTCTCTCGCTCACATCCTCTCTCTCTCGTTCACATCCTCTCTCTCTCGTTCACATCCTCTCTCTCTCGTTCACATCCTCTCTCTCTCGTTCACATCCTCTCTCTCTCGTTCACATCCTCTCTCTCTCGTTCACATCCTCTCTCTCTCGTTCACATCCTCTCTCTCTCGTTCACATCCTCTCTCTCTCGTTCACATCCTCTCTCTCTCGTTCACATCCTCTCTCTCTCGTTCACATCCTCTCTCTCTCGTTCACATCCTCTCTCTCTCGTTCACATCCTCTCTCTCTCGTTCACATCCTCTCTCTCTCGCTCACATCCTCTCTCCCTCATTCACATCCTCTCTCTTATTCACATCCTCTCTCCCTCTTTCACATCCTCTCTCTCGTTCACATCCTCTCTCTCTCGTTCACATCCTCTCTCTCTCGTTCCCATCCTCTCTCTCTCGTTCACATCCTCTCTCCCTCATTCACATCCTCTCTCTCGTTCACATCCTCTCTCTCTCGTTCACATCCTCTCTCTCTCGTTCACATCCTCTCTCCCTCATTCACATCCTCTCTCCCTCATTCACATCCTCTCTATCTCGCTCACATCCTCTCTCTCTCGTTCACATCCTCTCTCTCTCGTTCACATCCTCTCTCTCTCGTTCACATCCTCTCTCTCTCGCTCACATCCTCTCTCTCTCGTTCACATCCTCTCTCTCTCGTTCACATCCTCTCTCTCTCGTTCACATCCTCTCTCTCTCGTTCACATCCTCTCTCTCTCGTTCACATCCTCTCTCTCTCGTTCACATCCTCTCTCTCTCGTTCACATCCTCTCTCCCTCATTCACATCCTCTCTCCCTCATTCACATCCTCTCTCCCTCATTCACATCCTCTCTCTCTCGTTCACATCCTCTCTCTCTCATTCACATCCTCTCTCTCTCGTTCACATCCTCTCTCTCTCGTTCACATCCTCTCTCTCTCGTTCACATCCTCTCTCTCTCGTTCACATCCTCTCTCCCTCTTTAACATCCTCTCTCTCTCGTTCACATCCTCTCTCTCTCGCTCACATCCTCTCTCTCTCGTTCACATCCTCTCTCTCTCGTTCACATCCTCTCTCTCTCGTTCACATCCTCTCTCTCTCGTTCACATCCTCTCTCTCTCGTTCACATCCTCTCTCTCTCGTTCATATCCTCTCTCCCTCACTCACATCCTCTCTCTCTCGTTCACATCCTCTCTCTCTCGATCACATCCTCTCTCTCTCGATCACATCCTCTCTCTCTCGATCACATCCTCTCTCTCTCGTTCACATCCTCTCTCTCTCGTTCACATCCTCTCTCTCGTTCACATCCTCTCTCTCGTTCACATCCTCTCTCTCTCGTTCACATCCTCTCTCTCTCGTTCACATCCTCTCTCTCTCGCTCACATCCTCTCTTCCTCATTCACATCCTCTCTCTCTCGTTCACATCCTCTCTCCCTCGTTCACATCCTCTCTCTCTCGTTCACATCCTCTCTCTCTCGTTCACATCCTCTCTCTCTCGTTCACATCCTCTCTCCCTCATTCACATCCTCTCTCCCTCATTCACATCCTCTCTCCCTCATTCACATCCTCTCTCTCTCGTTCACATCCTCTCTCCCTCATTCACATCCTCTCTCTCTCGTTCACATCCTCTCTCTCTCGTTCACATCCTCTCTCTCTCGTTCACATCCTCTCTCTCTCGTTCACATCCTCTCTCCCTCTTTAACATCCTCTCTCTCTCGTTCACATCCTCTCTCTCTCGCTCACATCCTCTCTCTCTCGTTCACATCCTCTCTCTCTCGTTCACATCCTCTCTCTCTCGTTCACATCCTCTCTCTCTCGTTCACATCCTCTCTCTCTCGTTCATATCCTCTCTCCCTCACTCACATCCTCTCTCTCTCGTTCACATCCTCTCTCTCTCGATCACATCCTCTCTCTCTCGATCACATCCTCTCTCTCTCGATCACATCCTCTCTCTCTCGTTCACATCCTCTCTCTCTCGTTCACATCCTCTCTCTCGTTCACATCCTCTCTCTCGTTCACATCCTCTCTCTCTCGTTCACATCCTCTCTCTCTCGTTCACATCCTCTCTCTCTCATTCACATCCTCTCTTCCTCATTCACATCCTCTCTCTCTCGTTCACATCCTCTCTCCCTCGTTCACATCCTCTCTCTCTCGTTCACATCCTCTCTCTCTCGATCACATCCTCTCTCTCGATCACATCCTCTCTCTCATTCACATCCTCTCTCCCTCGTTCACATCCTCTCTCCCTCGTTCACATCCTCTCTCCCTCATTCACATCCTCTCTCTCTCGTCACATCCTCTCTCTCTCTCGTTCACATCCTCTCTCTCTCGTTCACATCCTCTCTCTCTCGTTCACATCCTCTCTCTCTCGTTCACATCCTCTCTCTCTCTTTCACATCCTCTCTCTCTCGTTCACATCCTCTCTCTCTCGTTCACATCCTCTCTCTCTCGCTCACATCCTCTCTCCCTCATTCACATCCTCTCTCTTATTCACATCCTCTCTCCCTCTTTCACATCCTCTCTCTCGTTCACATCCTCTCTCTCTCGTTCACATCCTCTCTCTCTCGTTCCCATCCTCTCTCTCTCGTTCACATCCTCTCTCCCTCATTCACATCCTCTCTCTCGTTCACATCCTCTCTCTCTCGTTCACATCCTCTCTCTCTCGTTCACATCCTCTCTCCCTCATTCACATCCTCTCTCCCTCATTCACATCCTCTCTATCTCGCTCACATCCTCTCTCTCTCGTTCACATCCTCTCTCTCTCGTTCACATCCTCTCTCTCTCGTTCACATCCTCTCTCTCTCGCTCACATCCTCTCTCTCTCGTTCACATCCTCTCTCTCTCGTTCACATCCTCTCTCTCTCGTTCACATCCTCTCTCTCTCGTTCACATCCTCTCTCTCTCGTTCACATCCTCTCTCTCTCGTTCACATCCTCTCTCTCTCGTTCACATCCTCTCTCCCTCATTCACATCCTCTCTCCCTCATTCACATCCTCTCTCCCTCATTCACATCCTCTCTCTCTCGTTCACATCCTCTCTCCCTCATTCACATCCTCTCTCTCTCGTTCACATCCTCTCTCTCTCGTTCACATCCTCTCTCTCTCGTTCACATCCTCTCTCTCTCGTTCACATCCTCTCTCCCTCTTTAACATCCTCTCTCTCTCGTTCACATCCTCTCTCTCTCGTTCACATCCTCTCTCTCTCGTTCACATCCTCTCTCCCTCATTCACATCCTCTCTCCCTCATTCACATCCTCTCTATCTCGCTCACATCCTCTCTCTCTCGTTCACATCCTCTCTCTCTCGTTCACATCCTCTCTCTCTCGTTCACATCCTCTCTCTCTCGCTCACATCCTCTCTCTCTCGTTCACATCCTCTCTCTCTCGTTCACATCCTCTCTCTCTCGTTCACATCCTCTCTCTCTCGTTCACATCCTCTCTCTCTCGTTCACATCCTCTCTCTCTCGTTCACATCCTCTCTCTCTCGTTCACATCCTCTCTCCCTCATTCACATCCTCTCTCTCTCGTTCACATCCTCTCTCTCTCGTTCACATCCTCTCTCTCTCGTTCACATCCTCTCTCTCTCGTTCACATCCTCTCTCCCTCTTTAACATCCTCTCTCTCTCGTTCACATCCTCTCTCTCTCGCTCACATCCTCTCTCTCTCGTTCACATCCTCTCTCTCTCGTTCACATCCTCTCTCTCTCGTTCACATCCTCTCTCTCTCGTTCACATCCTCTCTCTCTCGTTCATATCCTCTCTCCCTCACTCACATCCTCTCTCTCTCGTTCACATCCTCTCTCTCTCGATCACATCCTCTCTCTCTCGATCACATCCTCTCTCTCGATCACATCCTCTCTCTCTCGTTCACATCCTCTCTCTCTCGTTCACATCCTCTCTCTCGTTCACATCCTCTCTCTCGTTCACATCCTCTCTCTCTCGTTCACATCCTCTCTCTCTCGTTCACATCCTCTCTCTCTCGCTCACATCCTCTCTTCCTCATTCACATCCTCTCTCTCTCGTTCACATCCTCTCTCCCTCGTTCACATCCTCTCTCTCTCGTTCACATCCTCTCTCTCTCGTTCACATCCTCTCTCTCTCGTTCACATCCTCTCTCTCTCGTTCACATCCTCTCTCCCTCATTCACATCCTCTCTCCCTCATTCACATCCTCTCTCCCTCATTCACATCCTCTCTCTCTCGTTCACATCCTCTCTCCCTCGTTCACATCCTCTCTCTCTCGTTCACATCCTCTCTCTCTCGTTCACATCCTCTCTCTCTCGTTCACATCCTCTCTCTCTCGTTCACATCCTCTCTCCCTCTTTAACATCCTCTCTCTCTCGTTCACATCCTCTCTCTCTCGCTCACATCCTCTCTCTCTCGTTCACATCCTCTCTCTCTCGTTCACATCCTCTCTCTCTCGTTCACATCCTCTCTCTCTCGTTCACATCCTCTCTCTCTCGTTCATATCCTCTCTCCCTCACTCACATCCTCTCTCTCTCGTTCACATCCTCTCTCTCTCGATCACATCCTCTCTCTCTCGATCACATCCTCTCTCTCTCGATCACATCCTCTCTCTCTCGTTCACATCCTCTCTCTCTCGTTCACATCCTCTCTCTCGTTCACATCCTCTCTCTCGTTCACATCCTCTCTCTCTCGTTCACATCCTCTCTCTCTCGTTCACATCCTCTCTCTCTCATTCACATCCTCTCTTCCTCATTCACATCCTCTCTCTCTCGTTCACATCCTCTCTCCCTCGTTCACATCCTCTCTCTCTCGTTCACATCCTCTCTCTCTCGATCACATCCTCTCTCTCGATCACATCCTCTCTCTCATTCACATCCTCTCTCCCTCGTTCACATCCTCTCTCCCTCGTTCACATCCTCTCTCCCTCATTCACATCCTCTCTCTCTCGTCACATCCTCTCTCTCTCTCGTTCACATCCTCTCTCTCTCGTTCACATCCTCTCTCTCTCGTTCACATCCTCTCTCTCTCGTTCACATCCTCTCTCTCTCGTTCACATCCTCTCTCTCTCGTTCACATCCTCTCTCTCTCGTTCACATCCTCTCTCTCTCGCTCACATCCTCTCTCCCTCATTCACATCCTCTCTCTTATTCACATCCTCTCTCCCTCTTTCACATCCTCTCTCTCGTTCACATCCTCTCTCTCTCGTTCACATCCTCTCTCTCTCGTTCCCATCCTCTCTCTCTCGTTCACATCCTCTCTCCCTCATTCACATCCTCTCTCTCGTTCACATCCTCTCTCTCTCGTTCACATCCTCTCTCTCTCGTTCACATCCTCTCTCCCTCATTCACATCCTCTCTCCCTCATTCACATCCTCTCTATCTCGCACACATCCTCTCTCTCTCGTTCACATCCTCTCTCTCTCGTTCACATCCTCTCTCTCTCGTTCACATCCTCTCTCTCTCGCTCACATCCTCTCTCTCTCGTTCACATCCTCTCTCTCTCGTTCACATCCTCTCTCTCTCGTTCACATCCTCTCTCTCTCGTTCACATCCTCTCTCTCTCGTTCACATCCTCTCTCTCTCGTTCACATCCTCTCTCTCTCGTTCACATCCTCTCTCCCTCATTCACATCCTCTCTCCCTCATTCACATCCTCTCTCCCTCATTCACATCCTCTCTCTCTCGTTCACATCCTCTCTCCCTCATTCACATCCTCTCTCTCTCGTTCACATCCTCTCTCTCTCGTTCACATCCTCTCTCTCTCGTTCACATCCTCTCTCTCTCGTTCACATCCTCTCTCCCTCTTTAACATCCTCTCTCTCTCGTTCACATCCTCTCTCTCTCGCTCACATCCTCTCTCTCTCGTTCACATCCTCTCTCTCTCGTTCACATCCTCTCTCTCTCGTTCACATCCTCTCTCTCTCGTTCACATCCTCTCTCTCTCGTTCATATCCTCTCTCCCTCACTCACATCCTCTCTCTCTCGTTCACATCCTCTCTCTCTCGATCACATCCTCTCTCTCTCGATCACATCCTCTCTCTCTCGATCACATCCTCTCTCTCTCGTTCACATCCTCTCTCTCTCGTTCACATCCTCTCTCTCGTTCACATCCTCTCTCTCGTTCACATCCTCTCTCTCTCGTTCACATCCTCTCTCTCTCGTTCACATCCTCTCTCTCTCATTCACATCCTCTCTTCCTCATTCACATCCTCTCTCTCTCGTTCACATCCTCTCTCCCTCGTTCACATCCTCTCTCTCTCGTTCACATCCTCTCTCTCTCGATCACATCCTCTCTCTCGATCACATCCTCTCTCTCATTCACATCCTCTCTCCCTCGTTCACATCCTCTCTCCCTCGTTCACATCCTCTCTCCCTCATTCACATCCTCTCTCTCTCGTCACATCCTCTCTCTCTCTCGTTCACATCCTCTCTCTCTCGTTCACATCCTCTCTCTCTCATTCACATCCTCTCTCTCTCGTTCACATCCTCTCTCCCTCATTCACATCCTCTCTCTCTCATTCACATCCTCTCTCCCTCATTCAAATCCTCTCTTTCTCGTTCACATCCTCTCTCTCTCGTGTACATCATCTCTCTCTCGTTCACATCCTCTCTCTCTCGATCACATCCTCTCTCTCTCATTCACATCCTCTCTTTCTCGTTCACATCCTTTCTCTCTCGTTCACATCCTCTCTCTCTCGTTTACATCATCTCTCTCTCGTTCACATCCTCTCTCTCTCGCTCACATCCTCTCTCTCTCGTTCACATCCTCTCTCTCTCGCTCACATCCTCTCTCTCTCGTTCACATCATCTCTCTCTCGCTCACATCCTCTCTCTCTCGTTCACATCCTCTCTCTCTCGTTCACATCCTCTCTCTCTCGTTCACATCATCTCTCTCTCTCGTTCACATCCTCTCTCTCTCGCTCACATCCTCTCTCCCTCATTCACATCCTCTCTCTTATTCACATCATCTCTCCCTCATTCACATCCTCTCTCCCTCATTCACGTCCTCTCTCTCTCGTTCACATCCTCTCTCCCTCATTCACATCCTCTCTCTCTCGTTCACATCCTCTCTCTCTCGTTCACATCCTCTCTCTCGTTCACATCCTCTCTCTCTCATTCACATCTCTCTCTCTCATTCACATCCTCTCTCTCTCGTTCACATCCTCTCTCTCTCGTTCACATCCTCTCTCTCTCGTTCACATCCTCTCTCTCTCGTTTACATCCTCTCTCTCTCGTTCACATCCTCTCTCCCCCATTCACATCCTCTCTCTCTCGTTCACATCCTCTCTCTCGTTCACATCCTCTCTCTCTCATTCACATCTCTCTCTCTCGCTCACATCCTCTCTCTCTCGTTCACATCCTCTCTCCCGTTCACATCCTCTCTCCCGTTCACATCCTCTCTCTCTCGTTCACATCCTCTCTCTCGTTCACATCCTCTCTCTCTCGTTCACATCCTCTCTCTCTCGTTCACATCCTCTCTCTCTCATTCACATCCTCTCTTCCTCATTCACATCCTCTCTCTCTCGTTCACATCCTCTCTCCCTCGTTCACATCCTCTCTCTCTCGTTCACATCCTCTCTCTCTCGATCACATCCTCTCTCTCGATCACATCCTCTCTCTCATTCACATCCTCTCTCCCTCGTTCACATCCTCTCTCCCTCGTTCACATCCTCTCTCCCTCATTCACATCCTCTCTCTCTCGTCACATCCTCTCTCTCTCTCGTTCACATCCTCTCTCTCTCGTTCACATCCTCTCTCTCTCGTTCACATCCTCTCTCTCTCGTTCACATCCTCTCTCTCTCGTTCACATCCTCTCTCTCTCGTTCACATCCTCTCTCTCTCGTTCACATCCTCTCTCTCTCGCTCACATCCTCTCTCCCTCATTCACATCCTCTCTCTTATTCACATCCTCTCTCCCTCTTTCACATCCTCTCTCTCGTTCACATCCTCTCTCTCTCGTTCACATCCTCTCTCTCTCGTTCCCATCCTCTCTCTCTCGTTCACATCCTCTCTCCCTCATTCACATCCTCTCTCTCGTTCACATCCTCTCTCTCTCGTTCACATCCTCTCTCTCTCGTTCACATCCTCTCTCCCTCATTCACATCCTCTCTCCCTCATTCACATCCTCTCTATCTCGCACACATCCTCTCTCTCTCGTTCACATCCTCTCTCTCTCGTTCACATCCTCTCTCTCTCGTTCACATCCTCTCTCTCTCGCTCACATCCTCTCTCTCTCGTTCACATCCTCTCTCTCTCGTTCACATCCTCTCTCTCTCGTTCACATCCTCTCTCTCTCGTTCACATCCTCTCTCTCTCGTTCACATCCTCTCTCTCTCGTTCACATCCTCTCTCTCTCGTTCACATCCTCTCTCCCTCATTCACATCCTCTCTCCCTCATTCACATCCTCTCTCCCTCATTCACATCCTCTCTCTCTCGTTCACATCCTCTCTCCCTCATTCACATCCTCTCTCTCTCGTTCACATCCTCTCTCTCTCGTTCACATCCTCTCTCTCTCGTTCACATCCTCTCTCTCTCGTTCACATCCTCTCTCCCTCTTTAACATCCTCTCTCTCTCGTTCACATCCTCTCTCTCTCGCTCACATCCTCTCTCTCTCGTTCACATCCTCTCTCTCTCGTTCACATCCTCTCTCTCTCGTTCACATCCTCTCTCTCTCGTTCACATCCTCTCTCTCTCGTTCATATCCTCTCTCCCTCACTCACATCCTCTCTCTCTCGTTCACATCCTCTCTCTCTCGATCACATCCTCTCTCTCTCGATCACATCCTCTCTCTCTCGATCACATCCTCTCTCTCTCGTTCACATCCTCTCTCTCTCGTTCACATCCTCTCTCTCGTTCACATCCTCTCTCTCGTTCACATCCTCTCTCTCTCGTTCACATCCTCTCTCTCTCGTTCACATCCTCTCTCTCTCATTCACATCCTCTCTTCCTCATTCACATCCTCTCTCTCTCGTTCACATCCTCTCTCCCTCGTTCACATCCTCTCTCTCTCGTTCACATCCTCTCTCTCTCGATCACATCCTCTCTCTCGATCACATCCTCTCTCTCATTCACATCCTCTCTCCCTCGTTCACATCCTCTCTCCCTCGTTCACATCCTCTCTCCCTCATTCACATCCTCTCTCTCTCGTCACATCCTCTCTCTCTCTCGTTCACATCCTCTCTCTCTCGTTCACATCCTCTCTCTCTCATTCACATCCTCTCTCTCTCGTTCACATCCTCTCTCCCTCATTCACATCCTCTCTCTCTCATTCACATCCTCTCTCCCTCATTCAAATCCTCTCTTTCTCGTTCACATCCTCTCTCTCTCGTGTACATCATCTCTCTCTCGTTCACATCCTCTCTCTCTCGATCACATCCTCTCTCTCTCATTCACATCCTCTCTTTCTCGTTCACATCCTTTCTCTCTCGTTCACATCCTCTCTCTCTCGTTTACATCATCTCTCTCTCGTTCACATCCTCTCTCTCTCGCTCACATCCTCTCTCTCTCGTTCACATCCTCTCTCTCTCGCTCACATCCTCTCTCTCTCGTTCACATCATCTCTCTCTCGCTCACATCCTCTCTCTCTCGTTCACATCCTCTCTCTCTCGTTCACATCCTCTCTCTCTCGTTCACATCATCTCTCTCTCTCGTTCACATCCTCTCTCTCTCGCTCACATCCTCTCTCCCTCATTCACATCCTCTCTCTTATTCACATCATCTCTCCCTCATTCACATCCTCTCTCCCTCATTCACGTCCTCTCTCTCTCGTTCACATCCTCTCTCCCTCATTCACATCCTCTCTCTCTCGTTCACATCCTCTCTCTCTCGTTCACATCCTCTCTCTCGTTCACATCCTCTCTCTCTCATTCACATCTCTCTCTCTCATTCACATCCTCTCTCTCTCGTTCACATCCTCTCTCTCTCGTTCACATCCTCTCTCTCTCGTTCACATCCTCTCTCTCTCGTTTACATCCTCTCTCTCTCGTTCACATCCTCTCTCCCCCATTCACATCCTCTCTCTCTCGTTCACATCCTCTCTCTCGTTCACATCCTCTCTCTCTCATTCACATCTCTCTCTCTCGCTCACATCCTCTCTCTCTCGTTCACATCCTCTCTCCCGTTCACATCCTCTCTCCCGTTCACATCCTCTCTCTCTCGTTCACATCCTCTCTCTCTCGTTCACATCCTCTCTCCCTCACTCACATCCTCTCTCTCTCGTTCACGTCCTCTCTCTCTCGTTCACGTCCTCTCTCTCTCGTTCACATCCTCTCTCTCTCGTTCACATCCTCTCTCTCTCGTTCACATCCTCTCTCCCGTTCACATCATCTCTCTCTCGCTCACATCCTCTCTCTCTCGTTCACATCCTCTCTCTCTCGTTCACATCCTCTCTCTCTCGTTCACATCCTCTCTCTCTCGTTCACATCCTCTCTCTCTCGTTCACATCCTCTCTCCCTCACTCACATCCTCTCTCTCTCATTCACATCCTCTCTCTCTCGTTCACATCCTCTCTCTCTCGTTCACATCCTCTCTCTCTCGTTTACATCCTCTCTCTCTCGTTCACATCCTCTCTCTCTCGTTCACATCCTCTCTCTCTCGTTCACATCCTCTCTCTCTCGTTCACATCCTCTCTCCCTCGTTCACATCCTCTCTCTCTCATTCACATCCTCTCTCTCTCGTTCACATCCTCTCTCCCTCATTCACGTCCTCTCTCTCTCGTTCACGTCCTCTCTCTCTCGTTCACATCCTCTCTCTCTCGTTCACACCCTCTCTCTCTCGTTCACATCCTCTCTCTCTCGTTCACGTCCTCTCTCTCTCGTTCACATCCTCTCTCTCTCGTTCACGTCCTCTCTCTCGTTCACATCCTCTCTCTCTCGTTCACATCCTCTCTCCCTCGTTCACATCCTCTCTCCCTCGTTCACATCCTCTCTCCCTCATTCACATCCTCTCTCCCTCATTCACATCCTCTCTCTCTCGTTCACATCCTCTCTCTCTCGTTCACATCCTCTCTCTCTCGTTCACATCCTCTCTCTCGTTCACATCCTCTCTCCCACATTCACATCCTCTCTCTCTCGCTCACATCCTCTCTCTCTCGCTCACATCCTCTCTCTCTCGTTCACATCCTCTCTCTCTCGTTCACATCCTCTCTCTCGTTCACATCCTCTCTCTCTCGTTCACATCCTCTCTCTCGTTCACATCCTCTCTCTCTCATTCACATCTCTCTCTCTCGCTCACATCCTCTCTCCCACATTCACATCCTCTCTCTCTCGTTCACATCCTCTCTCTCTCGTTCACATCCTCTCTCTCTCGTTCACATCCTCTCTCCCGTTCACATCCTCTCTCTCTCGTTCACATCCTCTCTCTCTCGTTCACATCCTCTCTCTCTCGTTCACATCCTCTCTCTCTCGTTCACATCCTCTCTCTCTCGTTCACATCCTCTCTCCCTCGTTCACATCCTCTCTCTCTCGTTCACATCCTCTCTCCCTCATTCACATCCTCTCTCTCTCGTTCACATCCTCTCTCTCGTTCACATCCTCTCTCTCTCATTCACATCTCTCTCTCTCTCATTCACATCCTCTCTCACTCATTCACATCCTCTCTCTCTCGTTCACATCCTCTCTCTCTCGTTCACATCCTCTCTCTCTCATTCACATCATCTCTCTCTCGTTCACATCCTCTCTCTCTCATTCACATCCTCTCTCTCTCGTTCACATCCTCTCTCTCTCGTTCACATCCTCTCTCCCTCATTCACATCCTCTCTCTCTCGTTCACATCTTCTCTCTCTCGTTCACATCCTCTCTCGTTCACATCCTCTCTCCCTCATTCACATCCACTCTCTCTCGTTCACATCCTCTCTCCCTCATTCACATCCTCTCTCTCTCGTTCACATCCTCTCTCTCTCGTTCACATCCTCTCTCTCTCATTCACATCCTCTCTCTCTCGCTCACATCCTCTCTCTCTCGTTCATATCCTCTCTCTCTCGCTCACATCCTCTCTCTCTCGTTCACATCCTCTCTCCCTCATTCACATCCTCTCTCTCTCGTTCACATCCTCTCTCTCTCGTTCACATCTTTTCTCTCATTCACATTCTCTCTCTCTCATTCACATTCTCTCTCTCGTTCACATCCTCTCTCTCTCACTCACATTCTCTCTCTCTCATTCACATTCTCTCTCTCTCATTCACATCCTCTCTCCCTCATTCACATCCTCGTTCACATCCTCTCCCTCGTTCACATCCTCTCTCTCTCGTTCACATCCTCTCTCTCATTCACATCCTCTCTCTCTCATTCACATCCTCTCCCTCGTTCACATCTTCTCTCTCTCGTTGACATCCTCTCTCTATCGTTCACATCCTCTCTCTCTCGTTCACATCCTCTCTCTCTCACTCACATCCTCTCTCCCTCATTCACATCCTCGTTCACATCCTCTCCCTCGTTCACATCTTCTCTCTCTCGTTGACATCCTCTCTCTCATTCACATCCTCTCTCTCTCGTTCACATCCTCTCCCTCGTTCACGTCCTCTCTCCCTCATTCACATCCTCTCTCTCTCGTTCACATCCTCTCTCTCTCGTTCACATCCTCTCTCTCTCGTTCACATCCTCTCTCTCTCGTTCACATCCTCTCTCTCTAATTCACGTCCTCTCTCCCTCATTCACATCCTCTCTCTCTCGCTCACATCCTCTCCCTCGTTCACGTCCTCTCTCCCTCATTCACATCCTCTCTCTCTCGTTCACATCCTCTCTCTCTCGTTCACATCCTCTCTCTCTCGTTCACGTCCTCTCTCCCTCATTCACATCCTCTCTCTCTCGTTCACATCCTCTCCCTCATTCACATCCTCTCTCTCTCGTTCACATCCTCTCTCCCTCATTCACATCCTCTCTCTCTCGTTCACATCCTCTCTCTCTCGTTCACATCCTCTCTCTCATTCACATCCTCTCTCTCTCGTTCACATCCTCTCTCCCTCATTCACATTCTCTCTCTCTCGTTCACGTCCTCTCTCTCTCATTCACATCCTCTCTCCCTCATTCACATCCTCTCTCTCGTTCACGTCCTCTCTCTCTCGTTCACATCCTCTCTCCCTCATTCACATTCTCTCTCTCTCGTTCACGTCCTCTCTCTCTCGTTCACATCCTCTCTCTCTCGTTCACATCCTCTCTCCCTCGTTCACATCCTCTCTCCCTCGTTCACATCCTCTCTCTCTCGTTCACATCCTCTCTCTCTCGTTCACATCCTCTCTCCCTCATTCACATTCTCTCTCTCTCGTTCACGTCCTCTCTCTCTCATTCACATCCTCTCTCCCTCATTCACATCCTCTCTCTCGTTTACGTCCTCTCTCTCTCGTTCACATCCTCTCTCCCTCATTCACATTCTCTCTCTCTCGTTCACGTCCTCTCTCTCTCGTTCACATCCTCTCTCTCTCGTTCACATCCTCTCTCTCTCGTTCACATCCTCTCTCTCTCGTTCACATCCTCTCTCTCTCGTTCACATCCTCTCTCTCATTCACATCCTCTCTCTCTCGATCACATCCTCTCTCCCTCATTCACATCCTCTCTCCCTCATTCACGTCCTCTCTCCCTCATTCACAATCTCTCTCTCTCATTCACATCCTCTCTCTCATTCACATCCTCTCTCTCTCATTCACATCCTCTCTCATTCACATCCTCTCTCCCTCGTTCACATCCTCTTTCTCTCGTTCACATCCTCTCTCTCTCGTTCACATCCTCTCTCCCTCATTCACATCCTCTCTCTCTCGTTCACATCCTCTCTCTCTCGTTCACATCTTCTCTCGCGTTTTTTTGACTCTCTGTATGTGGATTATAGAGGGATTCCCAAGGAGTCAGTTTGAGTCGAAATATGACACTGGAGAGAAAATTGTATTTGTAGAACAACATCTCCAGTTGTTGGTCAGAGATTTGCTTTGTATCTAACCCTGTGCTGTTCCTGTCCTGGGAGTGTTTGATGGGGACAGTGTAGAGGGAGCTTTACTCTGTATCTAACCCCGTGCTGTTCCTGTCCTGGGAGTGTTTGATGGGGACAGTGTAGAGGGAGCTTTACTCTGTATCTAACCCTGTGCTGTTCCTGTCCTGGGAGTGTTTGATGGGGACAGTGTAGAGGGAGCTTTACTCTGTATCTAACCCCGTGCTGTTCCTGTCCTGGGAGTGTTTGATGGGGACAGTGTAGAGGGAGCTTTACTCTGTATCTAACCCTGTGCTGTTCCTGTCCTGGGAGTGTTTGATGGGGACAGTGTAGAGGGAGCTTTACTCTGTATCTAACCCCGTGCTGTACCTGTCCTGGGAGTGATTGATGGGGTCAGTGTAGAGGGAGCTTTACTCTGTATCTAACCCTGTGCTGTTCCTGTCCTGGGAGTGTTTGATGGGGACAGTGTAGAGGGAGCTTTTCTCTGTATCTAACACCGTGCTGTACCTGTCCTGGGAGTGTTTGATGGGGACAGTGTAGAGGGAGCTTTACTCTGTATCTAACCCCGTGCTGTACCTGTCCTGGGAGTGTCTGATGGGGACAGTGTGGAAGGTGCTTTACTCTGTATCTAATCTGTATCTCTCTCTGTCTCAGTGATATTTTAGCGAATGACTGTATTGTTAATCAACCAGCGGATCAGGAAAATCTTGGATCATATGAAAACCTGCCAAGTGTTTCAGAGATTTGCAATGCCTGTGAGTGAACCTGAAATTCCTCATGCATCCTAGTCCCGTTAATCTTTGTATTCATCGCGTTGAATTAGACCACACTGGGAGCGCTGTGCACAATTCTGGTCTCCATATCCCTGTAAGACCACACTGGGACCACAGTTCACCGTTCTGGTCTCCGTATCCCTGGGTTAGACCACACTGGGAGCACCGTGCACAGTTCTGGTCTCCGTATCCTTCGGTTAGACCACACTGGGAGCACGGTGCACAGTTCTGGTCTCCATATCCCTTGGTTAGACCACACTGGGAGCTCTGTGCACAGTTCTGGTGTCTGTATCCGTTGGTTAGACAACACTGGGAGCACAGTGCACAGTTCTGGTCTCCATATCCCTCGGTTAGACCACACTGGGAGCACCGTGCACAGTTCTGATCTCCATATCCCTCGGTTAGACCACACTGGTAGCACTGTGCTCAGTTCTGGTCTCCATATCCCTCGGTTAGACCACACTGGGAGCACTGTGCACAGTTCTGGTCTCCATATTCCTCGGTTAGACCACATTGGGAGCACTGTGCACAGTTCTGGTCTCCATATCCCTCGGTTAGATCACACTGAGAGCACTGTGCACATTTCTGGTCCCCATATCCCTCAGTTAGACCACACTGGGAGCAGTGCACATTTCTGGTCTCCATATCCCTCGGTTAGACCACACTGGGAGCACTGTGCACAGTTCTGGTCTCCATATCCCTCGGTTAGACCACACTGGGAGCACAGTGCACAGTTCTGGTCTCCATATCCCTCGGTTAGACCACACTGGTAGCACTGTGCTCAGTTCTGGTCTCCATATCCCTCAGTTAGATCACACTGGACGCACTGTGCACAGTTCTGGTCTCCGTATCCCTCGGTTAGACCACACTGGGAGCACTATGCACAGTTCTGGTCTCCATATTCCTCGGTTAGACCACATTGGGAGAACTGTGCACAGTTCTGGTCTCCATATCCCTCGGTTAGATCACACTGAACGCACTGTGCACATTTCTGGTCTCCATATCCCTCAGTTAGACCACACTGGGAGCAGTGCACATTTCTGGTCTCCATATCCCTTAGTTAGACCACACTGGGAGCACAGTGCACAGTTATGGTCTCCATATCCCTCGTTTAGACCACACTGGGAGGACTGTGCACAGTTCTGGTCTCCATATCCCTCGGTTAGACCTCACTGGGAGCACTTTGCACAGTTCTGGTCTCCATATCCCTCGGTTAGACCTCACTGGGAGCACTTTGCACAGTTCTGGTCTCCATATCCCTCGGTTAGACCACACTGGGAGCACTTTGCACAGTTCTGGTCTCCATATCCCTCGGCTAGACCACACTGGGAGCACTGTGCACAGTTCTGGTCTCCATATCCCTCGGTTAGAACACACTGAGAGCACTGCGCACAGTTGTGGTCTCCATATCCCTCGGTTAGACCACACTGAGAGCATTTTGCACAGTTCTGGTCTCCTATCCCACAGTTTGAACACACTGGGAGCACTGTGCACAGTTCTGGTCTCCATATCCTTCGGTTAGACCACACTGGGAGCACTGTGCACAGTTCTGGTCTCCATATCCCTCGGTTAGACCACACTGGGAGCACTGTGCACAGTTCTGGTCTCCATATCCTTCCGTTAGACCACACTGGGAGCACTGTGCACAGTTCTGGTCTCCATATCCCTCCGTTAGACCACACTCGGAGCACTGTGCACAGTTCTGGTCTCCATAACCCTCGGTTAGACCACACTGGGAGCACTGTGCACAGTTCTGGTCTCCATATCCCTCGGTTAGACCACACTGGGAGCACTGTGCACAGTTCTGGTCTCCATATCCCTCGGTTAGACCACACTGGGAGCACTGTGCACAGTTCTGGTCTCCATATCCCTCCGTTAGACCACACTGGGAGCACTGTGCACAGTTCTGGTCTCCATATCCCTCCGTTAGACCACACTGGGAGCACTGTGCACAGTTCTGGTCTCCATAACCCTCTGTTAGACCACACTGGGAGCACTGTGCACAGTTCTGGTCTCCATATCCCTCCGTTAGACCACACTGGGAGCACAGTGCACAGTTCTGGTCTCCATATCCCACGGTTAGACCACACTGGGAGCACTGTGCACAGTTCTGGTCTCCATATTCCTCGGTTAGACCACACTGGGAGCACTGTGCACAATTCTGGCCTCCATATCCCTCGGTTAGACCACACTGGGAGCACTGTGCACAGATCTGGTCTCCATAACCCTTGGTTAGACCACACTGGGAGCACTGTGCACAGTTCTGGTCTCCATATCCCTCCGTTAGACCACACTGGGAGCACTGTGCACAGTTCTGGTCTCCATATCCCTCCGTTAGACCACACTGGGAGCACTGTGCACAGTTCTGGTCTCCATAACCCTCTGTTAGACCACACAGGGAGCACTGTGCACAGTTCTGGTCTCCATATCCCTCGGTTAGACCACACTGGGAGCACTGTGCACAGTTCTGGTCTCCATATTCCTCGGTTAGACCACACTGGGAGCACTGTGCACAATTCTGGCCTCCATATCCCTCGGTTAGACCACACTGGGAGCACTGTGCACAGTTCTGGTCTCCATATCCCTCGGTTAGACCACACTGGGAGCACTGTGCACAGTTCCGGTCTCCATATCCCTCGGTTAGACCACACTGGGAGCACTGTGCACTGTTCTGGTCTCCATAACCCTCGGTTAGACCACACTGGGAGTACTGTGCACAGTTCTGCTCTCCATATCCCTCGGTTTGACCACACTGGGAGCACTGTGCACCGTTCTGGTCTCCATATCCCTCGGTTAGACCACTCTGGGAGCAGTGGGCACAGTTCTGGTCTCCATATCCCTCGGTTAGACCCCACTGGGAGCACTGTGCATAGTTCTGGTCTCCGTATCCCTCGGTTTGACCACACTGGGAGCACTGTGCACCGTTCTGGTCTCCATATCCCTCGGTTAGACCACACTGGGAGCAGTGGGCACAGTTCTGGTCTCCATATCCCTCGGTTAGACCACACTGGGAGCACTGTGCACAGTTCTGGTCTCCGTATCCCTCGGTTAGACCACACTGGGAGCACTGTGCACTGTTCTGGTCTCCATAATCCTCGGTTAGACCACACTGGGAGCACTGTGCACAGTTCTGGTCTCCATATCCCTCGGTTATACTACACTGGGAGCACTGTGCACTGTTCTGGTCTCCATCACCCTCGGTTAGACCACACTGGGGGCACTGTGCACAGTTCTGGTCTCCATATCCCTCGGTTAGACCACACTGGGAGCACTGTGCACTGTTCTGGTCTCCATAACCCTCGGTTAGACCACACTGGGAGTACTGTGCACAGTTCTGCTCTCCATATCCCTCGGTTAGACCACACTGGGAGCACTGTGCACAGTTCTGGTCTCCATATTCCTCGGTTAGACCACACAGGGAGCACTCTGCACAGTTCTGGTCTCCATATCCCTCGGTTAGACCACACTGGGAGCACTGTGCACAGTTCTGGTCTCCATCTCCCTCGGTTAGACCACACTGGGAGCACTGTGCACAGTTCTGGTCTCCATATCCCTCAGTTAGACCACACTGAGAGCACTATGCACAGTTCTGCTCTCCATATCCCTCGGTTAGACCACACTGGGAGCACTGTGCCATGCTGTGGTTTACATATTGTAAAAAGCATATACAGATACTGGAGAAGGTGTATAACAGATTTTCCAGTCTGATACCAGAACCGAGAGAATATAAATATTAGGGACTGGCCGAGGGGGTGCCTGATCCAGATCTTTAAGATGGCGAAAGGGGTTTTGATGGGGAGACACGAGGAAGATGTTTCTATTTGCGGGGGAGGGGGAGACTGGATGTAGAGTGGGGGAGGGGGGAGCCACCGATATGAGACAGTCACTGATAAACCCCAATGTGAGAAAGTGGGAGGAATGTATTTACCCAGGGAGTGGGAGGAATGTGAAATGGCTCCCACAGGGAGAGGGTGCGAGGAGTTTGAGACCAGGCTGGTTTTGGGCATTCAGCACAGCATTGTGGGATGAATGTGCTGTCATCTCTCCGTTAATATTTCTGTCTTTGTATTAACTGCAGCTTTGAATTCTGAAGAATATGATTATGAGAATCTCGTCCCAAACTGAGTGAGGAAATGGGAGAGTGGAAACGATAAGCTGAAAGATCACCTCGACACAGAGCAACGAGAGTCACAGATAATGTTGTATATCCAGATAGCAATATTGTCCTTGAAAATATTCATTTTGTTTGCGTCTCTCAGCCCCCTCTCTCAGGGAGATATCTGTACACTGACATGTGTCTCTCAGTCCCCTCTCTCTCAGGGAGATATCTGTACACTGACTGGTGTCTCTCAGTCCCCTCTCTCTCAGGGAGATATCTGTACACTGACTGGTATCTCTCAGTCTCCTCTCTCTCAGGGAGATATCTGTACACTGACTGGTGTCTCTCAGTCCCCCCTCTCTCTCTCAGGGAGATATCTGTACACTGACTGGTATCTCTCAGTCTCCTCTCTCTCAGGGAGATATCTGTACACTGACTGGTGTCTCTCAGTCCCCTCTCTCTCAGGGAGATATCTATACACTGACTGGTGTCTCTCAGTCCTCTCTCTCCGGGTGATATCTGTACACTGACTGGTATCTCTCAGTCCCCTCTCTCTCAGGGAGATATCTGTACACTGACTGGTGTCTCTCAGTCCCCTCTCTCTCTCAGGGAGATATCTGTACACTGACTGGTGTCTCTCAGTCCCCTCTCTCTCAGGGAGATATCTGTCCACTGACTGGTATCTCTCAGTCCCCTCTCTCTCAGGGAGATATCTGTACACTGACTGGTGTCTCTCAGTCCCCTCTCTCTTAGTGAGATATCTGTACACTGACTGGTGTCTCTCAGTTGTCTCTCTCTCAGGGAGATATCTGTACACTGACTGGTGTCTCTCAGTCCACTCTCTCTCGGGGAGATATCTGTACACTGACTGGTGTCTCTCAGTCCTCTCTCTCTCAGGGAGATATCTGTACACTGACTGGTGTCTCTCAGTCCCCCCTCTCTCTCAGGGAGATATCTGTCAAGTGACTGGTGTCACTCAGTCCCCTCTCTCTCAGGGAGATATCTGTACACTGACTGGTGTCTCTCAGCCCCCTCTCTCTCTCTGAGAGATATCTGTACACTGACTGGTGTCTCTCAGTCCTCTCTCTCTCAGGGAGATATCTGTATAGTGACTGGTGTCTCTCAGTCCCCTATCTCTCGCAGGGAGATATCTGTACACTGACTGGTGTCTCTCAGTCCCCTCTCTCTCTCAGGGAGGTATCTGTACACTGACTGGTGTCTCTCAGTCCCCTCTCTCTCTCAGGGAAATATCTGTACACTGACTGCTGTCTCTCAGTCCCCCCTCTCTCTCAGGGAGTTAACTGTACACTGACTGGTGTCTCTCAGTCCCCTCTCTCGCTCAGGGAGATATCTGTACACTGACTGGTGTCTCTCGGTCCCCTCTCTCTCAGGGAGATATCTGTACACTGACTGGTGTCTCTCAGTCCCCTCTCTCTGAGGGACAGAAGACCATAAGACATAGGAGCGGAAGTAAGGCCATTCGGCCCATCGAGTCCACTCCACCATTCAATCATGGCTGATTTCAACTCCATTAACCCGCTCTCTCTCCATAGCCCTTAATTACTCGAGAAATCAAGAATTTATCAACTTCTGTCTTAAAGACACTCAACGTCCCGGCCTCCACCGCCCTCTGTGGCAATGAATTCCACAGACCCACCACTCTCTGGCTGAAGAAATTTCTCCTCATCTCTGTTCTAAAGTGACTCCCTTTTATTCTAAGGCTGTGCCCCCGGGTCCTAGTCTCCCCTGCTAATGGAAACAACTTCCCTACGTCCACCCTATCTAAGCCATTCATTATTTTGTAAGTTTCTATTAGATCTCCCCTCAACCTCCTAAACTCCAATGAATATAATCCCAGGATCCTCAGACGTTCATCGTATGTTAGGCCTACCATTCCTGGGATCATCCGTGTGAATCTCCGCTGGACCCGCTCCAGTGCCAGTATGTCCTTCCTGAGGTGTGGGGCCCAAAATTGCTCACAGTATTCTAAATGGGGCCTAACTAATGCTTTATAAAGCTTCAGAAGTATATCCCTGCTTTTATATTCCAAGCCTCTTGAGATAAATAACATTGCATTTGCTTTCTTAATTACGGACTCAACCTGCAAGTTTACCTTTAGAGAATCCTGGACTAGGACTCCCAAGTCCCTTTGCACTTCAGCATTATGAATTTTGTCACCGTTTAGAAAATAGTCCATGCCTCTATTCTTTTTTCCAAAGTGCAAGACCTCACACTTGCCCACGTTGAATTTCATCAGCCATTTCTTGGACCACTCTCCTAAACTGTCTAAATCTTTCTGCAGCCTCCCCACCTCCTCCATACTACCTGCCCCTCCACCTATCTTTGTATCATCGGCAAACTTAGCCAGAATGCCCCCAGTCCTGTCATCTAGATCGTTAATCTTTAAAGAGAACAGCTGTGGCCCCAACACTGAACCCTGCGGGACACCACTCGTCACCGGTTGCCATTCCAAAAAAGAACCTTTTATCCCAACTCTCTGCCTTCTGCCTGACAGCCAATCGTCAATCCATGTTAGTACCTTGCATCGAATACCATGGGCCCTTATTTTACTCAGCAGTCTCCCGTGAGGCACCTTATCAAAGGCCTTTTGGAAGTCAAGATAGATAACATCCATTGGCTCTCCTTGGTCTAACCTATTTGTTATCTCTTCAAAGAACTCTAACAGGTTTGTCAGGCACGACCTCCCCTTACTAAATCCATGCTGCCTTGTCCTAATCCGACCCTGCACTTCCAAGAATTTAGAAATCTCATCCTTAACAATGGATTCTAGAATCTTGCCAACAACCGAGGTTAGGCTAATTGGCCTATAATTTTCCATCTTTTTCCTTGTTCCCTTCTTGAACAGGGGGGTTACAACAGCGATTTTCCAATCCTCTGGGATTTTCCCTGACTCCAGTGACTTTTGAAAGATCATAACTAACACCCCCACTATTTCTTCAGCTATCTCCTTTAGAACTCTAGGATGTAGCCCATCTGGGCCTGGAGATTTATCAATTTTTAGACCTCTTAGTTTCTCTAGCACGTTCTCCTTTGTGATGGCTACCATATTCAACTCTGCCCCCTGACTCTCCTGAATTGTTGGGATATTACTCATGTCTTCTACTGTGTCTCTCAGTCCCCCCTCTCTCTCAGGGAGATATCTGTACACTGACTGGTGTCTCTCAGTCCCCTCTCTCTCTCAGGGAGATATCTGTACACTGACTGGTGTCTCTCAATCCCCTCTCTCTCAGGGAGATATCTGTACACTGACTGGTGTCTCTCAGTCCCCTCTCTTTCCCAGGGAGATATCTGTGCACTGACTGGTGTCTCTCAGTCTCCTCTCAGGGAGATATCTGTACACTGGTGTCTCTCAGTCCCATCTCTCTCTCAAGGAGATATCTGTGCACTGACCGGTGTCTCTCAGTCCTCTCTCTCTCTCAGGGAGATATCTGTACACTGACTGGTGTCTCTCAGTCTCCTATCAGGGAGATATCTGTACACTGACTGCTGTCTCTCAGTCCCCTCTCTCTCAGGGAGATATCTGTACACTGACTGGTGTCTCTCAGTCCCCCCTCTCTCTCAGGGAGATATCTGTACACTGACTGGTGTCTCTCAGTACCCCCTCTCTCTCAGGGAGATATCTGTACACTGACTGGTGTCTCTCAGTCCCCTCTCTCTCAGGGAGATATCCGTACACTGACTGCTGTCTCTCAGTCCCCCCTCTCTCAGGGAGATATCTTTACACTGACTGGTGTCTCTCAGTCCCCCCTCTCTCAGGGAGATATCTTTACACTGACTGGTGTCTCTCAGACCCCTCTCTCTCAGGGAGATATCTGTACACTGACTGGTGTCTCTCAGTCCTCTCTCTCTCAGGGAGATATCTGTACACTGACTGGTGTCTCTCAGTCCCCCCTCTCTCAGGGAGATATCTTTACACTGACTGGTGTCTCTCAGACCCCTCTCTCTCGGAGATATCTGTACACTGACTGGTGTCTCAGTTCCCTCTCTCACTCAGGGAGATATCTGTACACTGACTGCTGTCTCTCAGTCCCCTCTCTCTCAGGGAGATATCTGTACACTGACTGGTGTCTCTCAGACCCCTCTCTCTCAGGGAGATATCTGTACACTGACTGGTGTCTCAGTTCCCTCTCTCACTCAGGGAGATATCTGTACACTGACTGGTGTCTCAGTTCCCTCTCTCACTCAGGGAGATATCTGTACACTGACTGCTGTCTCTCAGTCCCCTCTCTCTCTCAGGGATAATTCACAGGGAATTTAAACAAACTGTGAATGTTGTTAGTAGATACGCTGCACCAGATCCGAGGGAGTGGGCTGGAATTCAGATTAAAACTGGAACCATGGCAACCATCACCTCTTACTGCCGTTATCAATTTCACCACATTTTCACACAGTTTACATTGTCTCATTTTACAGAAACACAGAAGATAGGAGCAGGAGGAGACCTTTTGGCCCTTCGAGCCTGCTCCACCATTCATCACGATCATGGCTGATCATCCAACTCAATAGCCTAATCCTACTTTCTCCCATAACCTTTGATCCCCTTCGCTCCAAGTGCTGTATCTAACTGCTTTGTGAAAACATGCAATGTTTTGGCCTCAACTACTTCCTGTGGGAACAAATTCCACAGACCGACCACTGTCTGGGTGAAGAAATGTCTCCTTATCTCTGTCCAAAATGGTTCACCCTGAATCCTGAGGCTGTGACCCCTGGTTCTGGTCACCCCCACCATCGGGAACATCTTCCCTGCATCCACCCTGTCTAGTCCTGTTAGAATGTAATAAGTCTCTGTGAGATCCCCCCTCATTCTTCTGAACTCCAGCGAGAACAATCCCAACTTAGTCAATCTCTCCTCCTATGACAGTCCCGCCATCCCTGGAATCAGTCTGGTAAACCTTCGCTGCGCTCCCTCGAGAGCCAGAACATCCTTCCCCAGAGAAGGAGACCAAAACTGCCCACAATACTCCAAGTGTGGCCTCACCAAGGCCCTGTCCAATTGCAGCAACACATCCCTGCTCCTGAACCCACCTAGTGAAGCATGATCAGTTACGACGAGACGAGAGTAGAGAGTAATTGAGGCTTTATTACACAGAGATGTGTGGCCTCCTGCAGCTGCTGCCGAAATGGCTGCAGCTCGGAGAGCACACACATTAATACTCCGCCTACTGGGCGGAGCCAGCAGGCAGGGGTCTACCCCCGTACCTGTAATACCCTTGTATGGAGTATATACAATACAACAGTGGTGACTACCACATTCACCCCCTGTTAAAAAGGAGTCCAGCGGGGGTGGTGGAAAACTATTTACATTCAGGTGTTTAACATTTTAAGGAAAAGTTTACAAATTCAGACGCTCGGGCGCCTTGATCCGTCGTTGAGAGCACCCCAGTGCTGGTGGCGATTTCAGCGCTGGCACGGTCGTCGGTGACTCCGGGAGCGTCTCGACATCCTCTTCATCCCTGGGTGGGAGCAAGGGGAGGACGGATTGTCCTGGAGCGGGGGCTTCGATGGGGTGCGCTGGGGGGAGTGAGGGTGGCGCCGGGGCAGGGAGGGTGCGGGGGTTGTGGGGACCCAGCTGGTGCCAGTTCCCTGAGGGAGACTGTGTCTTGGCGGCCGTCGGGGTACGCTACGTAGGCGTACTGCGGGTTTGCGTGGAGTAGCTGTAATCCCTCAACCAACAGGTCCGCCTTGTGAAGCCGCACGTGCTTGCGGAGGAGAACGGATCCTGGAGCTGCAGCCACGTTGGGAACGACACCCCGGAGGTGGACTTCCTGGGGAAGGCAAAGAGACGTTCATGGGGAGTTTCGTTAGTCGCGGTGCACAGGAGCGACCAAATGGAGTGAAGGGCGTCGGGGAGGACCTCCTGCCAGTGGGAGGCCGGGAGATTTCTGGACCATAGGGCCAGCTGGACGGCCTCCAGTCCGCCCCATTCTCCCGCTCCACCTGCCCGTTTCCCCGGGGGTTGTAGCTGGTCGTCCTGCTCGAGGCAATGCCCCTGTTGAGCAGGTACTGGCGCAGCTTCTCACTCATAAATGATGATCCCCGGTCGCTGTGGACGTAGGCGGGGAAACCGAACAGAGCGAAGATGGTGTTGAGGGCTTTGATGACGGTGGCAGACATCATCTCGGGGCATGGGATGGCGAAGGGGAATCAGGAATACTCATCGACCACATTAAGAAAGTGTGTGTTTTGGTCCGTGGAGGGGAGGGGCCCTTTGAAGTCCACGCTGAGGCGTTCAAAGGGGCGGGAGGCCTTCACCAGGCACGCACGGTCTGGCCAGTAGAAATGCGATTTACATTCCGCGGAACTGGCAGTCTCTGGTGATAGCCCTGACTTCCTCGATGGAGTAGGGCAGATTGCGATCCTTTATGAAGTGATAAAAGCGGGTGACCCCTGGGTGACAGAGATCGTCGTGCAGGGTCTGGAGTCGGTCCACATGTGCGCTGGCACAAGTACCTCGGGATAGGGCATCGGGGGGCTCGTTGAGCTTACCAGGGCGATACAAAATCTCGTAATTGTAGGTGGAGAGCTTGATCCTCCATCGCAAGATCTTATCATTTTTGATCTTACCCCACTGTTAAGGTTCCCCATGGTAGGCTACTGCAGAAAATATGGAGGCATGGGATTCAGGGAGATTTAGCAGTTTGGATCAGAAATTGGCTAGCTGGAAGAAGACAAAGGGTGGTGGTTGATGGGAAATGTTCAGACTGGAGTCCAGTTATTAGTGGTGTACCACAAGGATCTGTTTTGGGGCCACTGCTGTTTATCATTTTTATAAATGACCTGGAGGAGGGCGTAGAAGGATGGGTGAGTAAATTTGCAGATGACACTAAAGTCGGTGGAGTTGTGGACAGTGCGGAAGGATGTTAGAAGTTACAGAGGGACATAGATAAACTGCAGCGCTGGGCTGAGAGGTGGCAAATGGAGTTTAATGCAAAAAAGTGTCAGGTGATTCATTTTGGAAGGAATAACAGGAAGACTGAGTACTGGGCTAATGGTAAGATTCTTGGCAGTGTGGATGAGCAGAGAGATCTCGGTGTCCATGTACATAGATCCCTGAAAGTTGCCACCCAGGTTGAGAGGGTTGTTAAGAAGGCGTACGGTGTGTTAGCTTTTATTGGTAGAGGGATTGAGTTTAGGAGCCATGAGGTCATGTTGCAGCTATACAACACTCTGGTGCGGCCGCATTTGGAGTATTGCGTGCAATTCTGGTCGCCGCATTATAGGAAGGATGTGGAAGCATTGGAAAGGGTGCAGAGGAGATTTACCAGAATGTTGCCTGGTATGGAGGGAAGATCTTATGAGGAAAGGCTGAGGGACTTGAGGCTGTTTTCGTTAGAGAGAAGAAGGTTAAGAGGTGACTTAATTGAGGCATACAAGATGATCAGAGGATTGGATAAGGTGGACAGTGAGAGCCTTTTTCCTCGGATGGTGATGTCCAACACGAGGGGACATACCTTTAAATTGAGGGGAGATAGATATAAGACAGATGTCAGAGGTAGGTTCTTTACTCAGAGAGTAGTAAGGGTGTGGAATGTCCTGCCTGCAACAGTAGTGGACTCGCCAACACTAAGGGTATTCAAATGGTCATTGGATAGACATATGGACGATAAGGGAATAGTGTAGATGGGCTTTAGAGTGGTTTCACAGGTCGGCGCAACATCGAGGGCCGAAGGGCCTGTACTGCGCTGTAATGTTGTGTGTTCTACTGTGTGTTGTTGAACATGAAGGAAACCAACCGTTGGTCAGTGAGGAGAGTGAATCTCCTGCCGGCCAGGTAATGCCTCCAATGTCGCACACCTTCAACGATAGCTTGGGCCTCCTTTTCGATGGATGAGTGCCGAATTTCAGAGGCATGGAGGGTGCGGGAAAAGAATGCCACGGGCCTACCTGCCTGGTTCAGGGTGGCGGCCAGAGCGACGTCTGATGCATCGCTCTCGACTTGGTAGGGGAGTGTGGCACCCTCAATAACGACGCTTAGAGTGTAAAGGGTAAAGAAGGCTTTAATAAGCTAAGAACTAGCCTGGTGCCGAGACAGGTGCTAACAGAGGTGCCGCCCACAAGGCGGGACAGGGCATCTGGGGGCTCGTTGAGCTCCCCGGACGATACTTGATATCGTACGTGTAGGTGGAGAGTTCGATCCTCCACCTCAAAATTTTATATTTTTTTATTTTGCCCCGTTGCGTGTTATCGAACATATAGGCGACCGACCGTTGGTCGGTGACGAGGGTAAACCTCCTACCGGCGAGGTAGTGTCTCCAGCGCCGCACAGCCTCCACAATGGCTTGTGCCTCCTTCTCGACTGCAGAGTGTCGAATCTCGGAGGCGGTGAGGGTTCGGGAGAAGAACGCTACTGGTCTGCCTCCTTGATTGAGGGTAGCAGCCAGGGCGATGTCTGACGCATCGCTCTCTACCTGGAAGGGGATAGTTTTGTCCACCGTACGCATAGCGGCTTTGATGATATCGGCCTTAATGCGGTTGAAGGCCAATCGAGCCTCAGCCGAGGGGGGAAATATGGTGGTCTTTATAAGTGGGTGGGCTTTGTCCACATATTTGGGGACCCACTGGGCATAGTCGGAGAAGAGTTCCAAGCACCGTTTGAGGGCCTTGAGGCTGTGGGGGAGGGGAAGTTCCTTTAGGGGGCGCATGCGGTCGGGGTCGGGACCTAGGAGCCCGTTTTCCACGACATAGCCGAGGATGGCCAGCCGGGTGGTGTGGAAAACGCATTTTCCCTCATTATAGGTCAGGTTAAGGGCTCGGGGGGTCTGGAGGAACTATTCGAGGTTTGCGTCATGGTCCTGCTGGTCTTGGCCGCAGATGGTGACATTGTCCAAGTACGGGTATGTAGCCCGCAAACCGTACTGGTCCACCATTTGGTCCAAAGCCCTTTGAAAGACGGAGACCCCATTTGTGACGCCGAAGGGGACCCTGAGGAAGTGGAAGAGCCGGCCGGCTGCTTCGAAGGCAGTATAGAGGCGGTCGTTTGGTCGGATGGGGAGCTGGTGGTAGGCGGATTTGAGGTCGACCGTCGAAATGGTAAATCGGATCGCCCAATACCGAGTCTTTTCCACGGTCGACCTCAAATCCGCCTACCACCAGCTCCCCATCCGACCAAAAGACCGCCCCTATACTGCCTTCGAAGCAGCCGGCCAGCTCTTCCACTTCCGCAGGGTCCCCTTCGGCGTCACAAATGGGGTCTCCGTCTTTCAAAGGGCGATGGACCAAATGGTGGACCAGTACGGTTTGCGGGCTACATACCCGTACTTGGACAATGTCACCATCTGCGGCCATGATCAGCAGGACCATGACGCTAACCTCAAAAAGTTCCTCCAGACCGCCCGAGCCCTTAACCTGACCTATAACGAGGGCAAATGCATTTTCCGCACCACCCGGCTGGCCATCCTCGGCTATGTCGTGGAAGACGGGGTCCTAGGTCCCGACCCTGACCCCGACCGCATGCGCCCCCTTAAGGAACTCCCTCTCCCCCGCAGCCTCAAGGCCCTCAAACGGTGCTTGGGGCTTTTCTCCTATTACGCCCAGTGGGTCCCCAAGTATGCGGACAAAGCCCGCCCACTCCTAAAGACCACCACTTTTCCCCTCTCGGCTGAGGCCCAATTGGCCTTCAACCGCATCAAGGCCGACATCATCAAGACCGCCATGCACGCGGTGGACGAAACCATCCCTTTCCAGGTAGAGAGCGATGCATCAGACATCGCCCTGGCTGCTACCCTCAATCAAGGAGGCAGACCAGTAGCGTTCTTCTCCCGAACCCTCACCGCCTCCGAGATTCGACACTCTGCAGTCGAAAAGGAGGCACAAGCCATTGTGGAGGCTGTGCGGCGCTGGAGACACTACCTCGCCGGTAGTGAGGTTCGTGAATAGCGAGGGGGGTGCGACTTTCAGTGTCGCAAGGCAGCACACCGTGAGGGGGGGCAAGGGTCCGCCGAACTTCAGTGTCAGGCTTCGGTGGCTGCACTGGAAATCCAGTCCGAGCAGCAGGGGGGCACAGAGGTGAGGGAGGATATAAAATTTAAAACGGGTGTATTTGGCACCCTGGATCGAGAGATCCGTGATACAGTACCCCGTGATTTGTACCGAGTGGGACCCGGATGCGAGGGCTATGGTTTGGAACACAGGATGGGTGTGCAAGGAGCAATGCCTTACCGTTTCTGGATGAATAAAGCTCCCCGTGCTCCCGGAGTCGAAGAGGCATGCAGTGTCGCGCCCGTTGACTTGGACCTGCATCAGGGAGTTTTGCAGAAGGTTTGGCCGAGGGTGATCGCTCCCACTCGCGGGTAGTCCGAGTCCTCAGCCGAGTCGGACTCGTAAAATGGCCGCCGCCGTCGGCTGCGCGTGTCGGGTCAAGAAGATGGCCGCTCCCATGATTCGCACGAGGCTGATGACGCGTCAGAAGGGGGCGTGCCGGGTCGGTGCGCAGCCGCATTGCGAGGCCTGAGAGCCTGATTTTCGGGCCGGCTGTTCTTTGTTTTTCTGGCCCCTGGGCCTGGCCAGGCAGACCCTCGCAAAATGCCCCTTCTTCCCGCAGTCGCTGCGGATCGCGGAGCGGGCTTGGCAGCGTGGGCGTGGATGCTGGCCCTGCCCGCAGAAGTAGCACAGTGTGCCCCCATGGTGAGCGGGTCGCCACGTGGCGCAGGCCCGTAACGTGGCTGAGTCTGAGGAAGTCCGGGGGGGGGCTCGTAGATCCCGCGGGGTACGTACCCAAATTTTGTCGGGCCACCTCCAGCGAGGAGGCGAGCGTTAGCGTATCCTGGAGGTCTTTTGTCCCGTTTTCGAGTAGCCGCTGCCGGATGTAGGTCGAGCGGATGCCGGACACGAAAGCGTCTCTGATGTGCAGGTTCATGGGGACTTCCCCTGTCACATCCTGGTGGTCACAGTCCCTGGCAAGCGCGGTGAGTTTCTCGACGAATTCGTCTAGCGATTCCCCCGAGCGCTGCCGGCAGGTAGAGAGCAGATGCCTGGCGTGCACCTCGTTGATGGGTTTGACAAACCGCTTGCGGAATAGCTCGACCGCCTCTTCATAAGTCGTCGCCTTTTTGAGCGTGGCGGAGATTCTGTGACTGACCCGAGTGTGGAGTAGGCGCAGCTCGCGTGGCCCCAGGATGTGAGGCTCTGAGGAGTCCAGATAGGCCTCGAAGCACCGCAGCCAGTATTTAAACATTTCCTTTGCCTCCGGTGTCCGTGCTTCCAGGTTGAGCTTCTCTGGTTTTAGGCCTGCGTCCATCCTGATGTAGTTTAGCTTATTAAATTGTGGTACCCTCAATAATGACGCTTAGAGAGTAAACGGTAAAGAAGGCTTTAATAAACTAAGAACTAGCCTGGTGCCGAGACGTTTGCTAACTGAGTGCCGCCCACATGGCGGCCCCTTATATACAGCTCCCAGATGGGCGGAGCAGGAGGCGGAGTCCCCCAGGGTTCCAAGCCCCGTCTTAAAGGGGACATCACCTTACATGATGACAAGGGTACAGTGTTACAGTAACAGTTCATCACACTCCCTGTCCACCAAGCGGTGGAACCGCACCAATACCGCCCGTGGCGGCTCGTTAGACTTGGGCTTCCTCGCCAGGACTCGGTGGGCCCCATCCAGCTCCAGGGGCCTCGGGAAGTCACCTACGCCCATCAACGTGTTCAGCATCGTGACCACACACGCTCCAGCGTCCGACCCCTCCACTCCCTCCGGGAGACCCAGAGTACGCAGATTCTTCCTCCTCGACCGATTCTCCATGTCCTCGAACTTCTCCTGCCATTTCTTCTGCAGCACCTCGTGCGCCTCCACCTTCACCGCCAGGCCCAATATCTCGTCCTCATTCTCCGAGGCTTTCTGCCGCACCTCCCGGATCGCCGCCCCTTGGGCCTTCTGGGTCTCGACCAGCTTGTCGATCGAAGCCTTCATCGGCTCCAGCAGCTCTGCTTTCAATTCCGTGAAGCAGCGCTTGAGAAACTCCTGCTGCTCTTGCGACCACTGCGCCCACGCTGCCTGGTCTCCACCCGCCGCCATCTTGGCTTTCCTCCCTCGCACTTTTCGCTGCACCAAAATTACTTTTTTCACCGCTCCACTCCTGGTCCAATCCATACAGTGCCGGGGAAATCATACTGTCACCTTCCCACACTGGGAAACATCGAACAAATGCCGCGGGGGCCCCTAAAAAGAGCCCAAAAGTCCGTTTCTGGCGGGAGCTGACGAACGTGTGACTTAGCTCAGCATAGCCGCAACCGGAAGTCCCCGGCTAGTCAGTCTTTAATGGTAAGAGATGAGGAATTATGTAGTTTGGGAAGAATGCCAGAAAAGGTGGTGATATGTGGAATTCAGGGTGAGAGGAGTAGTGTTCCATTATATAAGGTAAGGTTAGAAAGTCCAGTGAAGAGTGGTGAAGTGGTAGTAGGAGTAATAGAGAAACTATCTTGTCCAGGAATACAGCTTATCTTGGGTAATGATATAACTGGATTGCAGGTGGGAGTGATGCCTACTGTGGTTGATAAGCCAGTGGAAAATCAGACAACTGAAGTGTTGAAGGACGAATATCCTGGGATTTTTCCGGATTGTGTAGTAACAAGGTCGCAAAGTCACAGCTTAAGACAAGAGGTGAAATCAAAGAGTGAAGATGAAGTTGAAGTGCAATTATCAGAAACGATTTTTGATCAGATGGTTGAAAAAGAACAGGTGGTGGATGAGGTGAATATTTTTAGTTCAGGAAAATTGGCGGAGTTACAACAGAAAGATGTAGAAATAAAACGGATATATCAGAAAGCATACACGGAAGAGGAATCTGAGAGTGTACCAGAGTGTTATTACCGTAAAAGTGATGTCTTGATGAGAAAATGGAGACCTGTACATATGCAGGCGGATGAAAAGTGGGCAGACGTTCATCAAGTAGTATTGCCGGTAGGGTTTAGAAAGGAGGTGCTGCGAGTTGCACATGAGATACCAGTAGGAGGTCATTTGGGAATAAGGAAAACTCAAGCTAAAATCCAGAAACACTTTTATTGGTCTGGACTACATAAAGATGTAGTTAAATTTTGTCAATCATGTCACATATGTCAAGTGATAGGGAAACCTCAAGCAGTGATAAAACCAGCGCCCTTAATACCCATACCAGCATTTGAGGAACCTTTTACAAGGGTCCTAATTGATTGTGTAGGACCGCTTCCTAAAACAAAAAGTGGGAATCAATATCTTTTGACTGTAATGGATGTGTCTACTAGGTTTCCAGAGGCCATTCTAGTACGTAATATGCTGAAAGGATTGTGGAGGAGTTACTTAAATTCTTTACTAGATATGGACTACTCACAGAAATTCAATCGGATCAAGGAACAAATTTTATTTCAAAGTTATTCAAAGACGTTATGGACAGCTTAGGAATAAAACAATTTAAATCAACTGCGTACCATCCAGAATCGCAGGGTGCATTAGAAAGGTGGCATCAGACATTAAAGACAATGTTGAGGGCGTATTGTCAAGATTATCCTGAGGATTGGGATAAAGGAATCCCATTCGTATTGTTTGCAATTAGGGATGTACCTAATGAGTTTACCAAATTTAGTCCTTTTGAACTAATTTTTGGTCATGAGGTAAGAGGACCACTTAAATTGATTAAAGAAAAATTGATGGGTGAGAAATTGAAAATTACACTGTTGGGTTACGTGTCAAATTTTAGGGAACGATTAAATAGAGCAGGTGAATTGACTAGACAACATTTGAAAGTTGCACAAAATGTGATGAAACGGGTAGCGGACAAGAAATCCAAAGTTCGTAGTTTTGCCAGTGGGGATAAAGTTTTAGTGTTGTTACCAGTGGTAGGGGAGCCTTTAAAAGCTCGGTTTTGTGGACCTTATCAGATTGAAAGGAAATTAAGTGGGTGAATTATGTGGTAAAAACACCAGATAGAAGGAAGACTCACCGAGTGTGTCATGTGAATATGCTTAAAAGGTACTTTGAAAGGGAAGGAGAGAAAAAGGAGGTTTTAATGATTCGAACTCAAATTGACGCACCAAATCCAGATGACTGTGAATTTGACATACCTCAAATTAAATTGGAAAATGAGGATGTTCTTAAAAATTGGGATGAATTGTTAAGTTACCTTCCAGAGGGAAAACGAACTGACCTGAAAGAGTTATTGATATCACATGGGCAGGTTTGTAGAGATAAATTGGGAAGTATTGGCAAGTCATGTTGCAGCTGTATAGAACCTTAGTTAGGCCACACTTGGAGTATAGTGTTCAATTCTGGTCGTCACACTACCAGAAGGATGTGGAGGCTTTCGAGAGGGCGCAGAAGAGATTTACCAGAATGTTGCCTGGTATGGAGGGCATTAGCTATGAGGAGCGGTTGAATAAACTCGGTTTGTTCTCACTGGAAAGAAGGAGGTTGAGGGGAGACCTGATAGAGGTCTACAAAATTATGGGGGGCACAGACAGAGTGGATAGTCAGAGGCTTTTCCCCAGGGTAGAGGGGTCAATTACTAGGGGGCATAGGTTTAAGGTGAGAGGGGCAAGGTTTAGAGTAGATGTACGAGGCAAGTTTTTTTACGCAGAGGGTAGTGGGTGCCTGGAACTCGCTACCGGAGGAGGGGGTGGAAGCAGGGACGATAGTGACATTTAAGGGGCATCTTGACAAATACATGAATAGGATGGGAATAGAGGGATACGGACCCAGGAAGTGTAGAAGATTGTAATTTAGTCGGGCAGCATGGTCGGCACGGGCTTGGAGGGCCGAAGGGCCTGTTCCTGTTCTGTACATTTCTTTGTTCTTTGTTCTTTGTACTAAAATGGCTATACATGATGTAGATGTGGGAAATGCTGTTCCTATCAAACAACATCCATATCGACTTAATCCTTTAAAATTGGCGCAGGTTAACAGAGAGATTGAGAGTATGCTAAAGAATGGCATAATTGAAGTGGGTTGCAGCCAATGGAGCTCACCCATAGTCATGGTACTTAAACCAGACGGTACCCAACGGTTGTGTGTGGACTATCGAAAGGTGAATGCAGTTACAAGAATGGACACTTATCCTGTCCCACGTTTGAAGGATTGCATTGAGAAAGTGGGACAATCTGCTTTTATTTCCAACTTCCAGACATGGGAAGAACATTTAAACCATCGTATGGAGTTCTTCAATCGACTTCAGGTGGCGGGTTTTGTGATGAACCTAGCCGAAAGTGAATTTGGAGAAGCCCGAATCACTTTCCTTGAGGAGTTTCCGATACCCTCAAGATGAAGGGAAATAATGCGATTTCTTAACATGAATGAATTTGATCGAACCTTTGTGCAAAGGTTTTATAGTGTGATTACTGCACTGATGGAATTGCTAAAGAAACCTAAAAAATTTCAATAGACAGCGGACTTTCAACAGGCATTTGACCGCCTGAAAGCTGTGATCACCAATGCACCTGTATTGGAGAATTGCAAGGGACTCTGTGGTCAGATCTGATTCTAAAGAGAAATGCCGAGGAGGAGAGGAATGGATGGATCGTGCAGAGACTTTGTTCAAAGAGACTGTAAATCGAGGAGGATTTCGGTTGGAGGAAGAAGAATAAAGAAAAATGGACTATATTATTATACCTGTTTGCGTGTGTTGTTTTTTTTTAAAACAAAGGTATATTTACTGTGTACATTTCTTAGTGGATGGTGCAAAAGTGAAAAATGAAACCATCTTGAAGTTGATGGTTTTTCTTTTTTCTTGTGGGGTTTCATGTGAAGGTATACCTTTAAGACATGGATGTTTAAGCAATGTACCTTTAAGAAAACAGTGATGTCAGAGAGCGGGTGGAGCTGAGGTCAGGTCAGCCATTTTGCAGTTTAGTTTTGCAGTTTCTGTGTGTCTGTGTGTGTCCAGAGAGCTGCAGGAAGAAAGCAAGGTGCTGGAGCTGAAGTTAATCAAGCTAATATATCTCTGCCATTCTACAGAAAAAAAATATATCCTTTAACCTGATGTGAAACTGTTTAAAGGTGTTAAGTCTCTTGGAAGTTTGAAGGAACATTTTAAGGAGTTATTTACTCTTGCAATATTTTCTGAGTTATCTTTGAAGTAAGGGGTGTTAAGAGATCCAATGTTTGTTTAAGATGTTAAGTTGAGTTCATGGAATAAACAGTGTTTTGTGTTTAAAAACCCACGTGTCCATAATTGTAATCCCACACCTAGGGAACAAGCCGTCTGCTAGGAAAAGCAACAAATACATTAAAGGGAGAGGTTGGTTGGGCTCCATGATACATTTTGGGGTTCTGAAAATGCCTTGCCCATAACAGTTGGCATGCAGGAGCTGGACCCTCTCCACCAGGGGGTCGGACTTATGGCTCCTCGCGTGCTTCCGGAGGAGGACAGGCCCTGGTGTTGTCAGTTAGGACGGAAGCGAGACCCCGGAGAAGGATTTCCTGGGGAAGACAAATAGACGGTCGTGAGGGGTCTCCTTCGTGGCTGTGCAGAGGAGCGACCAAATGGAGTGGAGCGGGTCAGGAAGGACCTCCTGCCAGTGGGGGATCGGGGACTTCTAGACCGGAGGGCCAGAAGGACAGTCTTCCAGACCGTCGCGTTCTCCCTCTCCACCTGTCCGTTTCCCCGGGGGTTGTAGCTGGTAGTCCTGCTCGAGGCGATGCCCTTTCTGAGCAGGTACTGACGCAGCTCATCACTCATAAAAGAGGAGCCCCGGTCACTGTGGATGTAAGTGGGGAAACCCACTAAGGGTGAAGGTGCTATGCAGGGCCTTAATGACAGTTGCCGCGGTCATGTCGGGACATGGGACGGTAAAGGGGAAACGGGAATACTCGTCAACGACGTTGAGAAAGTACACATTGCGGTCAGTGGAGGGGAGGGGCCCTTTGAAATCGACGCTGAGGTGCTCAAAGGGGCGGGAGGCCTTCACCAGGTGGGCCTTGTCTGGACGATAGAAGTGCGGCTTGCACTCCGCGCAGACTTGACAGTCCCTGGTCATGGCCCTGACCTCCTTGGTGGAGTAGGGCAGGTTGTGGGCCTTGATGTAGTGGAGAAGCCGGGTGACCCCCGGGTGAGAGAGGTCATTGTGGATGTCCCGAAGTCGGTCATCTTGTGCGCTGACGCAGGACAGGGCATCTGGGGGCTCATTGAGCTTCCCAGGACGATATACGATATCGTAATTATAGGTGGAGAGTTCGATACTCCACCTCAAGATCTTATCATTCTTGATCTTGCCCTGCTGTGTATTGTCGAACATGAAGGCAACCGGCCGTTGGTCGGTGACGAGGGTGAACCTCCTACCGGCCAGGTAGTGCCTCCAATGCCGCACAGCTTCCACAATGGCTTGAGCTTCCTTTTCGACCGAAGAGTGTTGAATCTTGGAGGCGTTGAGGGTACGGGAAAAGAAGGCCACGGGCCTGCCTGCCTGGTTAAGGGTAGCGGCCAGGGCGATGTCTGACGCATCGCTCTCCACCTGGAAGGGGATGGACTCGTCCACCGCGTGCATTGCGTAATGTCTGCCTTGATGCATGTGGTAGTCACCACTGTTGTATTATTTTGTATATATGGGTATTACGGTAAGGCCCCTGTACTACAGGTACGGGGGTAGATCCCTGCCTGCTGGCTCCGCCCAAGAGGCGGAGTATAAATGTGTGAGCTCCCCGAACAGCAGCCATTTCGTAAGCTGCTGTAGGAGGCCACACATCTCTGTGTAATAAAGCCACGATTACATTCTACTCTCGGCTCGTCATAATTGATCGTGCATCAATTTATTACACAGAGATTTTTCAGAGATGGACCTCCACATCAAACCGGATCGCCTGCAGCTGCATCCTCAAGGAGACAGCGCCAAAAAGGACTTTGAACATTGGCTAGCTTGCTTTGAAGCATACATCGGGTCTGCGCCAGACCCAATCTCAGAAACACAGAAGCTCCAGATTCTGTACACGCGGCTGAGCTCCAACGTTTTTCCCCTCGTCCAGGACGCACCGACCTACGCAGAGGCCATGGCGCTACAGGAAAATTACGCTCAGCAGACCAACAAGATCTACGCAAGGCACCTCCTATCCTCTTTACGCAAAGAGTGGTGAGGCCGTGGAATGCCCTACCTGCAACAGTAGTGAACTCGCCAACATTGAGGGCATTTAAAAGTTTATTGGATAAACATATGGATGATAATGGCATAGTGTAGGTTAGATGGCTTTTGTTTCGGTACAACATCGTGGGCCGAAGGGCCTGTACTGCGCTGTATTGTTCTATGTTCTATGTTCTATCCACGCGGCACCAACTTCCCGGTGAGTCTGTGGAAGATTTCTGGCGTGCCCTGCTCGCCCTGGTGAGAGACTGTGACAGCCAGGCCGTTTCGGCCGCTGAACATTCTAACCTGCTAATGAGAGACGCGTTTGTTACGGGCATAGGGTCAGCCTACATCCGGCAGCGCCTCTTAGCAGGGGGCCACGCTTGACCTCGCGGCAACCGAGAAACTAGCGCTCTCGCTCACGGTCGCCTCACGCAACGTACAGGCTTATGCCCCCGACCGCACGGTCCACCCCCCCTGTGCATCGTGGACCCCGCCAGCGGCCACCCCATCATGGACCCCATCAGCGACCGTCCCCAGCCAACCCCACGCCTGCGCCGTGCGGCAGCCAACCAACCCCGAGCACGGAGAGCTTCATCCACCCCGATACGGTAAGGCGCTGCTCCCTTGCGGTACTCCCCATGAACCAAAGAATCTCCCTGGCCTCCGGATCCCACTCCGTGGCGATCCGGGGGTACTGCACAGTCACCCTCACCGTCCAGGACGTAGAGTTCAGCAAGTTCCGACTCTGCGTCCTCCCCAACCTCTGCGCTGCCCTACTACTCGGCCTGGACTTCCAGTGCAACCTCCAGAGCCTAACCCTGAAATTCGGCGGGCCCCTACCACCCCTTACTGTCTGCGGTCTCACGACCCTTAAGGTCGACCCACCCTCCCTGTTTGCAAACCTCACCCCGGATTGCAAGCCCGTCGCCACCAGGAGCAGACGGTACAGCACCCAGGACAAGACCTTCATCAGGTCCGAGGTCCAGCGGCTGCTGCGGGAAGGCATCATCGAGGCCAGCAACAGCCCCTGGAGACCTCACATGGTAATCGTTAAAACTGGGGAGAAGCACAGAATGGTCGTGGACTACAGCCAGACCATCAATCGGTACACGCAGCTCAACGCATACCCCCTCCCACGCATATTTGATATGGTCAATCAGATTGCACAGTACCGGGTCTTCTCGACAGTGAACCTGAAATCTGCCTACCACCTGCTCCCCATCCGCAAGGCGGACCGCCCATACACCGCGTTTGAAGCAAACAGCCGCCGTTACCATTTCCTTAGCGTTCCCTTCGGCGTCACTAACGGGGTCTGTAAGGTTTTCGGGCAATTCGGCCCTTTTTGGACTGCCCAAGGATAAAACCCAGAGACTGTAAACTGGACACTTTTCAGCCAAGGGAACGTAACCAGATTTCCCAGCAGGCTTGGTCCGCTGAGCTGAGTAGGGGCATAGGTATTTACAAACCCCCCCCAGGAGCTACAAGGAAGAAGGAGCCAGACAACTAGATAAGATTAAACACAGAGACAAAGGGGCATGGTAATGCTGTAAGGGGCCTGCCTGCAAGCAGGACAATGGGATGGTCATAGCCCCATGCAGATGTAAATGACTTTGCCTCCACCAGAGCAGTATCCAATCAACACCCCATCAACATAGCAGCGATCTCCAGAGCAGACGGAAGACTTTGAAAATCTTCACAAGGGAGCTCAACCTCGTTATCTCAAAAAGCAGACTGGAGGCGGACCTAGGGGAGGTACTCCCATCTTGACAGGTCTGACCGGCTCAAAGGGGGCAGGACCAGCGGGAACTTTAAACCTTATGGATTCAATGCAAAAGGGGCTGGCCGAACACAGGAAAAAGCCAGGTAAAACGGATATAAAAGGGGCTGTGTTTCGATTGAGGGTCTCTTGGCTTGACCTCTCCACCTTTGACTTGACCTCCTGCAGCCTGTGACTGTAAGTACCCTGCAGCAGCTTGCGAAACTCCCTTGACCTTGATAGTGGTTGAGGCTTTGGGGAAGGGGACTTGATTTGTGTTCTGTGTCATTGCTAAAACTGTGTAACAATAAGATTTTACGTTGTGTCCGTTATAGTACTTTCTGAATAGACTTAGTTTGTGTTAGAGTTTAAGATTTTATTATAATTTCTTCTGTTTGATGATTTTGACCTGGGTTTTGCAATAAACCTTGATTTGCTGATAATTGGAGTCGTTTAAATTCTTCAATCTCTCACCAGCGATCTCTGACCAAGTCATTGTTAAGATATTCCTCACCTTAATTCCGGGTTCGAGAATCTAGGGTCATCTTGAACGATTCACTCAGGACAGGCTGCTGGTTAGGTAATAAACAGCAGTGTCCTATTCTCTCTCTTGGGAAAGCTACTCCAGCGAAGTAGGAACCGGGTGGGTGTTGCACCACCGGCAAGAGAGAGAGTCACCTGGGTATTGGTAGGGGTCTGGATATCTGTGTGATATAAGCCTCAGGCTTCCGGTTAGGGATAAACGGCAGGCTTGATTCAGTGCTCTCTTCAGTGGAAGTGTCCCAGTGCGACATCCCCTGGCCTCTGAAGTTTCAGTGCCAGCTGGAGAGAGACACACACAGATACTCAAACCCCAGATATCGGCCCAGTAGTGGAGTAGCAGAGATGGCACCCTCTACTGGTCTCGGTCTTCCAGCGAGAGATGGACCGAATGTTTGACCGGTACGGACTGTGGACCACTTTCCCGTACCTGAATAACGTCACCATCTGCGACCACGACCAGCAGGACCACGACGCTAACCTTTCCAAATACCTCCACGCCGTCAAACGCCTCAACCTAACCTACAACAAGGAGAAGTGTGTGTTCAGCACCAACCGCTTAGCCATCCTCGGCTATGTGGTTCAGAACAGAGATTTAGGGCCCGGCCCCGATCGCATGCGCCCCCTCATGGATCTCCCCCTTCCCCACTGCCCCAAGGCCCTCAAACGTGCCTGGGGTTCTTCTCATACTACACCCAGTGGGTCCCTAACTATGCAGACAAGGCCCGCCCACTCATCCGCTCCACCCGTTTCCCACTGACGGCTGAGGCTCACCAGGCCTTCAACCATATCAAGGCCGACATCGCCAAGGCCGCGATGCACGCGGTCGACGAGACGCTCCCCTTCCAAGTCGAGAGCGATACATCAGACGTCGCTCTGGCCGCCACCCTCAACCAGGCAGGCAGGCCCGTGGCATTCTTTTCCCGCACCCTCCATGCCTCCGAAATTCGGCACTCCTCCGTCGAAAAGGAGGCCCAAGCCATCGTGGAAGCTGTGCAGCACTGGAGGCATTACCTGGCCAGCAGGAGATTCACTCTCCTCACTGACCAATGGTCGGTTGCCTTCATGTTTAACAACACACAGCGGGGCAAGATCAAAAATGATAAAATCTTGAGGTGGAGGATCGAGCTCTCCACCTACAATTACGAGATTTTGCATCGCCCCGGTAAGCTCAACGAACCCCCCGATGCCCTCCCACGAGGTACATGTGCCAGCGCACAAGTGGACCGACTCTGGACCCTGCACGACGATCTCTGTCACCCAGGGGTCACCCGCTTTTACCACTTCAAGAAGGCCCGCAATCTGCCCTACTCCATCGAGGAAGTCAGGGTTGTCACCAGAGACTGCCAGGTCTGCGCGGAGTATAAACCGCACTTCTACCGGCCAGACCGTATGCGCCTGGTGAAGGCCTCCCGCCCCTTTGAATGCCTCAGCGTGGACTTCAAAGGGCGCCTCCCCTCCACCAACCGCAACACGTATTTTCTTAATATGGTCGACGAGTATTCCTGATTCCCCTTCGCCATCCCATCCCATCCAAAGCCCTCAACACTGTCTTCGCTCTGTTCAGTTTCCCCGCCTACATCCACAGCGACTGGAGATCCTCATTTATGAGCGAGGAGCTGCGCCAGTTCCTGCTCAACAGGGGCATTGCCTCGAGCAGGACGACCAGCTACAACCCCCGGGGAAACGGGCAGGTGGAGAGGGAGAATGGGGCGGACTGGAGGGCCGTCCAGCTGGCCTTACAGTCCAGAAATCTCCCGGCCTCCCGCTGGCAGGAGGTCCTCCCTGACGCCCTTCACTCCATTCGGTCGCTCCTGTGCACCGCGACTAACGAAACCTCCCATGAACGTCTCTTTGCCTTCCCCAGGAAGTCCACCTCCGGGGTTTCGTTCCCAACGTGGCTGCAGCTCCAGGATCCATTCTCCTCCGCAAGCACGTGCGGCTCCACAAGGCGGACCTGTTGGTTGAGAGGGTGCAGCTACTCCACGCAAACCCACAGTGCGCCTACGTAGCGTACCCCGACGGCCGCCAAGACACAGTCTCCCTCAGGGAACTGGCACCAGCTGGGTCCCCACACCCGTCCCCGCCCCGGCGCCACCCTCCCCTTCCCCGGCACACCCCACCGCAGTCCCCGCTCCAGGACAATCCGTCCTCCCCTTGCTCCCACCCGGGGATGAAGAGGATGTCGAGACGCTCCCGGAGTCACCGACGACCGAGCCGGCGCCTGAATCGACACCAGCACTGCGGCGCTCTCAGCGACAGATCAAGGCGCCCGAGCGTCTAAATTTGTAACCTTCTCTATAATTTTAAAACCAACCTGTATGTAAATAGTTTTCCACCACCCCCGCTGGACTCATTTTTAACAGGGGGTGAATGTGGTAGTCACCACTGTTGTATTATATTGTATATATGGGTATTACGGTAAGGCCCCTGTACTACAGGTACGGGGGCAGATCCCTGCCTGCTGGCTCCGCCCAGTAGGCGGAGTATAAATGTGTGTGCTCCCCGAACAGCAGCCATTTCGTAAGCTGCTGTAGGAGGCCACACATCTCTGTGTAATAAAGCCTCGATTACTCTCTACTCTTGTCTCGTCGTAATTGATAGTGTATCACTGCATCAATGCGGCTGAAGGTCAGGCGGGCCTCAGTCGTCAGGGGAAAGATGGTGGCTTTGACAAGTGGGCAGGCTTTGTCCGCATAGTTGGGGAACCACTGGGCATAATATGAGAAGAAGCCCAGGCATCTTTTCAGGGCCTTGAGGCACTGGGGACGGGGGAGTTGCCTGCGGTCGGTGTTGGGCCCTCGGACTCCGTTTTCCACGACATAGCCGAGGATGGCTAGTCGGGTTGTGCGGAAAACGCATTTCTCCTTGTTGCAGGTGAGATTAAGGGCTTGGGCGGTTTGGAGGAACTTCTGACGGTTGGCGTCGTGGTCCTGCTGACCATGGCCGCAGATGGTGACGTTGCCCAAGTACGGAAATGTGGCCCGCAGCCCGTACTGGTCCACCATTCGGTCCATCGTTCTTTGGAAGACCCCGAAGGGGACCCTGAGGAAGTGGAAGAGGCGGCCGGCTGCCTCAAAGGCCGTGTAGTGGCGGTCCTCCGGGCGGATTGGAAGCTGGTGGTATGCGGACTTCAGATCTACCGTGGAGAACACCCGGTAGTGTGCAATCTGATTCACCATGTCCGCTATCCGGGGAAGGGGGTACGCATCGAGTTGCGTGTACCAGTTTATGGATGGCTGTAGTCTACAACCATCCGGTTCTTTTCCCCGGTCCGGACGACCACCACTTGGGCTCTCCAGGGGCTGTTACTGGCCTCGATGACCCCCTCCCCCAAGAGCTGCAGGACCTCGGACTTGATAAAAGTCCTGTCCTGGGCACTGTACCGCCTGCTCCTGGTGGCGACGGGTTTACAGTCGGAGGTTAGGTTCGTGAAGAGCGAGCGGGGGGGGCAGCCTTCAGGGTCGCGAGGCTACATAGGGTGAGAGGGGGTAGGGGTCCGCCGAACTTCAGGTCAGGCTCCTGAGGTTGCACTGGAAGCCCAGTCCCAACAGGAGAGGAGCGCAGAGATGGGGCCGCCATCATCCGGACACGGTAAGGCGCTGTTCCCTCCAGATTTCCCCCGCATCCCGAACAATCTCCCTTGCGTCCGGATCACATTCAGTGCAGATCCGGGGGTTCTGTGTTGCAAACCTTGCGATACAGGGCGCCGAGTGCGCCAATTTTAAACTATACGGCCAGGATGGCGGCCCCCATGAGTCGCACGTGTTGGGCGGAGTTAAAGATGGCGGCCCCCACGGATAGCACGAGGCGGATGACGCGTCAGAAGGGGGCGGTACCGGCAGGCACGCAGCCACGCTGCGGGGGTCTGCGGGCCTGTGAGTCTGTGAGTCGGGCCTGCGATTTTGGAACTTTGGGTCGGGCCAAGCAGACTTTGGCAAAATGTCCTTTCTTGCCGCAGTCGCTGCAGGTCCCGTTCCGAGCCGGGCAACGCTGCCTGGGGTGCTGGTTCTGACCGCAGAAATAGCAAGACGGCCCCCCCCCGGTTTGGGCGGGCAGCCGTGCGGCACAGGCCTGGGACACCCTCGGGTCGGGTGATGGTCGCGCCTCTGGCGCCCACGAGGAAATCGCGTGGTCGGAGGGGAAAGCATTGAGGCTCTGGAAGGCTACCTCTAATGAGGTGGATAGTTTTACCGTCTCTTCTAGGTCGAGGGCGCCCTTTTCGAGCAGGTGCTGTGTGACATAGTTGGACCGGATTCCTGCCGTATAGCTGTCCCGGATGGCGAGTTCCATGTGCTGCGAGGCCGTGACGTCCTTGTAGTTACAGTTCCGAGCGAGTATCCACAGGTCGCGTAGATATTCCTCCAGCGATTCCCCGGGGCGTTGACGGCGAGTGGTGAGGAGATGCCGCGCGGCCTCACGTAATGTCTTTTCAGGATCGCGACCGCGTCTGCGTACGTGGTCGCGTCTTCGATTAGTACAGAGATTCTGTGACTCACCCGGGCGTGGAGGAAACTCAGCTTGTGTGTCCCGGTGACGGAGGGTGAGGAAGAGGAGGTGAGGTAGGCTTCAAAGCAGCGGAGCTAATGTGAGAAGATTCCTTTGGCTTCAGCTGCCTGTGGGTAGAGTTCCAGTCGATCAGGTTTGAGGGCGGCATCAATTGCAAAATCTTAGCTTATTAAATAGATGCGACCATCAATTCACACAGGACGATTAGTAGAATGAACAGTGGTTCTAATAAGCTAGATCTGTGCCTGCCTGCGACTGCTCTGTACTCGTTTATATACCACCCCCGAGGGGGCGGAGCCACAGGAGGAGCCCACAGGGGCATCAACATAATACAATACAATACAGTGGTGAATTGCAGTAGCAATACGTTCACCACAACTGTCTCCCCTCTCTCACTGTCTCTGTCTCTCTCTCTCACTGTCTCTCACTGTATCTCTCTCTCACTGTCTCTCACTCTCTCTCTCTCTCTCTCTCTCACTGTCTCTCCCACTCTCTCTCACTGTCTCTCCCACTCTCTCTCACTGTCGCTCTCTCTCTCACTGTATCTCTCTCTCACTGTCTCTCACTCTCTCTCTCTCTCTCTCACTGTCTCTCCCACTCTCTCTCACTGTCTCTCTCACTCTCTCCCTCACTGTCTCTCACTCTCTCTCTCTCTCTCACTGTCTCGCTCCCTCTCACTGTCTCTCTCATTGTCTCTCTCTCTCTCTCTCTCACTGTCTCGCTCTCTCACTCTCTCTCTCTCACTCACTGTCTCTCTCTCTCCCTCACTGTTTCTCACTCTCTCAGTCTCCTCTCTCTCTCACTGTCTCTCTCTCTCACTGTCTCGCTCACTCACTCTTCCACTCTCCCTCACGGTCTCTCTCTCTCTCACTGTCTCCTCTCTCTCTCACTCACTGTCTCTCTGTCTCTCTCTGTCTCCCTCACTGTCTCTCTCTCTCTCACTGTCTCTCTCACTCTCTCACTGTCTCACTCTCTCTCTCACTGTCTCTCACTCTCTCACTGTCTCTCTCTCTCTCACGGTCTCTCTCACTCTCACTCTCTCACTGTCTCTCTCTCTCTCTCACTGGCTCTCTCTCTCACTCTCTCTCTCTCTCTCTCTCACTGTCTCTCACTGTCTCTCTCTCCCTCTCTCTCTGTCTCCCTCGCTGTCTTTCTCTCCCTCACTGTCTCTCACTGTCTCTCTCACTCGCAATCTCTCTATCACTGTCTCTCACTGTCTCTCGCTCTCTCACTGTCTCACTTTCTCTCTCACTCTCTCACTGTCTCTCACTCTCTCACTGTCTCTCTCTCTCTCACTCTAACTCTCTCACTGTCTCTCTCTCTCTCACTGTCTCTCTCTCTCTCAATGTCTCTCTCTCTCTCTCGCTGTCTCTCCCTCACGCTGTCTCTCTCGCTGTCTCTCTCACTCTCACTGTCTCTCTCTCTCTCTCTGCCTCTCTCTCTCACAGTCTCTCTCTCTCTCACTCTCTCACTGTCTCTCTCACTCTCTCCCTCACTGTCTCTCTCTCTCTCACTGTCTCTCTCTCTCTCTCACTGTCTCTCTCTCTCTCTCTATCACTGTCTCTCACTCTCTCTCTCCCTCACTGTCTATCTCTCTCTCACACTGTCTCTCACTCTCTCTCTCCCTCACTATCTCTCTCTCTCTCACTGTCTCTCACTCTCTCCCTCACACTGTCTCTCACTCTCTCTCTCCCTCACTGTCTCTCTCTCTCTTTCACTGTCTCTCTCTTTCTCACACTGTCTCTCCCTCTCTCTCACTGTCTCTCTCTCTCTCTCTCACTGTCTCTCACTAACTCTCTCTCTCACTCTCTCTCACTGTCTCTCACTCTCTCTCTCTCACTGTCTCTCAATCTCTCTCTCTCTCTCACTGTCTCTCACTCTCTCTCACTGTCTCTCTCTCTCTCACTCTCTCTCTCTCACTGTCTCTCACTCTCTCCCTCACTGTCTCTCTCTCTCTCTCACTGTCTCTCTCGCTGTCTCTCTCACTGTCTCTCTCTCACGCTGTCTCTCTCGCTGTCTCTCTCACTCTCTCTCACTCTCACTATCTCTCTCTCTCTCTCTGCCTCTCTCTCTCACTGTCTCTCTCTCTCTCACTCTTTCTCACTGTCTCTCTCACTCTCTCCCTCACTGTCTCTCTCTCTCTCTCTCACTGTCTCTCTCTCTCTCTCTATCACTGTCTCTCACTCTCGCTCTCCCTCACTGTCTCTCTCTCTCTCTCACTGTCTCTCACTCTCTCTCTCCCTCACTATCTCTCTCTCTTTCACTGTCTCTCTCTCTCTCACACGGTCTCTCCCTCTCTCTCACTGTCTCTCTCTCTCTCTCTCTCACTGTCTCTCACTAACTCTCTCTCTCACTCTCTCTCACTGTCTCTCACTCTCTCTCTCTCTCACTGTCTCTCAATCTCTCTCTCTCTCTCACTGTCTCTCACTCTCTCTCACTGTCTCTCTCTCTCTCTCTCACTGTCTCTCACTAACTCTCTCTCTCACTCTCTCTCACTGTCTCTCACTCTCTCTAACTCTCACTGTCTCTCGCTCTCTCACTGTCTCACTTTCTCTCTCACTCTCTCACTGTCTCTCTCTCACTTTCTCTCTCACTGTCTCTCACTCTCTCACTGTCTCTCTCTCTCTCACTCTAACTCTCTCACTGTCTCTCTCTCTCTCTCACTGTCTCTCTCTCTCTCAATGTCTCTCTCTCTCTCGCTGTCTCTCCCTCTCTCTCTGCCTCTCTCTCTCACTGTCTCTCTCTCTCTCACTCTCTCACTGTCTCTCTCACTCTCTCCCTCACTGTCTCTCTCTCTCTCACTGTCTCTCTCTCTCTCTCACTGTCTCTCTCTCTCTCTCTATCACTGTCTCTCACTCTCTCTCTCCCTCACTGTCTCTCTCTCTCTCTCTCACTGTCTCTCTCACTCTCTCCCTCACTGTCTCTCTCTCTCTCACTGTCTCTCTCTCTCTCTCACTGTCTCTCTCTCTCTCTCTATCACTGTCTCTCACTCTCTCTCTCCCTCACTGTCTCTC